>NC_058081.1:115777442-116084348 GCF_014858855.1 Bufo gargarizans | reverse complement strand
ATATAACACTAACCTTTTGGTAATGCATTTTTTTTTAAATGTAGGCATCAACAAAATCTTGTATTTTATGTTACTTCATTTATACAGCATGTACCTATTCACAAATTGGTTGGGGTTCACAAGTTTGGACTTGATAATTGGATACTATTTTATCACACTCTCCAACCTGGAGTCTTCATGGAAGCCATACCCATATTATGCTTACCCTAAAAGATGCTATATAATACTACATTTTTGCCAATGCATGTTCCATCTTTAGGCATCAGGCAAATGTTGCATTCTATATTACTTCAACGGCATTTGTACAGCATGCCTATTTACAAAATGGTTAGAGTTTGCACTTGATAACAGGACCCTAGTCAATCATTCACATTAAGGATGAGCATGTGTTGTCTGGCGTGGGGTACTCTTTTTCATTAAAGAGAGCTCCTAGTATGCGTAGTACATACATGGAGTATTGTAGGCCAGGCAATGCCCCTCTGGGGTTTTGGAAAATATATTCAAATTAGCTTTCCTAAGCCTATCTGATGTAAAGAGATGTAAGATATGCTAATTTTCATACATTTTTCTTATAAACCCAGGGGAACATTGCCTACCTACAACAGTCATCATGTATATTAACTGATCTCCATAACAGAAATACCTCCCAGATATGATGGAGTTATGTAGCACTTAGCTTTCTTCAATCCATTTAGAGGGAAAGCTGAATTACACATATAAATGTCTATGAGTGTTGTATACTAAGCAACACTCATAAATATTTATATGAGTGTTGTATACCAGGCGACACTACTCTTGGTTTCTAGAAAGAAGATATGCACATTCATATATCTTAATTCGGCTGTCATAAGATTAGTGTTTTTTTTTATTTATTTTTTTTATAGAAGAAAAACTAATTTGAATATTTTTTCCCCAGAAACCCAAAGCAAATTAGCTTGCCTGAAAAAAATGAAAAGAGAGGATATCCTGTTTATGCTATCAGAATTAAGGTATGCAAATTAGCATCAATTTATCTATGAAAGCAAGAGCTTTGTTACCTGGCATACAATACTCTTGATTATTTTATTTTTTTGTCGCCCTGATATAGAGCAGGCATGCTCAACCTGCGGCCCTCCAGCTGTTGCAAACCTAAAACTATCAGTGTGCCCGAACAGCCTACAGCTATAAGCCTACAGCAGGGCATTGTGGGAGTTGTAGTTTTACAATAGCTGTAGGGCCACAGGTTGAGCATGCCTGATATAGAACACCACAAGGGGTGCACCCCAAGACAATTTTCTATTATGGTATTCTGTTTCTCTTATCCTTTTGGAAAGGTAGCTACCGTGTTTCTCCGAAAATAAGACAGGGTCTTATATTAGTTTTTTCTCTGAAAAAAGGGTTAGGGCTTATTATCGGGGTAGGGCTTATTTTGGGTCCATGAACAACAATCACACATTAATGCTTGGACAAAAAAATCTAGATTTATTCAAATACAGTATAATCACAGTGGGTGGCACAGTACTACGGTATGATACTGTCACCACCAGACATCTGAGAAGCTCTGACAGACGTCTAGAACCTCCTCCTTGAGGTTCCTTTGTTTTGCTTTCATTTTCTCATCTCGTTAGCCTCTCTCAGCTGTCATGTAGTTGCACTGATTGCATCCCTTTAAATCCTTTTCCCATAGTGCATCACTTTGCGGTTTATATTACTTCCTGGAGTGTGTGCATGCTGTTTCTACTTCTGAGTCTTCTACAAGATAAGTTTTGTTCTTTCATTTGTGTTTTTCTGTTTTCTGGCTCCCAGGTGACCCTGACTCCCTCCGTATCTAGTGTAGGGAGCCGGTGGTCGTGTCCCCTCACTATTATAGGGTGTTCAGGTGTTATACAGTCGAGGTACGAGGATATGCGATCATCTACCATTGGGATTTTCGCATAGGCTGAGCAGTAAGGGAGAGAGCCAGGTCTGATGCAGGGCTCTCCCTTTTTATTCCTTAGTTTTGGATCCAGGCAGTCGTATATTCATTTTGTGTTTTCTAGTTTCCTGCACACCTTCTGTGACATTATAAACCGCCAAAACCGTCTCAAGCATGGATCCGGTTTCACTTTTGACTGAACACATGCAGGGTCTTTTATTGGCAGTAGCAGATCTCCGTAAGACTCTTTCTCAGTTTCAAGTGACCGGTTCAGCTTGCGTTCATGGAGTTTGTTCTGAGCCTAAGATCTCGCTCCCGGATACGTTCTCCGGGGGTAGTGAGAATTTTGTGCGTTTTAGAGAGGCTTGCAAACTCCATTTTCGCCTACTTCCCCATTCCTCTGGTGATGAGGAGCGGAGGGTGGGGATCATCATATCGCTGCTCAGGGATAATGCTCAGTCCTGGGCCTTTTCGCTGCCGGTGGGGGCAAGGCCCCTCCGTTCAGTGGATGAATTCTTTTTAGCCCTGGGTCAGATATATGATGATCCGGATCGTATTGCTCTGGCTGAGTCTAGACTACGTCTTTTATGTCAGGGTAAACAATACGCAGAGATATACTGTTCAGAATTTCGGAGATGGGCAGCTGATACTGGTTGGAATGATGCTTCACTCCGAAGTCAATTTTGCCATGGTCTATCAGAGGGATTGAAAGATGCATTTGCCTTTCATGAGAGACCTACCTCCTTGGACTCTGCCATGTCTCGGGCCGTTCGCATTGACAGGCATCTTAGAGAGACAGGAGAGATCACTCCTTCCTGTCATACTCAATCCCAGGACAGTGCGGCGGTCTCATTCAGTGCACAGGGTTCTCAGTCGCTGTCAATCCCTTCTGAGCAGGAGCCCATGCAGCTCGGTTTTATTGCCTCTGACAATAGAAGATTCAGCCCTCATGGGAAGGTTTGTTTCTGTTGTGGAGGTATAAATCATTTGGCAAATGTTTGTCCCTCTAGGAGATTCAGGCAGTTTTTTTAGAGTAATAAAGAAACAAAAAGAAAAAAATCCTTTAAAAATGTTCCATCTGTTACCATTGGCAGGGTTGAGGCGGAAATTGAAGGTTTTCCGTTTGCTTGTAGTTCCCGTTTTGTCCTACCTGCCAGGGTGGCGCTAGAGAGCAAGAACATTTTTTGTGAGATTTTTGTAGATAGTGGAGCTGCTGTCAATCTCATTGATAATCAATTTGCTATAACTCATGGTTTCCAGGTATGCACTTTGGGAAAGGATATACCTGTTTTTGCTATTGATTCCGCTTCACTTTCTCAGAAATCGTTAAAGGGCATAGTTCACAATATCCGTTTGATTGTGAGTGATACTCATGTTAAGGATGTGTCATGTTTCGTCCTTAGCGGGTTGCCTACTCCTCTAGTGTTGGGGCTACCCTGGCTCACTAAACATAACCCCACCATTGATTGGCAAGCGAGGCAAATAAATGGTTGGAGTGACTTTTGCAGAGAGAATTGCCTCACATCTGTTTCTGAGGTTTCTACTAAGACTGTACCATCTTTTCTCTCTGAATTTTCAGATGTCTTCTCTGAGAGTGGTGTTCTGGACTTGCCCCCGCACAGGGAGTACGATTGCCCTATTAATCTCACCCCAGGCGCCAAGCTGTCTAAATCTCATTTATACAATCTCTCCCAACCTGAAAGGGTCGCTATGCGTGCTTATATCTCTGAGAGTCTGAGAAAGGGACACATACGACCCTCGAAGTCACCTGTTGCCGCTGGTTTTTTCTTTGTTAAGAAAAAAGATGGTTCTTTAAGACCATGTCTGGATTTCAGGGAGCTGAACAGTATCACAATTCGTGACCCTTATCCGCTTCCTTTGATCCCGGACCTGTTTAACAAGATTGTTGGGGCTAAAGTTTTTTCCAAGTTGGATCTAAGAGGGGCATACAACCTGGTCAGGGTCAGAGAAGGAGACGAATGGAAGACAGCCTTCAATACCCCTGAGGGCCATTTTGAGAATTTGGTTATGCCTTTTGGTTTGATGAATGCTCCAGCCGTCTTTCAGCATTTTGTGAACAGCATTTTTTATCATTTAATGGGGAAATTTGTATTAGTGTATCTGGATGACATTTTGATTTTTTCTCCTGATTTCAAAACTCATAGGGAACACTTACGTCAGGTCGTGCTCATCCTGCGGGAGAATAAATTGTACGCTAAACTGGAGAAATGTGTGTTTGCGGTTCCAGAAATTCAATTTCTAGGGTTTCTTCTCTCTGCTTCTGGTTTTCGCATGGACTCCGAGTAGGTCCACGCTGTGCTTGAGTGGGAGCTTCCTGAGAATCAGAAGGCGCTGATGCGTTTTTGGGGCTTTGCCAATTATTACAGGAAGTTTATTTTGAATTATTCCTCTGTTGTTAAACCACTCACTGATATGACTAGAAAGGGGGTAGATTTTTCCTCCTGGTCGGTAGAGGCGCGTAAGGCCTTTTCTAATATCAAGGAGAGTTTTGCTTCCGCTCCCATCTTGGTACAACCTGATATTTCTCTACCCTTCATAGTTGAGGTTGATGCTTCTGAGGTGGGTGTGGGTGCGGTCTTGTCTCAGGGTCCCTCTCCTGCCAAATGGCGACCGTGTGCCTTTTTCTCGAAGAAACTCTCCTCCGCAGAGAGAAATTACGATGTGGGAGATAGGGAGTTGTTGGCCATCAAATTGGCTTTTGAGGAATGGCGCCATTGGCTAGAGGGAGCCAGACACCCTATTACCGTGTTTACTGACCATAAGAATCTGGCCTACTTGGAGTCAGCCAAGCGTCTGAACCCGAGACAGGCCAGATGGTCTTTGTTCTTTTCCAGGTTTAATTTTGTTGTCACGTTCTGCCCTGGGGTTAAGAATGTGAAGGCGGATGCCCTGTCACGTTGTTTTCCGGGAGGTGGGAATTTTGAAGACCCAGGTCCCATTTTGGCTGAAGGTGTGGTGGTCTCTGCTCTTTATCCTGAATTAGAGGCAGAGGTTCAGGTAGCCCAGTCAGAGGCTCCTGATCTTTGTCCTCCTGGGAGGTTGTTTGTGACTCCCACTTTAAGACACAAGATTTTTAAGGAACACCACGATACGGTCCTTGCTGGGCACCCGGGGGAAAGTGGATCTCATCGCTCGGAGATTCTGGTGGCCGGCGCTTCGTAAGTCGGTTGAGGGTTTTGTGGCAGCCTGCGAGACCTGCGCTCGTGCCAAAGTCCCTCATTCACGGCCATCAGGTCCTCTCCTTTCCTTACCCATTCCTTCCCGTCCTTGGACACATCTGTCCATGGACTTCATTACGGACCTGCCTCGTTCCTCGGGGAAGACTGTGATTCTGGTGTTGGTGGACCGTTTTAGCAAAATGGTGCATTTCATCCCTTTTCCTGGCTTGCCCAATGCTAAGATGCTGGCGCAGGCATTTATTGATCACATTGTCAAATTGCATGGTATTCCTTCAGACATAGTCTCTGATAGGGGCACACAGTTTGTTTCCAGATTCTGCAAGGCTTTCTGTTCTCGCTTGGGGGTTCGGTTGTCATTCTCTTCTGCTTTCCACCCGCAGTCGAATGGCCAGACAGAGCGCGTCAATCAGAATCTGGAGACATATCTGTGCTGTTTTGTGGCGGAGAATCAGGAGGATTGGTGTTCTTTTTTGTCTCTTGCTGAGTTTGCTTTAAATAACCGTCGTCAGGAGTCCTCTGATAAGTCACCATTTTTTGGTGCATATGGGTTTCATCCGCAGTTTGGGACATTCTCTGGAGAGGGGTCTTCTGATTTACCTGATGAGGACAGATTCTCCTCGTCTTTGTCATCTATTTGGCAAAAGATTCAGGATAATCTAAAGAGCATGAGTGAGAGATATAAGCGTGTGGCGGATAAGAGACGTGTGCCTGGTCCGGACCTGAATGTTGGTGATCTGGTGTGGTTGTCTACTAAGAATATCAAATTGAAGGTTCCCTCCTGGAAGTTGGGTCCTAAGTTTATTGGGCCTTACAAAATCTTGTCCGTCATCAATCCTGTTGCCTACCGTCTTGAGCTTCCTCAGACTTGGAAGATCCATAATGTTTTTCATAAGTCCTTATTAAAACCTTATGTCCAACCCATTGTACCCTCGTCTTTGACTCCTCCTCCGATTGTGGTTGATGGTAATCTTGAATTTCAGGTCTCTAGGATTGTGGATTCTCGTGTTGTCCGCGGTTCTCTCCAGTAGATCGTTCATTGGGAGGGTTATGGTCCTGAGGAGAGGATGTGGGTCCCAGTGACGGACATTAAGGCCACTCGTCTCATCAGGGCTTTCCATAGGTCCAATCCTCAGAAGGTGGGCTCTGAGTGTCCGGAGTCCACTCGTAGAAGGAGGGGTACTGTCACCACCAGACATCTGAGAAGCTCTGACAGACGTCTAGAACCTCCTCCTTGAGGTTCCTTTGTTTTGCTTTCATTTTCTCATCTCGTTAGCCTCTCTCAGCTGTCATGTAGTTGCACTGATTGCATCCCTTTAAATCCTTTTCCCATAGTGCATCACTTTGCGGTTTATATTACTTCCTGGTGTGTGTGCATGCTGTTTCTACTTCTGAGTCTTCTACAAGATAAGTTTTGTTCTTTCATTTGTGTTTTTCTGTTTGCTGGATCCCAGGTGACCCTGACTCCCTCCGTATCTAGTGTAGGGAGCCGGTGGTCGTGTCCCCTCACTATTATAGGGTGTTCAGGTGTTATACAGTCGAGGTACGAGGATATGCGATCATCTACCATTGGGATTTTTGCATAGGCTGAGCAGTAAGGGAGAGAGCCAGGTCTGATGCAGGGCTCTCCCTTTTTGTTCCTTAGTTTTGGATCCAGGCAGTCGTATATTCATTTTGTGTTTTCTAGTTTCCTGCACACCTTCCGTGACAGACACTGGTACAGTACTCTGGCAGGCAATGCCACACTTCTTTCTGGTACCATACGTACACTGCCCCTGAGCCCCTAGGCAGCAATTTGTATAGTATGTTACCAGGGAGATCCGGCGCGAGAGATGACAGGGTGCTGATTGGTGGAGGCGGGGGAGGGAGCAGGAAACGCTCACTACCAATCAGCACATCCAGCTCAAGGCAGCAGAGAGGAGAAGGACATCCTACTGCTGCCTCATTCAGCTACGGTAGGGGTAAGTTAGAACGTGCGGGCTGGCGGCAGTACAGGGTAGAGAAGCCATCCAGCCCGCTCAGCGATGTACCTGTTTGGTACCGTAGATGGAAGCGTGGCTGCCGGCATAATTTTGCATTTAGGGCTAGCGGCTTCACTGAAGGCTAAGTGTTGGCAGCCTGCGCTGCTGTACTGTAACTCCTGCCCACTTTCGATCAGCTGGGAGAGCGCCGGTGTCCTGCCCATCCGCCCTGGCAGCTCCTGAGCTGCTGAATACATAAATATAAAATTCATCTAGGGTTTATTTTTGGGTTAGGGCTTATATTTAAAAAACCCTGCAAAATAGGGCTAGGTCTTAATTTCGGGGTAGGTCTTATTTTCGGGGAAACACGGTAGCTTGCATTCATGTACTAATTGTCTTGTCTCACTTTCAGTCGAATATTATAATTGGGGGTATATTGTACTCACTTTCTCTCTGGTTTATCTAAAGTTAATCCCAAAGTGGCAAAATGGATTTGCTCTTTCTTAATTTTAACAAGCCCAAATATTTTGCAATTCATTATAAACAAATAAAGAGACACAGTAAACGAAAATGTGTGCAAGTCAGCTTTCTTTTCAAAAGGATATAAAAAAGCTGTGTTTCACATATCCTTACAATCATTCCTCTGCCTTTTAAAAACACTTACAGATTTAGCCGAGCTAAACTTGACTTGTTAAGTAAAGAATGGCAAGAAAAAGATAACTAACTTTTCAACTGTGCAATGTGTTATTAGAATCAATTTTAGCTTGGCTACATCTGAATGTAGCAAAACTAGTAAGAGTAGGTAAGTCAACCTCACATCTGCAACTATCAGAGCAAAGCAGATAGAATCAGGTTTCTATGTGACAGGCCTGGGGGGGGGGGGATCTCTGGGTGGGTACTATTTCTTTAATAGAGACCAGGTAATATAGGCCAGCAAGAGGGCTAGTATAAAGTTAAGTCTGTCACGTGGCCTGCTAGACAATGTGGCAAACTTATGTAGGGACTTAAGTCTAGCGTGGAAAACATCAGTCTTAATAAACGCCCCTCTATGTGAGGACTATGGTAACAGCATGGTCTCACAAACTAGTAGGCACTTCAAGTGTTGCTGTGTAAGGTTTAATACACACTCAATGCCGTGTGGATAGGTCTATACAAAGCGTTTTCATTCACAGAACTGACAAATTGGGGGTAATATACTTAGACAGTCTTAGCCAGTACCAAAACCCACTTTGGATTCTTATTTTAAAAAGTTTTTAAAGATGCAGATATGAATTTGTGCATCTCTAAGTTACATTTTACCATATTATTGGGCATCATTTAACTAGATAGTAACACACTATAAGTGAGGCCGTAGCAACATTGATATATAATACAAAAAGTTTTTCACAAAAATTTTATAATGTCTTCTTTATTCATGTTTAATATGTTTCTTTCTTATATTCTGTTAATGTTGAACTCAATGACCTCTTAAAGATGAATGTGGCTCACAAAACCCATCCGAATTTCAGGATACATTTTATACGTGTGAAGCCGAATTTCATCTTGTTTCATGGTGGTGAGTCGATTTAACGTGATATAGTGTAAAAAAACAAACAAAAAAATACTTACCTGCTCCATTTGCTCGTGACGGGCCGCCCGTCGCCACCTTGCTTGAAGATCCCAGCCGAAATCTTGTGTACAGTGACATATGACATCACTATGCTGGCTAGTGTGAGATTTCGCAACGGACCATCAAGCAAGATGGCAGTGGTCGGCCCGTCATAAGCAAATAGATAAAGTAAGTTTTTTATTTTTATTTTACTTTTGTTTATACATATATATATATATATATATATATATATATATGTATATATATATATATAGTCCAGAAAAAATGGGCGGCACTCCAGGAAAAAGTACAAGTGAACTTTAATCACCCAGCACCTGGGTGATTAAAGTTCACTTGTACTTTTTCCTGGAGTGCCGCCCATTTTTTCTGGACTACAAAATTGGGGTAAGAAGCCTATTCCCCTGGAGACGTGCACCCTATTTCCACTAGACTGCGTACCAGTGCCGCCATTTTTCCTTTGTATATATATATATATATATACATACACAGAATATATATATATATATATATATATATATCAGATGCTGCGATCATGTATGAACATGGCATCTGAGGGATGCAATGACAGTGATCAGCTCCCTATGATTGCACCATTGCACTACTTACAAAGAAATGCTTTCTGTGACAAAGTAATTTACCACAAAGTGGATTTTTGTTTTGTAAAATTCGACTATGCAGCCAAATCGAATTCTACAAAACTTTGCTCATCCCTACCCAAAAGGTTAGGGACCTTACTAAAAGACAGTCAAGATCTTATCTTCTGTAGAGTTGAGCAGACACCTGGATGTTCAACGGATTGGGACCCGAACTTGACCCCGAACCCGAACTCCATTGAAGCCAATGAGGACCTCAACTTTGGAGCAATAAAATGGCTCTAAAAAAGTAATGGAAAGGGCTAGAGGGCTGCAAATGGCAGCAAAATGTGGTTAATGGGGTTTTCCCATCTTGCAAAATCAGCCAGAGTTGCAGTTACTTCACAAATCACTTCCTGCTTTTCTGTTTCTAAAGCTGGGCGGGCTTAGGCAGCTAGAGTGAAGGCCGGCACGCCTCCTTATGACATCACACTGAGAGCTGAGTCCTGCGTGCTCGTTCATGTGAAAAGTATGACTCACCAGTCTGGCTGAAGCTCATCTCTCCTGCTGTGGACTCCGATCACTCAGTGAGCAATGGAAAGTGATTTTATTGACTACCATTTGGATGTCCTGAATACTAACTACACATAAAACTTTTCATATCTATTCCAAAGCCTATCTGTGCAGCAGAAACTGTAATTTACTGCAGCCCAAATGCATGTCTGCTAGTATCCATATGATTCGTTTTCTTGTCTCCTATTAAAAAAAAATCACTGAACAGCACAGATGCAGATTTGTTACCATTTAGAGCTGTACTACATTTCAGTAATAACGTGCATATTCAACATATCAGTGTATTACCCTCCTCTTGTACTATCTCACCACTATTCTATATATGACATATATGGATAATCCCAACCACACCAATCACTGAGAATGTTCCAGCGCATACCTAGCTCTGCTACATATCAGTGTTATTTCAGTCCTACACCTGTACTATCTCTCCACCATTCTATATATGACATATATGGATAATCCCAACCACACCAATCACTGAGAATGTTCCAGCGCATACCTAGCTCTGCTACATATCAGTGTTTTTTCAGTCCTACACCTGTACTATCTCTCCACCATTCTATATATGACATATATTGATAATCCCAACCACACCAATCACTGAGAATGTTCCAGCGCATACCTAGCTCTGCTACATATCAGTGTTATTTCAGTCCTACACCTGTACTATCTCTCCACCATTCTATATATGACATATATTGATAATCCCAACCACAACAATTACTGAGAATGTTCCAGCGCATACCTAGCTCTGCTACATATTAGTGTTTTTTCAGTCCTACACCTGTACTATCTCTCCACCATTCTATATATGACATATATGGATAATCCCAACCACACCAATCACTGAGAATGTTCCAGCGCATACCTAGCTCTGCTACATATCAGTGTTTTTTCAGTCCTACACCTGTACTATCTCTCCACCATTCTATATATGACATATATTGATAATCCCAACCACACCAATCACTGAAAATGTTCCAGCGCATACCTAGCTCTGCTACATATCAGTGTTATTTCACTCCTACACCTGTACTATCTCTCCACCATTCTATATATGACATATATTTATAATCCAAACCATACCAATCACCAGTGTCCATAAAATTCATATAGTTGCCCCCAGTGTCCATAAAATTCATATAGTTGCCGCCAGTATCCATAAAATTCATATAGTTGCCCCCAGTGTCCATAAAATTAATATAGTTGCCCCCCAGTGTCCGTAAAATTCATATACTTGGCCCCAGTGTGCATCCATTTTATATAGTTGTCCCCAGTCTCCATAAAATACATATAGTTGCCCCCAGTCTCCATAAAATACATATAGTTGCCCACAGTCTCCATAAAATTCATATAGTTGCCCACCAGTGTCCCTAAAATTCATATAGTTGCCCACCAGTGTCCATAAAATTCATAAAGTTATCCCCAGTGTGCATCCATTTTATATAGTTGCCCCCAGTGTGCATCCATTTTATATAGTTGCCCCCAGTCTCCATAAAATATATATAGTTGCCCCCAGTCTCCATAAAATACATATAGTGGCCCCCAGTCTCCATAAAATACATATAGTGGCCCCCAGTGTCCATCCATTTTATATAGTTACCCCCAGTCTCCATAAAATACATATAGTTGCCCCCAGTCTCCATAAAATTCATATAGTTGCCCACCAGTGTCCATAAAATTCATATAGTTGCCCACCAGTGTCCATAAAATTCATAAAGTTGTCCCCAGTGTGCATCCATTTTATATAGTTGCCCCCAGTGTGCATCCATTTTATATAGTTGCCCCCAGTCTACATAAAATACATATATTTGCCCCCAGTCTCCATAAAATACATATAGTGGCCCCCGGTGTCCATCCATTTTATATAGTTGCCCCCAGTCTCAATAAAATACATATAGTTGCCCACCATTGTCCCTAAAATTCATATAGTTGCCCACCAGTGTCCCTAAAATTCATATAGTTGCCCCCAGTGTCCCTAAAATTCATATAGTTGCCCACCAGTGTCCCTAAAATTTTTATAGTTGCCCCCAGTGTCCATAAAAATGCCCTCTTTGAATTTACATGGACCCCCTTTGTTGCCCAATACTCAATAATCGTTGGTGGATTAGTGGGCCAGTAGTTATAATACTTACCTTTTAGGAAATAGTATCCCGTTCCTCCGACGTCCGTCCTCTCACTCCGCAGACTCGCCTGAACTGTTCGGGTGTTCGCGCATGCGCAGCGCTATCTCCGACACACAGGATATACTGCGTATGCGCAGACGTGCGCGTCCTCGTAATAATGGAGAGGCAGCCCGATGACTGTCTTCAGCTGTTGTGCGCAGGCGTGGCACAGAGATGCGGCCGGCCAGAAGAGGCCGTATCCATGGGAGACTCTAATAAACAAAGGGATCGCATATAAGGATTTATTGGAAGAAAGGTAGCTTTTTGATAATTACATAGATAAGAAGATATGTTCTGTGGGGGTAAATACATTAGTTAAAACATATTTAATGAAGTGGGACAACCCCTTTAAGAGCATGGCAAGTGGTCTGCAAAGGTGGATAGGGAAATGACTTCAAATAACATAAAATACGTAAAAAAATAAAAATAAAAATCTTGATCTAGAAGTAGGAGGTTGGGGAGGTGGTGAATGTGGCAGTGTAGGTGGAAGCGACAGTGGAGGAGGAGGTAGCCAACACCGTTTTTTAGTTAGTTGTTTTTTATTTTATTTTTTTGCTTAAATTTGGGTACACCCCAAAACATTGGGAAATATAAAAAATAGAACAAAGAGAAAGTGCACTCGAGTACAACAATGGCTGGGTGAGTCCGGTATACATGTCTATTCTGCACAAGGTACGGACAAGTCCTGTGGGATCCCTGCCTGGTTTATTTTAATGAACTTTGGCTGTGGACAGGCGGCTGCGCTTCTCTTTGATAACCCCCTCCTGCCGTGCTAAACACACATTCAGACAATACACTGGCTGCAGGGCAAGCCAGCACCTCCAAGGCGTAAAGGGCAAGCTCAGGCCATGTGCCCAATTTGAAGACCCAGAAGCTGAAGCACGGCAGACCCATCAGTCAGTACGTGTAGGCGTGTGCACACATAATGCTCCACCATGTCGCACGTCCAATTGGATATCTTCTCTATCAACTTTTGATGTTCTTTTCTGCGCCTACCATGGAGATCACGGGTATCAGGGAATCAGGTTTCCAGGCTGGAGATGGAGTCTGAGAAAGGGATACCACAGCCAAGGGAGGTCAATGGATGAAATTAAATGTGATCGAGCAGAAATGTGGGACAAATTATTGAAGCAGAAGCTTCCAAGTAAAGGAGGGGGAACGCGGCAATTACACACTCCCGACTCGGGGAGGTAGTGACAATAAATAACAATACAGGACTCTTAAGATGCCCTGTTATTGGAATGATTGATACAAAATTTGAAGGAATGTCACTGGGGTATTTAGGATTTGGAAACGTTAGACAGGAGAGGCCCTGCTGCCGCTTAGTTGACTCTAGATAACTTCTTCCTAATTGCACGTCCCCATGACGTCCACTATCCAATTGGATATTTAGAAATTTAAGTCCCTGTCACCTATGCAGAGCAGGGGTTTTTCATCTGCAAAAATGGGTTAATGTCACCCACCAATAGAACAGACGATTTTAAAAAATTTCGGTCCCTGTCAACTATGCAGTGCAGAGGTTTATTCACAGCAAAACTGTGATCATGTCACCCACCAATTGAACAGACTATTTTACAAAAATCAGGTCCCTGTCACCTATGCAGAGCAAGGGTTTGTATACGGCAAAATTGATAAAATGTCACCTGACAATCTAACAGACGATTTTTTGAAATTTGGGTCCCTTTTACATTGTAAAATGTCACCCAAGAATGTAACAGACGCATTTGCACCCTCCTCCCTCTTTTGCTGTGCTGGTGCCACTGTGCAACCACCGCCTCTTCCTCCGAACTAGACAGGTCACTCACATGACCTTGATTCCATGTGGGGTCTAGTACCTCATCATCATCCACATGATCTTCCACACACTCTTTACCCCTGCCCTCCTTGTCAGTCTGCAGAATGCAGAAACCCGCAGCAGTTGGCACCTGTGTTTTGTGATCATCAGAGACGTGCTTCGGTTGTCTTCCCATGTCCTCATCCTGAAACATAAGTGGTTGGGAATCAGTGCACTCAATCTCTTCCACTTCTGGTGCAGGGCTATGTGGATGGCCCACAGAAACCCTGCCAGCAGAGTCATCAATAAGCATAACAGACTGCTGCATGACTTGGGGCTCAGACTGCTTGCCTGATTTTCAAGGGGGTGAGTTAAAAGACAGATGGCCATGGGCTGTAGATGCCAACTCTGATCTTACAGCAGGAGACTGGGTGGGAGACAGTGTAAAGGAACTGGATACACTGTCAGCCACCCAATCTACTATCTCCTGTACTTGTTCTGGCCTCACCATTCGTAGAGCCGCATTTGGCCCTACCAAACAACGCTGAAGGTTCTGTCGCCTACTCGCACCTGAGGAAGGTGTTTCACTTGTGTGTGTAACTGGCACAGATCGACCACGTCCTCTTCCTGCAACAGGAGCTCCACCAGCAGCACCACGACCGGGGCCATGTCCCTTATTTGATGCTCTCCTCATTCTTTGCGTTCACCAACCAAACTAACAGATGGTTTATGCCAGGCGACAATGTAGCCGCCAATAGTCAACAATTAAGTTCACTGACAGAAAGGCAGTGCCGGTGTCATAAAGAGGAAACATTTCTTGAGGTAAGACAACAGTGTGACAGGCGACTTTTCTAAAATTACTTCACGGTCACAATTTTTTAAAAATTTGTCAGCCAACAATGTAACAGCAGTATTGACTGGTTGTATTGGGCCGCACTGGCTGTATTGGGCCGCAACTGTATTATTTTGCCACAAAATGGGTGTTTTTTTAATACCAGACTATAACAGCAGTATCGCTTTTTATATAACGCTTGTATTGGACTGTCAGAAATGCAGCAAAGGCCGCAAATGTATTATCTTGCCCAAAATGGGTGTTTGTTTTTAAACCCAGACTATAACTGCAGCATTTCAAGCTTGTATTTGACTGTCACAAATGCAGCAAAGGCCCCAAATATAGGGTCTTGCAAAAAATTGGTGTTTTTTTTAAACCCAGAATATAACTGCAGTATTTACAGCTTGTATTTGACTGTCACAAATTCAGAAAAGGACTCAAAATGTATTATCTTGAAAAAAAACGGGCATATTTTTAAACCCTGAATATAACTGCAGTATTTAAAGCAGGCATGCTCAACCTGCGGCCCTCCAGCTGTTGCAAAACTACAACTCCCATAATTTCTGGACAGCCTACAGCTATCAGGCTACAGAAGGGCATGATGGGAGTTGTGGTTTTAAAACAGCTGGAGGGCCGCAGGTTGAGCATCCCTGATTTAAAGCTTGTATTTGACTTTCACAAATGCAGCAAAGGCCCCAAATATAGGGTCTTGCAAAAAATTGGTGTTTTTTTAAACCCAGAATATAACTGCACTATTTAAGCTTGTTTTTTACTGTCACAAATTCAGCAAAGGCCGCAAATGTATTATCTTGCAAAAAATGAGTGTTTTTTTAAACCCTGAATATAACTGCAGTATTTAAAGCTTGTATTTGACTATCAAAAATGCAGCAAAGGCCCCAAATGTAGGGTCTTGCAAAAAATTGGTGTTTTTTTAAACCAAGAATATAACTGCAGTATTTACAGCTTGTATTTGACTGTCATAAATTCAACAAATGACCCAAAATATATTATCTTGCAAAAAATAGGTGTTTTTTTAAACCCTGAAAGAATATAACTGCAGTATTTAAAGCTTGTATTTGACTTTCACAAATGCAGCAAAGGCTCCAAATGTAGGGTCTTGCAAAAATGGGTGTTTTTTTTAAAACCCAGAATATAACTGCAGTATTTACAGCTTGTATTTGTCACAAATTCAGCAAAGGACCCAAAATGTATTATCTTGCAAAGAATGGGTGATTTTTTTTAAACCCTGAATATAACTGCAGTATTTAAAGCTTGTATTTGACTGTCAAAAATGCACATATGCTGTACTGGTGCACTGAACTTGCAGAAAAGGGCCACCGACGCCCACCTAACTAACAAACGGATAAAAGTTATTTTTCTGTGTCACTGGGCTCAGGGCAGGGTAAAAAAATGGTGCACTGCACCCACAAAACAAAATCGCTGTAGATTGCAGAGTTAACAAGCACTTCTGATAACAGATTCTTTCCTATTCTCTCCCTCACAGCAGCAGCATCCTATCCCTATAACTAGTAAGAGCAGAGTGACGTGCAGCACTACGTGACTCCAGCTTATATAGAGACTGGGTCACATGCTGCACTGGCCAATCACAGCCATGCCATTAGTAGGCATGGCTGTGATGGCTTCTGAGGGCATAGGAGTTAAGCACTTGTTGATTGGATACTCTGCAGCCTTTCTAAAAGCGCCATTAAATCACCGAACACTGAACTCGAACCCAAATTTTTACTGAAAAGTTCAGGTCCGGGGTCCAAAAATCCTAAAATTCGGTACGAACCCAAACTTTACAGTTCGGGTTCGCTCAACCCTAGTCTTCTGCTGATTCAACCTCAGTGCATCTGCTCCATTAAAGGGAAAACAAGGTAAAGCATTCTGGTACTACTGTTTCTCCACTGAGTATTCAGTGTTTAATTATTTATATGTGAAATGTCTAGCCTTTTCTCAGGCATATGTTACAAATTAATTTAAGTTATGTTCACTATGTTAGGTGTAAAGCTATATAGGTTAGTGGTTCAAGTTATTCTACACTCTAGATACATCTTTTGTCCCTAGAGTTTGCCCCAATGTGACCCTACTTTCCAGTAAATTAGGTTTTTGTTAAGTAATGCTGATGCCTTGCAGCTGCTTTTAATGCCATGACATACTCTGCCCTCTTGACCACTAGTAAAGTATCTATTACAAAGGCCATTCCTGCAGAGTGGACAGAAGTCTAACCAGCAGTGTCAGAATGATAATAGCCTTGTTATAGAGGACCCGCCATCTCTCTTGATGTGTCTGTTTTAGTAAATACTGTACTTATTGCCAATGTAAATATTCTTGAGCACTTTTCTTTTAGTGCCAATATCCCGTTCTTCCTCCTGTGAATCCATAAATACTGTATTTTTCGCTTTATAAGACCAACTTTTTTCTCTCCAAAAGTCAGGGATATGTCTTATAGAATGCAGTATGTCTTATAAAACAAATACTAATGCAAGTTTTCAATATAGAAGTGCTTAAAAGTATGTAGTGATAGGTGCTGGATACAGTGAAGCACTCTCGTCATTGGATGTATTCACTGCTCCCTGGTCTTCTCCCAGCTCGTGCTTCACTATCCTAACTATGTACAGCATCAGGACGTAATGTGCGTACTAGGACCTGATGCTGTACGATGTCATGTCACAGTGCAGCATGGGCCAGGACATAAATTGAGCTGCAGGAAGAGAGGCTACATGTGTAGGTTGGCAGTGCCATCCAGAGAGGTTAATTTAATTACTTTTTGTCTGATCTGAGGTCTAATATGGGAGTCTGATATTAGGGTCTGATCTGAGGTCTAATCTTGGGGTCTGATCTGAGGTCTGATATTGTAGTCTGATTTGAGGTCTGACATGGTGGTCTGATTTGATATGGAGTCTGATCTGAAGTCTGATATGGGGGTCCGATCTGAGGTCTGATATGAGGATCCGATCTGAGGTCTGATATGGGGGTCTGATATGAGGTTTGAACTGAGGTCTGATATGGAGTCTGATGTTAGGATCTGATATTGGGGTCTGGTAAGGGATCTAATCTGAGGTCTAATATGGGTGTCTGATCTGAGGTCTGATATGGGGGTGTGAGTTGAGGTCTTGGATTGGGGGTCTGATTTTCCTCCTCTAAAACATATGTGCATCTTATAATCTGGTGCATCTTATAAAGCAAAAAATATGGTAAATATGGCCAATGCCACTGTACATTGACCTTTAGGTGGAGTGAAAGGGTAGATGAAAAGGAAGACTTTTTGCCTTACACTGCTAGATAGACTTGAGTTACAAGGGTATTGGATTGCAGAATAGTGATCATTTTATATACCCAGCTGGAGTAAGGGTGAGTTGATTGGTACCGGAAATAATGGTACACCTCAGAATTAGCTAGGGTAACTGAAGCCAAATACTGCAGAAGAATTGGGGCCGGAGCTGAGGGGGTAAGAGAAGTTGTCTAGTCTGTGAATCCAGGAAGTAGCCAAGGCCTCTAAAAGAGACAAGCCAATTACAAAGACCGGGCAGCCTATAAGCAACACTGTGTGTCACCTAGCAGGGCATTTCACATGAGTGTGCACAGTGGTTGTTAATAGAGTTGAGCGAACACCTGGATGTTCGGGTTCGAGAAGTTCGGCCGAACATCCCGGAAATGTTCGGGTTCGGGATCCGAACCCGATCCGAACTTCGTCCCGAACCCGAACCCCATTGAAGTCAATGGGGACCCGAACTTTTCGGCACTAAAAAGGCTGTAAAACAGCCCAGGAAAGAGCTAGAGGGCTGCAAAAGGCAGCAACATGTAGGTAAATCCCCTGCAAACAAATGTGGATAGGGAAATGAATTAAAATAAAAATTAAATAAATAAAAATTAACCAAAATCAATTGGAGAGAGGTTCCATAGCAGAGAATCTGGCTTCCCGTCACCCACCACTGGAACAGTCCATTCTCAGATATTTAGGCCCCGGCACCCAGGCAGAGGAGAGAGGTCCCGTAACAGAGAATCTGTCTTCATGTCAGCAGAGAATTAGTCTGCATGTCATAGCAGAGAATGAGGCTTCACGTCAGCCACCACTGCAACAGTCCATTGGCATATATTTAGGCCCAGCACACACACAGGCAGAGGAGAGAGGTCCCGTAACAGAGAATCTGGCTTCATGTCAGCAGAGAATTAGTCTGCATGTCATAGCAGAGAATGAGGCTTCACGTCAGCCACCACTGCAACAGTCCATTGGCATATATTTAGGCCCAGCACACACACAGGCAGAGGAGAGAGGTCCCGTAACAGAGAATCTGGCTTCATGTCAGCAGAGAATCAGTCTGCATGTCATAGCAGAGAATGAGGCTTCACGTCAGCCACCACTGCAACAGTCCATTGGCATATATTTAGGCCCAGCACACACACAGGCAGAGGAGAGAGGTCCCGTAACAGAGAATCTGGCTTCATGTCAGCAGAGAATCAGTCTGCATGTCATAGCAGAGAATGAGGCTTCACGTCAGCCACCACTGCAACAGTCCATTGGCATATATTTAGGCCCAGCACCCAGGCAGAGGAGGGAGGTCCCGTAACAGAGAATCTGTCTTCATGTCAGCAGAGAATTAGTCTGCATGTCATAGCAGAGAATGAGGCTTCACGTCAGCCACCACTGCAACAGTCCATTGGCATATATTTAGGCCCAGCACACACACAGGCAGAGGAGAGAGGTCCCGTAACAGAGAATCTGGCTTCATGTCAGCAGAGAATCAGTCTGCATGTCATAGCAGAGAATGAGGCTTCACGTCACCCACCACTGCAACAGTCCATTGGCATATATTTAGGCCTAGCACACAGGCAGAGCAGAGAGGTCCCGTAACAGACAATCTGGCTTCATGTCAGCAGAGAATCAGTCTGCATGTCATAGCAGAGAATCAGGCTTCACGTCACCCACCACTGCAACAGTCCATTGGCATATATTTAGGCCTAGCACACAGGCAGAGCAGAGAGGTCCCGTAACAGACAATCTGGCTTCATGACAGCAGAGAATTAGTCTGCATGTCATAGCAGAGAATGAGGCTTCACGTCAGCCACCACTGCAACAGTCCATTGGCATATATTTAGGCCCAGCACCCAGGCAGAGGAGAGAGGTCCCGTAACAGACAATCTGGCTTCATGTCAGCAGAGAATTAGTCTGCATGTCATAGCAGAGAATCAGGCTTCACGTCAGCCACCACTGCAACAGTCCATTGTCATAAATTTAGGCCCAGCACCCAGGCAGAGGAGAGAGGTCCCGTAACAGAGAATCTGGCTTCATGTCAGCAGAGAATCAGTCTTCATATCATAGCAGAGAATCAGGCTTCACGTCACCCACCACTGCAACAGTCAATTGTCATAAATTTAGGCCCAGCACCCAGGCAGAGGAGAGAGCTCCCGTAACAGAGGATCTGGCTTCATGTCAGCAGAGAATCAGTCTGCATGTCATAGCAGAGAATGAGGCTTCACGTCACCCACCACTGCAACAGTCCATTGGCATATATTTAGGCCTAGCACACAGGCAGAGCAGAGAGGTCCCGTAACAGACAATCTGGCTTCATGTCAGCAGAGAATCAGTCTGCATGTCATAGCAGAGAATGAGGCTTCACGTCACCCACCACTGCAACAGTCCATTGGCATATATTTAGGCCTAGCACACAGGCAGAGCAGAGAGGTCCCGTAACAGACAATCTGGCTTCATGACAGCAGAGAATCAGTCTGCATGTCATAGCAGAGAATGAGGCTTCACGTCACCCACCACTGCAACAGTCCATTGGCATATATTTAGGCCTAGCACACAGGCAGAGCAGAGAGGTCCCGTAACAGACAATCTGGCTTCATGTCAGCAGAGAATCAGTCTGCATGTCATAGCAGAGAATGAGGCTTCACGTCACCCACCACTGCAACAGTCCATTGGCATATATTTAGGCCTAGCACACAGGCAGAGCAGAGAGGTCCCGTAACAGACAATCTGGCTTCATGACAGCAGAGAATCAGTCTGCATGTCATAGCAGAGAATGAGGCTTCACGTCACCCACCACTGCAACAGTCCATTGGCATATATTTAGGCCTAGCACACAGGCAGAGCAGAGAGGTCCCGTAACAGACAATCTGGCTTCATGTCAGCAGAGAATCAGTCTGCATGTCATAGCAGAGAATGAGGCTTCACGTCACCCACCACTGCAACAGTCCATTGGCATATATTTAGGCCTAGCACACAGGCAGAGCAGAGAGGTCCCGTAACAGACAATCTGGCTTCATGACAGCAGAGAATCAGTCTGCATGTCATAGCAGAGAATGAGGCTTCACGTCACCCACCACTGCAACAGTCCATTGGCATATATTTAGGCCTAGCACACAGGCAGAGCAGAGAGGTCCCGTAACAGACAATCTGGCTTCATGACAGCAGAGAATCAGTCTGCATGTCATAGCAGAGAATGAGGCTTCACGTCACCCACCACTGCAACAGTCCATTGGCATATATTTAGGCCTAGCACACAGGCAGAGCAGAGAGGTCCCGTAACAGACAATCTGGCTTCATGTCAGCAGAGAATCAGTCTGCATGTCATAGCAGAGAATGAGGCTTCACGTCACCCACCACTGCAACAGTCCATTGGCATATATTTAGGCCTAGCACACAGGCAGAGCAGAGAGGTCCCGTAACAGACGATCTGGCTTCATGTCAGCAGAGAATCAGTCTGCATGTCATAGCAGAGAATCAGGCTTCACGTCAGCCACCACTGCAACAGTCCATGGTCATAAATTTAGGCCCAGCACCCAGGCAGAGGAGAGAGGTCCCGTAACAGACAATCTGGCTTCATGTCAGCAGAGAATTAGTCTGCATGTCATAGCAGAGAATCAGGCTTCATGTCAGCCACCACTGCAACAGTCCATTGGCATATATTTAGGCCTAGCACACAGGCAGAGGAGAGGTTCATTCAACTTTGGGTAGCATCGCAATATAATGGTAAAATGAAAATAAAAATAGGATTGAATGAGGAAGTGCCCTGGAGTCCAATAATATATAGTTATGGGGAGGTAGTTAATGTCTAATCTGGACAAGGGACGGACAGGTCCTGTGGGATCCATGCCTGGTTCATTTTTATGAACGTCAGCTTGTCCACATTGGCTGTAGACAGGCGGCTGCGTTTGTCTGTAATGACGCCCCCTGCCGTGCTGAATACACGTTCAGACAAAACGCTGGCTGCCGGGCAGGCCAGCACCTCCAAGGCATAAAAGGCTAGCTCTGGCCACGTGGACAATTTAGAGACCCAGAAGTTGAATGGGGCCGAACCATCAGTCAGTACGTGGAGGGGTGTGCACACGTACTGTTCCACCATGTTAGTGAAATGTTGCCTCCTGCTAACACGTTGCGTATCAGGTGGTGGTGCAGTTAGCTGTGGCGTGTTGACAAAAGTTTTCCACATCTCTGCCATGCTAACCCTGCCCTCAGAGGAGCTGGCCGTGACACAGCTGCCTTGGCGACCTCTTGCTCCTCCTCTGCCTTGGCCTTGGGCTTCCACTTGTTCCCCTGTGACATTTGGGAATGCTCTCAGTAGCGCGTCTACCAACGTGCGCTTGTACTCGCGCATCTTCCTATCACGCTCCAGTGCAGGAAGTAAGGTGGGCACATTGTCTTTGTAGCGTGGATCCAGCAGGGTGGCAACCCAGTAGTCCGCACAGGTTAAAATGTGGGCAACTCTGCTGTCGTTGCGCAGGCACTGCAGCATGTAGTCGCTCATGTGTGCCAGGCTGCCCAGGGGTAAGGACAAGCTGTCCTCTGTGGGAGGCGTATCGTCATCGTCCTGCCTTTCCCCCCAGCCACGCACCAGTGATGGACCCGAGCTGCGTTGGGTGCCACCCCGCTGTGACCATGCTTCATCCTCATCCTCCTCCACCTCCTCCTCATCCTCGTCCTCCTCGTCCTCCAGTAGTGGGCCCTGGCTGGCCACATTTGTACCTGGCCTCTGCTGTTGCAAAAAACCTCCCTCTGAGTCACTTCGAAGAGACTGGCCTGAAAGTGCTAAAAATGACCCCTCTTCCTCATCCTCCTCCTCCTCCTCCTGGGCCACCTCCTGTTCCATCATCGCCCTAAGTGTTTTCTCAAGGAGACATAGAAGTGGTATTGTAACGCTGATAACGGTGTCATCGCCACTGGCCATGTTGGTGGAGTACTCGAAACAGCGCAACAGGGCACACAGGTCTCGCATGGAGGCCCAGTCATTGGTGGTGAAGTGGTGCTGTTCTGTAGTGCGACTGACCCGTGCGTGCTGCAGCTGAAACTCCACTATGGCCTGCTGCTGCTCGCACAGTCTGTCCAGCATGTGCAAGGTGGAGTTCCACCTGGTGGGCACGTCGCATATGAGGCGGTGAGCGGGAAGGCCGAAGTTACGCTGTAGCGCAGACAGGCGAGCAGCGGCAGGATGTGAACGCCGGAAGCGCGAACAGACGGCCCGCACTTTATGCAGCAGCTCTGACATGTCGGGGTAGTTGTGAATGAACTTCTGCACCACCAAATTCAGCACATGCGCCAAGCAAGGGATGTGCGTCAAATTGGCTAGTCCCAGAGCTGCAACGAGATTTCGCCCATTATCACACACCACCAGGCCGGGCTTGAGGCTCACCGGCAGCAACCACTCGTCGGTCTGTTGTTCAATACCCCGCCACAACTCCTGTGCGGTGTGGGGCCTGTCCCCCAAACATATGAGTTTCAGAATGGCCTGCTGACGTTTACCCCGGGCTGTGCTGAAGTTGGTGGTGAAGGTGTGTGGCTGACTGGATGAGCAGGTGGAAGAAGAGGAGGAGGAAGCCGAGAAGGAGGAGGTGGCAACAGGAGGCAAAGAATGTTGCCCTGCGATCCTTGGCGGCGGCAGGACGTGCGCCAAACAGCTCTCCGCCTGGGGCCCAGCTGCCACTACATTTACCCAGTGTGCAGTTAGGGAGATATAGCGTCCCTGGCCGTGCTTACTGGTCCACGTATCTGTGGTTAGGTGGACCTTGCTACAGATGGCGTTGCGCAGTGCACACTTGATTTTATCGGATACTTGGTTGTGCAGGGAAGGCACGGCTCTCTTGGAGAAGTAGTGCCGGCTGGGAACAACATACTGTGGGACAGCAAGCGACATGAGCTGTTTGAAGCTGTCTGTGTCCACCAGCCTAAATGACAGCATTTCATAGGCCAGTAGTTTAGAAATGCTGGCATTCAGGGCCAGGGATCGAGGGTGGCTAGGTGGGAATTTACGCTTTCTATCAAATGTTTGTGAGATGGAGAGCTGAACGCTGGCGTGTGACATGGTTGAGACGCTTGGTGACGGAGGTGGTGGTGGTGGTGTTGGTGGTACATCCCCTGTTTGCTGGGCGGCAGGTGCCAACGTTCCTCCAGAGGCGGAGGAAGAGGCCGAGGCGGCAGCAGCAGAATAGGCCGAGGCGGCAGCAGCAGAAGAGGTAGCAGGGGGAGCCTGAGTGACTTCCTTGGTTTTAAGGTGTTTACTCCACTGCAGTTCATGCTTTGCATGCAGGTGCCTGGTCATGCAGGTTGTGCTCAGGTTCAGAACGTTAATGCCTCGCTTCAGGCTCTGATGGCACAGCGTGCAAACCACTCGGGTCTTGTCGTCAGCACATTGTTTGAAGAAGTGCCATGCCAGGGAACTCCTTGAAGCTGCCTTTGGGGTGCTCGGTCCCAGATGGCGGCGGTCAGTAGCAGGCGGAGTCTCTTGGCGGCGGGTGTTCTGCTTTTGCCCACTGCTCCCTCTTTTGCTACGCTGTTGGCTCGGTCTCACCACTGCCTCTTCCTCCGAACTGTGAAAGTCAGTGGCACGACCTTCATTCCATGTGGGGTCTAGGACCTCATCGTCCCCTGCATCGTCTTCCACCCAGTCTTGATCCCTGACCTCCTGTTCAGTCTGCACACTGCAGAAAGACGCAGCAGTTGGCACCTGTGTTTCGTCATCATCAGAGACATGCTGAGGTGGTATTCCCATGTCCTCATCATCAGGAAACATAAGTGGTTGTGCGTCAGTGCATTCTATGTCTTTCACCGCTGGGGAAGGGCTAGGTGGATGCCCTTGGGAAACCCTGCCAGCGGAGTCTTCAAACAGCATAAGAGACTGCTGCATAACTTGAGGCTGAGACAGTTTCCCTGGTATGCATGGGGGTGATGTGACAGACTGATGGGGTTGGTTTTCAGGCGCCATCTGTGCGCTTTCTGCAGAAGACTGGGTGGGAGATAATGTGAACGTGCTGGATCCACTGTCGGCCACCCAATTGACTAATGCCTGTACCTGCTCAGGCCTTACCATCCTTAGAACGGCATTGGGCCCCACCATATATCGCTGTAAATTCTGGCGGCTACTGGGACCTGAGGTAGTTGGTACACTAGGACGTGTGGATGTGGCAGAACGGCCACGTCCTCTCCCAGCACCAGAGGGTCCACTAACACCACCACGACCATGTCCACGTCCGCGTCCCTTACTAGATGTTTTTCTCATTGTTATGGTTCACCACAACAACAAATATATTATTTGGCCCAATGTATTGTATTCAAATTCAGCGGGATATAAATTTGAGGCCTAGTATTTAGGCGCTGGGTGACCGGTATGGATTTAGTGACAGAATTAGACTTGGAAATGCACAGAAGCGTGTGTGTGAAGTTATTCTGAATGACCCTATGTGCACCTTCAATATTATATACCCTTTTAGGGATAGATTTCAAATAGCTCTGATATAGCAGAAACCACTAAATTATGAAATTGCTAAATTGGGAATTGTACTTCAACCCAGAACAAAAAATGTGCTTTGACGGACACTAAATATCTTGCCCAGCAACAACAGTACAGCGGTGGGTAACGAGAGATTTAGAGGGAATTAAATTTGAGGCCTAGTATTTAGGCGCTGGGTCACCGGTATGGATTTAGTGACAGAATTAGACTTGGAAATGCACAGTAGCGGTGTGTGTGAAGTTATTCTGAATGACCCTATGTGCACCTTCAATATTATATACCCTTTTAGGGATAGATTTCAAATAGCTCTGATATAGCAGAAACCACTAAATTATGAAATTGCTAAATTGGGAATTGTACTTCAACCCAGAACAAAAAATGTGCTTTGACGGACACTAAATATCTTGCCCAGCAACAACAGTACAGCGGTGGGTAACGAGAGATTTAGAGGGAATTAAATTTGAGGCCTAGTATTTAGGCGCTGGGTCACCGGTATGGATTTAGTGACAGAATTAGACTTGGAAATGCACAGAAGCGTGTGTGTGAAGTTATTCTGAATGACCCTATGTGCACCTTCAATATTATATACCCTTTTAGGGATAGATTTCAAATAGCTCTGATATAGCAGAAACCACTAAATTATGAAATTGCTAAATTGGGAATTGTACTTCAACCCAGAACAAAAAATGTGCTTTGACGGACACTAAATATCTTGCCCAGCAACAACAGTACAGCGGTGGGTAACGAGAGATTTAGAGGGATTTAAATTTGAGGCCTAGTATTTAGGCGCTGGGTCACCGGTATGGATTTAGTGACAGAATTAGACTTGGAAATGCACAGAAGCGTGTGTGTGAAGTTATTCTGAATGACCCTATGTGCACCTTCAATATTATATACCCTTTTAGGGATAGATTTCAAATAGCTCTGATATAGCAGAAACCACTAAATTATGAAATTGCTAAATTGGGAATTGTACTTCAACCCAGAACAAAAAATGTGCTTTGACGGACACTAAATATCTTGCCCAGCAACAACAGTACAGCTGGTGGGTAACGAGAGATTTAGAGGGATTTAAATTTGAGGCCTAGTATTTAGGCGCTGGGTCACCGGTATGGATTTAGTGACAGAATTAGACTTGGAAATGCACAGAAGCGTGTGTGTGAAGTTATTCTGAATGACCCTATGTGCACCTTCAATATTATATACCCTTTTAGGGATAGATTTCAAATAGCTCTGATATAGCAGAAACCACTAAATTATGAAATTGCTAAATTGGGAATTGTACTTCAACCCAGAACAAAAAATGTGCTTTGACGGACACTAAATATCTTGCCCAGCAACAACAGTACAGTGGTGGGTAACGAGAGATTTAGAGGGATTTAAATTTGAGGCCTAGTATTTAGGCGCTGGGTCACCGGTATGGATTTAGTGACAGAATTAGACTTGGAAATGCACAGAAGCGTGTGTGTGAAGTTATTCTGAATGACCCTATGTGCACCTTCAATATTATATACCCTTTTAGGGATAGATTTCAAATAGCTCTGATATAGCAGAAACCACTAAATTATGAAATTGCTAAATTGGGAATTGTACTTCAACCCAGAACAAAAAATGTGCTTTGACGGACACTAAATATCTTGCCCAGCAACAACAGTACACCGGTGGGTAACGAGAGATTTAGAGGGAATTAAATTTGAGGCCTAGTATTTAGGCGCTGGGTCACCGGTATGGATTTAGTGACAGAATTAGACTTGGAAATACACAGTAGCGGGTGTGTGTGAAGTTATTCTGAATGACCCTATGTGCACCTTCAATATTATATACCCTTTTAGGGATAGATTTCAAATAGCTCTGATATAGCAGAAACCACTAAATTATGAAATTGCTAAATTGGGAATTGTACTTCAACCCAGAACAAAAAATGTGCTTTGACGGACACTAAATATCTTGCCCAGCAACAACAGTACAGCGGTGGGTAACGAGAGATTTAGAGGGAATTAAATTTGAGGCCTAGTATTTAGGCGCTGGGTCACCGGTATGGATTTAGTGACAGAATTAGACTTGGAAATACACAGTAGCGGGTGTGTGTGAAGTTATTCTGAATGACCCTATGTGCACCTTCAATATTATATACCCTTTTTGGGATAGATTTCAAATAGCTCTGATATAGCAGGAACCACTAAATTATGAAATTGCTAAATTGGGAATTGTACTTCAACCCAGAACAAAAAATGTGCTTTGACGGGCACTAAATAACTTTCCCAGCTACAACAGGACAACGGTAACGAGAGATTTAGAGGGATTTAAATTTGAGGCCTAGTATTTAGGCGCTGGGTGACAGGTATGGGTTTAGTGACAGAATTAGACTTGGAAATACACAGTAGCGGGTGTGTGTGAAGTTATTCTGAATGACCCTATGTGCACCTTCAATATTATATACCCTTTTTGGGATAGATTTCAAATAGCTCTGATATAGCAGAAACCACTAAATTATGAAATTGCTAAATTGGGAATTGTACTTCAACCCAGAACAAAAAATGTGCTTTGACGGACACTAAATATCTTGCCCAGCAACAACAGTACAGCGGTGGGTAACGAGAGATTTAGAGGGAATTAAATTTGAGGCCTAGTATTTAGGCGCTGGGTCACCGGTATGGATTTAGTGACAGAATTAGACTTGGAAATACACAGTAGCGGGTGTGTGTGAAGTTACTCTGAATGACCCTATGTGCACCTTCAATATTATATACCCTTTTTGGGATAGATTTCAAAGAGCTCTGATATAGCAGGAACCACTAAATTATGAAATTGCTAAATTGAGAATTGTATTTCAACCCAGAACAAGAAATGTGCTTGAACGGACACTAAATAACTCGCCCAGCTACAGCACTAGGGACAGATTTAGCTGGATATAAATTTGAGGCCTAGTATTTAGGCGCTGGGTGACCGGTATGGATTTAGTGACAGAATTAGACTGGGATATGGCCAAAAAATGAACAGACTATTGCTGGTTAAATGCACTTGGTGTGACAGCTTCACCCTGATGTAGGCTTTAGCCAAATAACAACCACACCATTGAGGGTTAAATGCACTTGGTGACAGGCGCAGCTTGCCCCTGATTTTGTATATGGCCAAAAAATGAACAGACTATTGCTGGTTAAATGCACTTGGTGTGACAGCTTCACCCTGATGTAGGCTTTAGCCAAATAACAACCACACCATTGAGGGTTAAATGCACTTGGTGACAGGCGCAGCTTGCCCCTGATTTTGTATATGGCCAAAAAATGAACAGACTATTGCTGGTTAAATGCACTTGGTGTGACAGCTTCACCCTGATGTAGGCTTTAGCCAAAAAACAACCACACCATTGAGGGTTAAATGCACTTGGTGACAGGCGCAGCTTGCCCCTGATTTTGTATATGGCCAAAAAATGAACAGACTATTGCTGGTTAAATGCACTTGGTGTGACAGCTTCACCCTGATGTAGGCTTTAGCCAAAAAACAACCACACCATTGAGGGTTAAATGCACTTGGTCGCAGCTTGTGCTGGCGCACCACAAGACACAAAATGGCCGCCGATCACCCCAGAAAAATGAGACTGACAAACGGTCTGTGCAGCCTAAAAACAGTGAGCAATTGAGGATCAGCAGCTCAATGATCCACAGCTGCAGATCGATCAGTTAATCAAGTCCTTTGGAGGAGTTAATCTGCCTAATCTCGCCCTACTGTCGCAGCCGCAACCTCTCCCTACGCTAATCAGAGCAGAGTGACGGGCGGCGCTATGTGACTCCAGCTTAAATAGAGGCTGGGTCACATGGTGCTCTGGCCAATCACAGCCATGCCAATAGTAGGCATGGCTGTGATGGCCTCTTGGGGCAAGTAGTATGACGCTTGTTGATTGGCTGCTTTGCAGCCTTTCAAAAAGCGCCAAGAAAGCGTCACAAAAGCGCCAAGAAAGCGACGAACACCGAACCCGAACCCGGACTTTTACGAAAATGTCCGGGTTCGGGTCCGTGTCACGGACACCCCAAAATTCGGTACGAACCCGAACTATACAGTTCGAGTTCGCTCATCCCTAGTTGTTAAGTCAGGTACTGCAAGATAGGAGCAACTGTTAGATACTGTGCATATTGTGTGGTACTGCACCATGTGGAAACAAAGCTGTACTGACAACTACAGACACACCCATCTTCATTGCTGCCAATCTGAGGAAACCGGTGCCAAAATATTGACCCCACCAGGGTGTTGAGTGCAAGGCAATCCAGAGGGAGAGTGAGTTATTACCATTTAAAGGGACAGTGTCATATTCATCTGTTGCCACTTTAATACACAGTGTACTCAATTAATCTATTGACCTTAAAGGGGTTTTCTGGGAATTACATAAAATTACCACCAGCAACCAGTCCTAGAATGTGTGCAGGACTTATTGTCTTTACTTGAGCTGCTCGGGGAGGTTTCACAACACACTACACTGCTCTACAATAGATGGTAATGATGCAATCCTGCCTATGATAGATGCAATCCTGCCTATGATATGCCATCATGGCTGAGTGCTTGAGAATAGTTTGTAGTGAGGCCCCATCCCCCACCCCCTAGGCAGCTCTGCTAGTGGACGCCACCAGTCCTGCTCATATTCCAAGAAAGGATGCTGGTGGCCATTTTAACTCATTCCCAGAGAACCACTTTAACCCCTTTAAGTGTGATGCCTGTCAAACACTTTTGTAATCATATGATTATTGCCCCACATCAGCCACGTAAAAGCACCTTATTTACAACTGTGTCCACCTGATTCCTTCTGCCATCCTAGGATGGGGAGCCTTGGGCAAAAAAAAGTTGTCCTGCTGTTGTGTCTATATGCAGATCCTAACAAGGTAAGCTCTACTTAACACTGTGGGTAGGCTGCTATACCAATGACAATCTAACATATGGAGTCTGTTTTCTCCAGTTTCATTTGTATTTTTTTAGATTGGAGGAAAAAACACATCAGGCCGTCTGCCAGAAGAGCAGAAGAGGGGGAGAGATCACATAGGCTGTACAGTGTAGAAAGAAAGGAGAAAATACACACCAGATACCGTCTATGTCCAGAAAATTGTAATTACCGTATTTATCGGCGTATAACACGCACAGGCGTATAACACGCACCTTCATTTTAAGAGGGAAATTTCAGGGAAAAAAGGGTAGCTCAGAACTTTTTTTTATTAATATTAATACCACTTATAAGGTAAATAATGTAAAAGGATGACACTTATGGGGCTCTGTGGATGACACTTATGTCATCCACAGATCCCCATAAGTGTCATCTACAGATCCCCCATCAGATGGATAAGTGTGGAGAGAGGAGGCGGGAACACTCATGGCGGGGCCCGGTGCAGTGACTCTACTCTAATACACCGGGCCCCGCAACTGTTAAACATTCAATCTGACTCTATATCTAATTGTACGGTACTTACTGTAGTACCGGAGGTATAACATTAAGACGGCGCAGACCGGCATCTCCCTCGGTCATGCGCCGCCTGTCTCAGCTCCCTCCTGATGCGCTGCCTGCCCCAGCTCCCTCCTCATGCGCCGCCTGCCCCAGCTCCCTCCTCATGCGCCGCCTGCCTGCTTATCTCACTTTATGAATGAACAGGCAAGCGGCCCATGACAGATTGAGCTGGGGCAGGCGCCGCATGACAGAGTGAGCTGGGACAGGCGGCGCATGAGGAGGGAGCTGCGGCAGGCGCTGCGCCGTCTTAATGTTATATATTCGGTATGTAAAAACATGGCTTCATGGATTATATCGGCGTATAACACGCATACATCATTTGCCCCCTATTTTCAGGGGGAAAAAGTGTGTGTTATACGCCGATAAATACGGTAGGTTGCAGATAGACATGTCATGTATGTGACAAATATGGTGCCCACAGAAATCTATAGGCCCTTATTATGCTTTTGTGTTTTTGCTTGAAAATTATCAAGTTTTATAGGCATGCTATATTACAGACAGTTGCATGCTGAAGCACTATTGTGGCATCAAAGTGGCAATAGTAAAACAAATCCATACTGCAGTCCATGCACTATTGTATGGATCCATGCATGCAGAATAGCCATTTGCATAATCCCTTATTTAACAATTTTTTACAAGCCATAGCCTTCCAGTTTTCTTGGGGGTTGTCAATAACAAAGGTATTTGTTGCTTTGACCTAAATCAAGAAACAGTATTGCTGAAAAAACATAGAAATGACAGAACTTATACATGATTATTAGCATATGAGCAATCATCACTCTGTCTCTTAATAATGCTAAATTAAGTTATCTTTGGTTTGCTGCCTGGCTGGAGTACTCAAAGCTAGGGTTACATTAGCATTTATCAGCTCAGCTTTCACTTTTGAAAAGGTTGTTGTAAATGAGTGGAATGCCATTATGAAGACACAGGTTCACTAGAAGTGTCCATGAGTCATGTAAGATTCACTTATATGTGTTTGACACTCCTGGTATAATGAGGATGTCTCTGTTCATTCTTTGTCATTAAAAAGACTTTGTTCACACCAATGTATTAGCCCAAGGATGTCTCAGTTACCTTATTTTAACAAAAACAGCTACGGCTGACATAGGAGGACATGGGGGACCATTTTTGAGCCATTTTTTGCTATGCCATTCATCTTTACAAAAATCTTTTAATTTACTGTAATGCCCCCTTTCTATCATATGTCTTCCTTACTGTATTTTTTATTTTTTTTGAAAGGATATAAAGTAAAGTAAAGAAAGCTGTCTATTACATATGCAATTCAGAAATCACTTCCAGTGAAATATTAAAATTCATCCTTTTTATAATAAAAAAAAACTGTGCAATTTTCTAATATAGCCTGTATTCAATTCCTTACTATTCTCAATAATTTTACTTTTAAGAAGAGAATAGAAACATTGTTTTTAATAATAAACATTTTTTTTTGAAGTTTGTTTTGGGTCTGAGTTTAACGAATTGGTCTAAAATTTTGATTTGTGTCCGTATCAATTCTACCTGAATCAAAACTGTTTAAATTGGCCTGAAAATTGGTGTATCACACGTGGAGTCTTTCTCTCTTCTTTTTCACATCTTTCTCTCCCTCTGCCCTTCAATCTCTTCATATGTCATTCTTTTTAAAATTCTAAAAAAAATAAAAAATGTCCCTTATAGGGGATAGATGCCAGGTCATGCATATGCACACACAGTTGTATTGAAGGAACCACCGGCTTGTTCTGAGCAAGTATCCAAAATGTTACCTTAATAGTGGCTGATATATGCCCTTGTTTGTGCACACAAACATTAGTATCAGAAGAATCATCAGTGCATCAAGAGCAATGGTGATGCCCTCATTGCACCAAATGCCTAATTCACTAAATATTAGCAATAATAAAAATATCCATAATAGTTGTCAATGGTCCCCCATAGAGTTAACATCTAAAATAAAGTTTAAAGCATATACGAGCATCATATGTAGTGATGGATGAACATCGACCGGGACAAGTTGCGAACGCGATCAATTGTTCGCGAACCGCAAGTTTGCAGCGGGACCTATTCACCTTAATGGCAGGCGAACCTGAAAAATCTTCAGGTCACATTTGCAGCCACCAAATACTTAATAGAAGTGCACAAATCGTCCCACAACATGGACAATGACATATCAGAGGGGAATCAGTTGCAAAAATACCCACAAAAAATATGTATTTTAATCAGGGGCCTTTTAAAGGGAAACTGTCAAAAATGTGCCCTGCTGGAGCCTAGAAAATTTTTATTTTAGACCACAGGAGTACAGGCCCCAAACATTAGGCATTCACCGGACAGAAAACATCAAGTGATTATGTGGCTGGAGGTATATTAGACGGTCATTGGATATCAATTTTACTGCAGGCTAGTGGACTACAGGCCCCAAAAATCATTCATTCACCGTACAGAAAAGAACAATTGATAATGTGGCTGGAGGTACATTAGGCGGTCACCGTATAACAATTTTACTTTTGGCTAGTTAGATTACAGGCCCCAAAAATTATGCATTCACCGTACATAAAAGATCAAGCAATTATGTGGCTGGAGGTATATTAGACAGTTGATGGATATCAATTTTACTGCAGGCCAATGGACTACAGGCCCCAAAAATTATGCATTCACCGTACAGAAAAGTGATTATGTGGCTGGAGGTATATTAGGCGGTCACCGTAAAACAATTTTACCGTTGGACAGTTAGATTAAAGGCCCCAAAAATTATGCATTCAACATAAATCAAGTGATTATGTGGATGGAGGTATATTAGACGGTCATTGGATATCAATTTTACAGTACAAATACATGTCAAATACATATGTTTAAAAGAACTAAAAATATAACATTAGTTACGATTGCTAACGAAATCCCCCCTCTTGAAAAAACCCCAAATGATAATAGTTGAAATCCGATAACACGTGGCCGTCACAGGTGTTAAATTCCTCCAGGGCTCCAAACATTAGGCATTCACCGGACAGAAAAGGCCTTTTATGCCGCTGTATTTACATAAGACAGGGACCATTATTTGTTCTGGGTGGTGGTGGATGTGTGGGCTGGTGTTGAATTCCTCCGAAATCCATTCCTCATTCGTATTTAGAAATGTGAGGTAGTCCACACTGTCATGAGCTAGGCGAGTGCGCTTATCGGTCATAATCCTCCCTGCTGCTCTGAACATTCTTTCGGACAGGACACTCGAAGAGGGGCAAGCCAAGAGTTCCATGGCAAATTGTGCCAGCTCTGGCCACAGGTCAAGCCTGCACAACCAGTAGTCAAGGGGTTCCTCGTTGCTCAGAGCGTCCACATTAGCCGTTCACCCAATGTAGTCGAACACCTGTCGGTCTAGGCGTCTCCTGAGGCTGGATCCGAAGGGCGGTTGTTGATGGGTTCGCTGCAAGAATGATCTCATATCTGAAGTGACCGACACATCTTCAAACCGCCCTCTTCTTGCATGCACTGTAGGATTTGTACCAGCTGCTGTTTCTCTGTGGGTGGAAATTCCTCTGATAGTGCTCGCAACAGCAGAATGCAGCATCTCTTGAAGCAAGGCCTGGAAATTCTGCATTCTGACAGCCCTTTTTGATGCTGGTAACTTGTCCGCCATTTTGTGTTTGTACAGGGGGACTAAGTATGCTGCCACCCAGTACTGGTCCTTGCCCTTTATGCTTTTTATACGGGGTCCCTCTTCAAACACTGGAGTATGAATGCCCCCATTTGCACTAAATTGGAAGTGGTGGAGCGCCCTGGCTCCTGCTTATCGCTGAGGAGAATGTTGTCCTTGGTCTCCACCCCCCATCCATGGACAACACCATGGATCCCAGAAAAGTTTAAAGCCTGTTCTTCTTGCTCCTCCTCCTCCTCCTCCTCCCCCCAGGCACTATCCTCCTCTGACTCCTCTTCAGACTCCTGCTGATTTGTCTCAGATGGAGTAGCCCCCCCCCTGGGAATTCATTCAGCATTGCAACTTCCTCATCTTCCTGCTCCTCGATGGCTTGATCAATGACACAACGTAATGCACGCTCCAGAAAGAAGGTGTAAGGTACGATGTCACTGATGGTGCCCTGGCTGTGACTGACCAGTTTGGTGTTCTCATCAAATGGCCACAGAAGTCTACATGTGTTGCGCATGAGCAGTGAAAAAAAACAAGTTCCCCAGAACCTGTCCTGCTGCAGAGTTCTTACAGGTAGTTGTTAACGGCACGTTTCTGCTGGATCAGCCTATCAAGCATATACAAGGTGGAGTTCCAGAGCATCAGGTAGTCACAAATCAGACGTCTGACGGGCAGGTGGTGTCGCTGTTGAACGTCAGCAAGGGGATCCATGGCCATGTAAGATATTCTAAAATGGCCACAGATTTTCACCTGGCACGTCAAATAGGTTCTGGGGAGCTGGGGGGTGCAGCGTAAGAGGCGGTAGCAGTGGAAAAGGAGGAGTCAGCTGAGGAGGAGACAGAGGATGGAGTAGGAGGAGGAAAAGAAGAGGCAGGCCTGCATGCAATCCGTGGTGGTAACACCAAATCCACACGGGTGCCACGGGTTGATTGCTTGACAGCCGTCAGAAGGTTCACCCAGTGGGCTGTAAAAGTTATGTACCTTCCCTGCCCGTGTTTTGTAGATCACGTGTTTGTGGTCATATATATCTTGGCACTGACACTGTAAGCCAGAGATACATTTACTTGGCGCTGAACATGGCCATATAGCTCTGGCATGCCCTTCTGGGAGAAATATTTCCTTCTGTGGACCTTCCATTGCGGTGTGCCAATGGCCGCAAATTTTCTAAAGGCCTCTGACGTGACAACGGCACAGTGGAAGGGGGAGTGGAGGACAAATGGAAGGAGAAAGGAGAAGAAGAAAAGGCAGTACATTGAGTGCCAGGAGTGCGGCTTTGTGGGTTCTAATGGTATTGCTCCCACTGGGCTCAGTGATGGGAGTCCAGGTGCCTTCTTAAGGCGGTCATCCCTAGATAAGTGTTGGGCTTACCGCGACTTAGGCTACTTTCACACTTGCATCCTATAATGCAAACGCTTAGATCTGTTCAGAACGGATCCGTTTGCATTACCATGAACAAAAAAAAAAAAAACAGGATCCGTTTTGACTTTACATTGAAAGTCAATGGGGGACGGATCCGTTTGAAAATTGAGCCATACTGTGTCAACTTCAAACGGATCCGTCCCCATTGACTTACATTGTAAGTCTGGACGGATCCGTTTGCCTCCGCACGGCCAGGCGGACACCCGAACGCTGCAAGCAGCGTTCAGGTGTCCGCCTGCTGAGTGGAGCGGAGGACAAATGGTGCCAGACTGATGCATTCTGAGCGGATCCGCATCCAGTCAGAATGCATTAGGGCTGGACGGGGCCGCTCGTGAGCCCCTTCAAACGGAACTCACAAGCGGAGCCCCGAACGCAAGTGTGAAAGTAGCCTTATGCGCTGACAGCACAGACGACAGACGGCAACACTATTGTAAGCAGCTGACACATTAAAAAAAGCCCACACTGCAGAGCCATGTCCCGGCATCCTGGGAGCGCCAAATGTGACCGTGCATGGTGGATGGCTTGCTCCAGATACATTTGCAGTCTGCTTTTTGCCTCCTGTGCACTGCGAGTTCTGCCTGCTTCTCCTCCTTCTCCTCCCTATCTGCTGCTCCGTCTCTCCCTCTGAACTCCCCTCCTCTTCCTCTCTTGTGGGCACCCACATGATGTCCATCAACACGTCATCATTGTCACCTTCACCACCACTGAAATTAGAGATCTCGGAGTAGGCAGCAACAGCGGGGACCACCCTCCTTGGGCTGATCTGGGTACTATCGTCAGAACGCTGGGTGGCGGTGCTACCTCCTCTTCCTGATCCGATACCAAGAATGGCTGTGCATCGGTAAGGTCTGGGAATGAATGGGAAAATAATTCCTCTGACTCGAATGGAAGGACTATGGTGGTGGTGGTGGTGTCTTTAGGGGTGAACACAGCAGAGAGTGAGGAGGGTGCTGATACAGAGGATGAAGATGGTGCAGTAGCGGAAGACTGAGTGAGCCACTCAACCAACTCTGGTAATCGCACGCACCTTCTCCAACTTCCCACTTAGGCTCCGGCCTGGTGCACCTGCCCGACTGCTGCCTCTTCCTCTGCCTGTCATTTACAAAATGACCCTGTGACAAAGTCCCTATAGAAGAGCAGTATTTGTGGAAGCAAGTATATCGCAAGCTTCAATCAATATTTTGTGGAAGCCGGTATATCATTCCACTCTATCAGTATTTAGTGGAAACAGGTATAAAGAACCCAATAATAAGTATTTGCTGGAAGCTGGCAAATCAAACCCCTTAATTTATATTTGGTGGAAGTTGGTATATCAATAGCCTGTATCAGTATTTTGTGGAAACAGGTATATAGAACCCAATAATGAGTATTTGCTGGAAGCCGGTAAATCAAACCCCTCAATCGATATTTGGTGGAAGCTGGTGTATCACACCCCTTTATCATTTTTTGGGGAGCAACAGGTATATCACAAATGTTGCAATTACTTACTCCAATAGTGTTTGTCCCTCTATCTAGCTGCGGTATCTCAGCAGAACCGCACACATCTGCTGCACAATACAAATGCACTATAATATACTTTCTATGTTAGAAGGTATATTTTAGGCATATCACACACCTCAATAGTTTTTTTTTTTTTTGGGGGGGGGGGCAACAGGTATATCATATCAGTTGCAATTACAGTGGGATGCGAAAGTTTGGGTAACCTTGTTAATCATCATGATTTTCCTGTATAAATCGTTGGTTGTTACGATAAAAAATGTCAGTTACATTTATCATATAGGAGACACACACAGGGATATTTGAGAAGTGAAATGAAGTTTATTGGATTTACAGAAAGTGTGCTATAATTGTTTAACCAAAATTGGGCAGGTGCATAAATTTGGGCACTGTTGTCATTTTATTGATTCCAAAACCTTTAGAACTAATTATTGGAACTCAAATTGGCTTGGTAAGCTCAGTGACCCCTGACCTACATACACAGGTGAATCCAATTATGTGAAAGAGTATTTAAGGGGGTCAATTGTAAGTTTCCCTCCTCTTTTAATTTTCTCTGAAGAGTAGCAACATGGGGGTTGTGAGGAATATGGATTAATATTTACTGTCAGCCATGTCCTCACACCCCCCATTTGCTGACAGGATTTCCCTGCTTCAAAGCCCCCAGCCCTGATTGTAATTTTATGCACCTCTTGGCATGACTCAGTTGGCCAGGAAGACACCCCTCAGGGGGTCCAAGCTTCAAGGAGAAGTTCACACCTCTGTGCAGCAGTTGGGAGCCACCTGAATCTGCAGGAAAACCCCCCAGCAGGGGGTATCTGCTTTGGCCTGGATCAATGAGATTTCCTAGACATATTGGCACCTACCTCTCATAAGGAATTATGAATCACCTGGCCACCGCAGACGCAAACCGGATACATATTTGTGTCCCGGTGGCCACGAGGTACGGTCCCATGGTCTTTGTTTACTCGTACCCAGTCGGGGTAGGGAGATACCCATATCTCCCCATAGAAGCCACCTACCGGTACCAGGTTTGGGCTCTAATTGTAGCCGGAACCCAGGCAGGTCCATTAGTCCCAGAACCATCTCCCTGTGACCCTCTGGTCTGGAGCTATGACCCCTAAAGGGTTTTGTGGGTCATTCACCGTCAGCCCAGAAGAGGGGGAGTTGACCCCTCCCTGAGGCAGGGAGGGGGTGGGCCAGCTCCAGGTTAAAAGCCTGGTGCCAGCAAGTAGGGGGCGTCTTTTCTCTGAAGAGGGGTCACATGCTACACATGTGTTTAGAGGGACCCAGGAAATAGCAGGAGAGCACAGCCCCTCGTGTGGCCTCCGATTCAGGACATCGCCAAGGAACTTTCATCATACTTGGTAACTTACTTTCACCCTGCTTAATCCTATTGTAACCATATACCCTGTAATCTGTAACCTCAGACCACTGTATATATATTGTCTGTGTATAGTGTGTTATATCTAGTGTGCTCTTATAGCGATTAAATCTATAATTTAATCTTGTGCTATCTTGTATCTCGATCACGAATCCCCACGTCCGTGTTTTGGCCTAGTTATAAGCTACCGCGGGTTGGTTTCTGACCCTATATAATCCCGTTAGCGGACCGGGCTTATATCAAACGAGAAACTGGTGGCAGTTACCCGGGCTGAGTGTGGGCTGTTTTCACTGCGGCAGTGAAAAGGCCCTTCCAGCTTGTTGCCTCTCTGTGCCCGCGTGGACAGGAGGTGTGTGTGTAAACTATACCAGCCTGACCTTACGTGCTCCTCTGGAGGGCGTAACTTCACGTTTTTGGTAAACCCCGTGATCATACCAGGTCTCGTGAGCTCGACGTGGTTGACGTCAGCGGACACGAGGGGTGGTATTCATCACATATTGGTGGCAGCAAAGTGGGATCGAGATACTAGTGTGTGTGAGTGTGAGACCCATACTCCCAGACACTAAAGACGACCAGCAGTAGCTCGTGCTGCTGGAGTCTTAAGATCAGTTCGACACTAGACTGTCTGAGGGCAGATACAATAAGGTGTGTGTGCATCAGGTTGCAGTGGTGTCAGTGACCACCCGTTGCAATGACGGCCAGTATCACAAGGAGCAAATCGAAGGAGATGGCCGATGCTTTAAATGGGGGCGGAGAGGAGGTGGAAGGCGAGGGGGAGCACAACCAAAGCTCCCCAAGGAGCCAGTCGCCAGAGGTGAGGTCCGCGGCGGGCCTCGCTCCACCTGCCCCTCCCCCCAGCCAAGCTGGCTCAGCTGCTCTCCTACAAGCTGCCATGGACCGTCTCCAGGCTGGAGACCAGGTAGCCTCGGAGCTCCTCCTGGCGGCTGCAGAGCGTCGCGAGCAAGCAGAGGCTGCAGAGCGTCGCGAGCGAGCAGAGGCTGCAGAGCGTCGCGAGCGGGCCGAGCGTGAGCACCAGCTACAGATGCTCCAGCTGAAGCTTCAATTCCAGCAGCCCTCCCCAGCCCAATGTGAGTCTCCAGAAGTCCGGATTCCCAAACTGCGGGCGGAGGACTTTCCCCTACTGGACAAAGATGGGGACCTGGACACCTTTTTGTTGGCATTTGAGACAGCCTGCCATCAGTACCAACTGCCAGAGGACCAGTGGGTCAGATTCCTCACGCCACGGCTCAGGGGAAAAGCCCTTGAAATCTTCGGGTACCTGCCCAGCGAGACCATCCTGAGCTATGAGGACATCAAACAGGCTCTGGTCAGGCAGTATAACTTAACCCCTGAGTCGTACCGGAAAAGGCTCAGGAATTTGCACCGGGGTTCTACCCAGAGCTGGGCCGATCACATGCGGGCCTTGCTGAGAGCGGTCGACCAATGGACCACAGGATTGGAGCTCTCCACCGTCCAGCAGCTGAAGGAGCTCATCGCCACAGAACAGTTCTTGTGGAACTGCCCAGAGGATCTCCAGCAGTACCTCCGTGACCGGAAGCCAAAGGGGGCCTCCGCAACCGCAGCCCTGGCCGATGAATACACCAACAACAGGACTTCAGAGGCCCGGAAACCTGTCGGCTGGAGAGGGGGTAAGACGCACGCTGCACCTGCTACCCCTGCCCCTAGGCCCAAGTGGGCACCGGCCCCTGCTGCACTTTCCACGTCGGTGGGGGAACCCCGACTTTGTCACCTGTGTAAGCAGCCAGGACACTTCCAAGCCATGTGTCCCCAGCGCCCGAGGGATCCGTCCCAGTCATCAACCCGGAAACCGTCCACTGTGTTGTGTGTGGGTGGGGGTGGTGGGAGGTCCCTTGACAATGTTCAACCGGTCACCGTGGGCCAGGCCGTGGCCATGGGACTTAGAGACACCGGCGCTGAAATGACACTGGTACGGCCTGAACTGGTGACGCCCCATGATTTACTGCCCGGGAGATCCCTCACTGTCTCCGGGATTGGAGGAGTGGAACCGGCGCTGCCCGTCGCCAAGGTCTATCTGGACTGGGGCGCCGGTCGAGGGGTAAGGGAGGTGGGGGTATCCGCAAATATCCCCGCCAGTGTTTTGCTGGGGACGGACCTGGGGCGGCTTGTGTCTAAGTATGTGGCCGCTGATGCCCCAGGGTCCAATTCCCCAGAATGTGATGCAATGTCCCCCCCTGATAATACTGTGAATGTACCCATTATGCATGTTGATGGGGATGTGGGGGATGTAATGTGTGCCTCTCCCCTCAGTGGGGAGGGGGTCATTCCTGTCAGCTGGGCTGAAGCCCCAGGATGTAGCCAGCAAGCATGCTGGGACCTGTTGTCCTCCAGTGTGGTGACTGGGGGGACAAGCAGGGGGCAGACAGCTGCAGGGGGGGAGGATGCAAAGGAGGTCAGGGCTGTCCCAGGAGAAGTGGGACTGCCAGGTGAAGCCTCAGTGCAGTGTTCCTCCACCACTGGGATGTCAGAGGGCCAGGTTAGTCCGCCTGGACTGGCGACTTGGTCGGGAGTTGAGGGGAAGCAGGCACTACCAGCGGTGGCAGCGGCTGTCACGCGCAGTGGGAGTGCTGGGGCCCTAGGGGCCCCTCAGGGGTCTGATGGCTTTCCCCCTTCCGACCAAGTGTCTGCCAAGTCAGATGGAGGCCCAGAGACAGGTCCCAGGGACCTGACAGAGGACGTGGCAGTCTCATCTATTCTGACCACGTCCAGTCAGGGGTTTCAGGTGGCGTTAGTGGCTGACGCCAGCCTGAACGCTCTCAGGGAGCAAGCGGCGCTGCCTCCCTCGGACTCAGACCTCAAGCAGGTGGTCTGGGACCAAGGAAGGCTGTGCCGGGTCACGGTCCAGCAGGGCTCACCGGAGGAGTGGCCTAGGGACCAGCAGTTAGTAGAACTGACAGGGGACGTGGCAGTCTCATCCATTCTGACCACGTCCCACCAGGGGTTTCAGGGGGCGTTAGGGGCTAGCGCCGGTTTGAAAGCTCTCACAGAGCATATGGCACGGCCTCCCTTGGATTCAGACCTCCAGAGGGCGGTCTGGGACCAAGGTCGGTTGTGCCAGGAAACGGTCCCACAGGGCTCACCAGGGGCGTGGCCTAGGGACCGACCATTTGTGGTATCCTATCCGTACAGGGCAGAATTTCTGTGGACTGTGCATGAGACTCCGGTAACCAGATACCCAGGGGCCGCTAAGGCAGAGGCTTGGAGTGGAGACCTAGCCACCCCTGGGGCGTCGGTCATCGAGTGTGTCATGCGCTTCCAGGAAAAAGCGCCGGCCTTGTCGCGGTTGGTGCACGACAGTATGGGGCAGGCCCAGACCGTCCAGAAGCAGGGGTACGACCAGTTAGCTTGTGAGAGGACCCATCACGTGGGTCCGCAAGCATGGATACTGGTTTCGGTACCTCAGACTAAGCTTCAGGCGGCCTGGGAGGGACCGTACCTCGCACACCAGCAGCTCAATGCCAGGATGCACCTGGTCACCCTGGACCACGCCCGGGGAAGGCAGAAGGCACGGGAGGCAGGTGCCCTCCCAGAAGGCCACCCCTTCCGGGAAATGTTAGCAAACAAGCATGGAAGGACTGCGTCCACCAAGATGCCCTTGGACATGGAGTATGCCCCTGCCACTTCTCAGCGGATGGTCAAGCTGCTTAAGGGACTTGAAGGGTACGCGGCTGCGTACCTGGAGGTCATTGCCGTCTTCGGTCCTACATGGGAAGATCCCCGAGAGCATCTGGCGCAGATGCTCGGGCAGATCGGCCAGGCAGGCTTGACCCTTACGCCAGGAAAGTGCCAGCTGGGCATAAGTGAGGGGCCCCGGGTAGGCAGGGAAGCCTCGGAACCGGAACCTGGGAGAAGGGATGCCAGCTCATCCTGGATCACCCTCCGGGACAAGCACCAGGCGATATCCTTCCTGGGCTCCGCCGGGTACTATAGGGAGTTCGCACCCCACTATAGTAGCCTGGCGAGGCCCCTGACGGACCGCACCAGGAAGAAGCTGCCCTCCGCAGTCGATTTGACCAACGAATGCGAGACGGCCTTCCAGGCGCTGGAGCATGCCCTTTCCAGCTTCCCGGTACTACAGGCAGCCGACTGCGTGCGGCCGTTTATGGTACCGTCTGAGGCCAGCCATTGTGGCCTCAGGGTCAGGCTCAATCCAGGTGACCACCTGGGTCAGGAACGAATGGGAGGTTGGTACGCAGGAGCCTGGCTCTCCGGCCGTACCACTTTGCCATTAACCACCAGGGAGGGCGCGGATGGGCGCACGGGGGAGCACAGGAATGTGCTGCCCCCTGGCGCCCTCTAAAAGGGGGAGGTGTGAGGAATATGGATTAATATTTACTGTCAGCCATGTCCTCACACCCCCCATTTGCTGACAGGATTTCCCTGCTTCAAAGCCCCCAGCCCTGATTGTAATTTTATGCACCTCTTGGCATGACTCAGTTGGCCAGGAAGACACCCCTCAGGGGGTCCAAGCTTCAAGGAGAAGTTCACACCTCTGTGCAGCAGTTGGGAGCCACCTGAATCTGCAGGAAAACCCCCCAGCAGGGGGTATCTGCTTTGGCCTGGATCAATGAGATTTCCTAGACATATTGGCACCTACCTCTCATAAGGAATTATGAATCACCTGGCCACCGCAGACGCAAACCGGATACATATTTGTGTCCCGGTGGCCACGAGGTACGGTCCCATGGTCTTTGTTTACTCGTACCCAGTCGGGGTAGGGAGATACCCATATCTCCCCATAGAAGCCACCTACCGGTACCAGGTTTGGGCTCTAATTGTAGCCGGAACCCAGGCAGGTCCATTAGTCCCAGAACCATCTCCCTGTGACCCTCTGGTCTGGAGCTATGACCCCTAAAGGGTTTTGTGGGTCATTCACCGTCAGCCCAGAAGAGGGGGAGTTGACCCCTCCCTGAGGCAGGGAGGGGGTGGGCCAGCTCCAGGTTAAAAGCCTGGTGCCAGCAAGTAGGGGGCGTCTTTTCTCTGAAGAGGGGTCACATGCTACACATGTGTTTAGAGGGACCCAGGAAATAGCAGGAGAGCACAGCCCCTCGTGTGGCCTCCGATTCAGGACATCGCCAAGGAACTTTCATCATACTTGGTAACTTACTTTCACCCTGCTTAATCCTATTGTAACCATATACCCTGTAATCTGTAACCTCAGACCACTGTATATATATTGTCTGTGTATAGTGTGTTATATCTAGTGTGCTCTTATAGCGATTAAATCTATAATTTAATCTTGTGCTATCTTGTATCTCGATCACGAATCCCCACGTCCGTGTTTTGGCCTAGTTATAAGCTACCGCGGGTTGGTTTCTGACCCTATATAATCCCGTTAGCGGACCGGGCTTATATCAAACGAGAAACTGGTGGCAGTTACCCGGGCTGAGTGTGGGCTGTTTTCACTGCGGCAGTGAAAAGGCCCTTCCAGCTTGTTGCCTCTCTGTGCCCGCGTGGACAGGAGGTGTGTGTGTAAACTATACCAGCCTGACCTTACGTGCTCCTCTGGAGGGCGTAACTTCACGTTTTTGGTAAACCCCGTGATCATACCAGGTCTCGTGAGCTCGACGTGGTTGACGTCAGCGGACACGAGGGGTGGTATTCATCACAGGGGTCTCAAAACAACTCTCAAATGACCTGAAGACAAAGATTGTTCACCATCATGGTTTAGGGGAAGGATACAGAAAGCTGTCTCAGAGATTTCAGCTGTCTGTTTCCACAGTTAGGAACATATTGAGGAAATGGAAGACCACAGGCTCAGTTCAAGTTAAGGCTCGAAGTGGCAGACCAAGAAAAATCTCGGATAGACAGAAGCGACGAATGGTGAGAACAGTCAGAGTCAACCCACAGACCAGCACCAAAGACCTACAATATCATCTTGCTGCAGATGGAGTCACTGTGCATCGTTCAATCATTCGGCGCACTTTACACAAGGAGATGTTGTATGCGAGAGTGATTCAGAGGAAGCCTTTGCTCCGCCCACAGCACAAAAAGTGCCGCTTGAGGTGGGCTAAAGCACATTTGGACAAGCCAGCTTCATTTTGGAATAAGGTGCTGTGGACCGATGAAACTAAAATTGAGTTATTTGGCCATAACAAGGGGCTTTATGCATTGAGGAAAAAGAACACAGCATTCCAAGAAAAACACCTGCTACCTACAGTAAAATATGGTGGTGGTTCCATCATGCTGTGGGGCTGTGTGGCCAGTGCAGGGACTGAGAATCTTGTCAAAGTTGAGGGACGCATGGATTCCACTCAGTATCAGCAGATTCTGGAGACCAATGTCCAGGAATAAGTGACAAAGCTGAAGCTGCGCCGGGGCTGGATCTTTCAACAAGACAACAATCCTAAACACTGCTCAAAATCCACTAAGGCATTTATGCAGAGGAACAAGTACAACATTCTGGAATGGCCACCTCAGTCCCCAGACCTGAATATAATTGAAAATCTGTGGTGTGACTTAAAGAGAGTTGTCCATGCTCGGAAGCCATCAAACCTGAATGAACTAAAGATGTTTTGTAAAGAGGAATGGTCCAAAATACCTTCAACCAGAATCCAGACTCTCATTGGAACCTACAGGAAGCGTTTAGAGGCTATAATTTCTGCAAAAGGAGGATCTACTAAATATTGATTTCACTTCTTTTTTGTGGTGCCCAAATTTATGCACCTGCCTCATTTTGTTTAAACAATTATAGCACACTTTCTGTAAACCCAATAAACTTCATTTCACTTCTCAAATATCACTGTTGGTGTCTCCTATATGATATATTTAACTGACAATTTTTATTGTAACAACCAACAATTTATACAGGAAAATCATGACGATTAACAAGGTTGCCCAAACTTTTGCATCCCACTGTAGTTATTCCAATAGCGTTTGTCCCGCTATCTAGCTGCAGTATCGCAGCAGAACTGCACACAACTGCTGCACAATGCAAATGCACTATAATATACTGTCTATGTTAGAAAGTATAAGTATATCACACCCCTCTGTATGTCACACCTATCGATAGCACACCTATACCATTCCTTAAAAGGAATTTTGTGGCCCTATTAGCTAGCATTTGGTGCCCCTAACAGTCTGTCCCTGCTCCACAAAGCAACCTCTCCCTACACTGGCAAAAAACAGAATGTAAAATGGCAGCCAGATCGTGTTTATTTATAGGGTAGGGGTGTGTACATGTGCTGAAACATCTCAATTGGCTGTCCTGTCCCACCTAATGGATGTGTCATGGGTCAAAGTTCTTCACAATGCTAAGAATATGGCGCTGGCGGACATCGCCATATGTTCGCCTGTTCCGCAAACGAGCTAAGTTTGCCGCGAAACAATCGCCGGGTGAACTGCAAGGCGATCTCTAATCATATGTTCAGGCTATCAATTTTAAACACATATAGAAGGTGAATGCATTTTTAACACATCCCTTTACCCTGGCAAGACAGATGCCGAAACTTTCCTTTCGTCAGGGGGTACTGACTGAAGTGTCATAACTCTCCTATATGTCCCTATCATGTCAGCTTACAAAAGCTCTACATCATTCTCACCATGAGTGATATCTGTATTTCAAGTTCCTTATCATTCTGCATTTCCAGGCAGACACATGCATATGAAATGGCGTCACTCTGTGTGCGGCCGCATCATCAACAGCAGGCTTGAGTGGATCGACCTTCGGATCATAGACCTGAAGTCGAATCATTCAAATACTTTGATTTTAATGCTGTTTCCGTACAGCATTAAAATGTAGTAGTAATTCACCAAAGTCGTGCAAGACTTCGGTGAATTAGTACTGTATTCATATCTACGTATTTAAAAACAATTTAAAATACAGTAAGAATCTGAAGTGTACTGGCTGGTACCTTGGTACCAAACCATGCTTCGGATTCCTATTTTAAATAGTTTTTCAATATGCAGATATGAATGCAGTACTTATTTATCAAAGTCTTGCACAACTTCGGATGAGACAAACTTAGGCTCCACGAAGCCAATACATTTTGATGCTGTATGGAAACAGCATTAAAATCGAGGTATTTGAATTATTCTAAAGTATTTAACTTGGGATCTATGATCTGAAGGTCAATTCGCTCAAGCCTAATCAACAGGAACCAAAACAATGTTATCAGCATCTACTGTATGTCAAACGTGTTGAAGCTTGTGAACAAGTGTTTCAGTACATCTACAGTAAGCCAAAATTGTTAAAAACTAAGAGGAACTAATTGCATGCATGCCAAGTGGCGGACAAAAGTCACAGGGTTTTAGATTTTTCCTTGTACATGACTGTTGCAAATTCTTGAAAAAAAATTGTAGGTGGGTCTTAACAGGAAGGTGTTTGACCTCCGATGGCATGAAAAATTTACTTAAATTTTTTTGTTTATTTATTTATTATAGCTGACCTTTATTCTATTTCATGTCAAGCACAGATTATATTTTTTATGTAGACTGGTGTATGAAACACCTGTACTCAGAAATTCAACCTAAAGGCTAGTATAACGTTTTTGGACAGAACCAATGGACAGTCTACACTAGGTGTAATGCTTCTAGGGAGAATATCTTCATTAAACCATCAGGTTGAGCATATCATGCCACCAGAATTAGATTCCCCTTGAATCCAACCGAAAAAAAAAATCTCAGCATTTCCCCATATGAAATTAGAAGCATGCGGAGATACAGTGAGGCCCCATATTACTTTTGTGCTGTTTATTGACCAATTAATGATAGAACATATAATGTAGGGTAATATAATACATGATATGTATATATATATATATATATATATATATATAAATATATTGTAAGGGATCGCTGTACTTGGGGGGGGGGGTCATTCTCACAAGAATTGTCGTCCACCGCAGCTTTCGGGGCCAAACATTGCATTTATTGGGACATTTTTTTTATATACGAAACAGTCCAGTTAATAATCACTGGGTGTGGTGAGGTTCCCACATACATCAAAACAAAACAAATACCTGCCCGGCTGGGCTCTCACTACACCTGTTAACGTGGCCCTGACTCAGCTATAGAACCCTGTTCACACACGGAACCCATATGCATTTTTCTCAGCCCGTAGTTCCCCAGCCTTTCCGGCTGTAATCAGTCCCGTACCTGTATGGGGAAGTGTGGCCCAACAGTCCTCCCGACTCCGGCCTTGTGACCCTTGAATCCTGGCCTCACGGCGTTCCCCAAACTTTGGGCTATCACAATGACCCGGGGTCTCTCAGCCTGGCGTGCTGAGACCACGCACAGAGCCTCTGCTCTGGGTCTCTGTATCTAACAGTGTATCTCTCCCTAGACTGACCTACTCTGAGGCGCTTTATGCCAGCCTGATTACAGCAGGCATCACCTCAAGTAGAAAGGAAAACCCGTACCGGAAGGGTGTGGACTGGCAACTCCCTCTACCAAGCCTAGCCACCAGTCCAAGTAAAATCCAGACCAGAAAATGTATACAAAAATGTCTCAGCAAACTATGATTTGCTAAGACTACTGCCACTCTCTGGATTTTATCTGTCTCACCCATCTGAGGTATCTGAAGTGGGACAACACACCTTCTAGCACTGTTTACATTACCACTATATATATATATATATATATATATATATATATACAGTACAGACCAAAAGTTTGGACACACCTTTTCATTCAAAGAGTTTTTTTTTTCATGACTATGAAAATTGTAGATTCACACTGAAGGCATCAAAACTATGAATTAACACATGTGGAATTATATACATAACAAAAAAGTGTGAAACAACTGAAGATATGTCATATTCTAGGTTCTTCAAAGTAGCCACCTTTTGCTTTGATTACTGCTTTGCACACTCTTGGCATTCTCTTGATGAGCATCAAGAGGTAGTCACCTGAAATGGTCTTCCAACAGTCTTGAAGGAGTTCCCAGAGATGCTTAGCACTTGTTGGCCCTTTTGCCTTCAATCTGCGGTCCAGCTCACCCCAAACCATCTCGATTGGGTTCAGGTCGGTGACTGTGGAGGCCAGGTCACCTGACGCAGCACCCCATCACTCTCCTTCATGGTCAAATAGCCCTTACACAGCCTGGAGGTGTGTTTGGGGTCATTGTCCTGTTGAAAAATATATAATGGTCCAACTAAACGCAAACTGGATGGAATAGCATGCCGCTGCAAGATGCTGTGGTAGCCATGCTGGTTCAGTATGCCTTCAATTTTGAATAAATCCCCAACAGTGTCACCAGCAAAGCACCCCACACCATCACACCTCCTCCTCCATGCTTCACGGTGGGAACCAGGCATGTAGAGTCCATCCGTTCACCTTTTCTGCGTCGCACAAAGACACGGTGGTTGGAACCAAAGATCTCAAATTTGGACTCATCAGACCAAAGCACAGATTTCCACTGGTCTAATGTCCATTCCTTGTGTTCTTTAGCCCAAACAAGTCTCTTCTGCTTGTTGCCTGTCCTTAGCAGTGGTTTCCTAGCAGATATTCTACCATGAAGGCCTGATTCACACAGTCTCCTCTTAACAGTTGTTCTAGAGATGTGTCTGCTGCTAGAACTCTGTGTGGCATTGACCTGGTCTCTAATCTGAGCTGCTGTTAACCTGCGATTTCTGAGGCTGGTGACTCGGATGAACTTATCCTCCACAGCAGAGGTGACTCTTGGTCTTCCTTTCCTGGGGCGGTCCGCATGTGAGCCAGTTTCTTTGTAGCGCTTGATGGTTTTTGTGACTGCACTTGGAGACACTTTCAAAGTTTTCCCAATTTTTCGGACTGACTGACCTTAATTTCTTAAAGTAATGATGGCCACTCGTTTTTCTTTACTTAGCTGCTTTTTTCTTGTCATAATACAAATTCTTACAGTCTATTCAGTAGGACTATCAGCTGTGTATCCACCTGTCTTCTCCACAACGCAACTGATGGTCCCAACCCCATTTATAAGGCAAGAAATCCCACTTATTAAACCTGACAGGGCACACCTGTGAAGTGAAAACCATTTCAGGTGACTACCTCTTGAAGCTCATCAAGAGAATGCCAAGAGTGTGTAAAGCAGTAATCAAAGCAAAAGGTGGCTACTTTGAAGAACCTAGAATATGACATATTTTCAGTTGTTTCACACTTTTTTGTTATGTATATAATTCCACATGTGTTAATTCATAGTTTTGATGCCTTCAGTGTGAATCTACAATTTTTATAGTCATGAAAATAAAGAAAACTCTTTGAATGAGAAGGTGTGTCCAAACTTTTGGTCTGTACTATATATATATATATATATATATATATATATATACACACTATATGTATACATTATATCACAAAATTGAAACCAGTGTTTCGCCCCACAAGGTCACAGCAGCATTTCATTATTTTTCACTGGATAATCGCCCTACTTTGCATTGAAAGTCATTGGTGGACCAGTCTAATGAATCCATGTAAGCCTTTCTTGCTGCCGCCTCTCTGCTTTGACTGATTGTGTTGAGCTCATTTTACTGGAAGAAACTGTCTACACAGGCAAAATGCTCATGTGAAAATCGGAACTGATAATTTTCTTCAGCAGGCTCAACAGAGAGGAAGCCTCCAGAATGAGATTTCCTGCACTTTATGATAAAAATTAAGCTGTTATGTTGAAAAAAAAAGCAGTATTCCAGCAAGCAGAGAATACAATCCGTCAAAAGCATCAATAAAACGAGCCTTTTTTCATATGCAAATGCAGCTTTAGAAAGAAAGCATTGTTTTTTCAATGAGAGATAATATTCAAGAAAAAAAGGTTAGCAGAATTTCTATAACTTATCTTCATCAGGGAGAAATTTGGAGTTTACAGTTGCTCTTTCATTAAAAAGGGCTTTTCATCTAGAATCATCTAAGAAGGCAAACTTTGCATTTTAATTAGAGATATTTAACCCCTGCTATCCGGAATGATTTGGCTGTGTTCCTGAACAGTGACGGGGGCCTCTCTGGCCTAGAAGAAAGGGGTTAAATAGTTTTAGCTCTGTGTAACGCAAATCAAAAAAGGCCTTTTAATAAAGCCAAGTAACATTTCAGCTTTTGCAGTGATCATGCAAGAAATGATAAGAATTATCTTATTAAACTGCGAGTCAGAGTATTGCCTGTAATTGCCTGTCTGCTAGTAAAAAATAAATCCATAGAGTGGTGAAACCACGAGAAACAAATAACAACATACATAAATAGGAATGCCAGAGGTTGGATTACATGAAGTGGCCCTGGAGGAACCCGGTAATGCTGACACCATTTTACTGTGTCTCGTAGCTTTAGGCCCCTAGATATGGCTACAAAGAGTATTAAGCCACTTGCGCATGGATTATTTGCAGAATCTTGCCATATATGCAAGTGCAGTACAAAGCGTGTGAAAGGCGTTTCATCAATCTGTTGGTATTTCGTGATACAATGTAGATTTTCATAGTCCTCAGCATATTACTGTCGAGGATAGTCTACTAGATTTTCCTCAAATTTCTCCCATTGTTACACGATATGCTACAAAATCCTCATTTAAGTTCATCCAAATTTCAGACCATCTTCATATCTCTTACAGATGCACATATACCTTTAACATTTGCTCTTCAGGATTATGCTTTTTTGTCTGACACCCTGAATCCCAGCTGATCAGCTTTTGGGGAACTGTCTGTGGAATTACATACCGTAATTCCTTGCACTGTGTAGTGGACTGACCTAGTAAGGCTACTTTCACACTAGCGTTCTGCTGTCCGCTCGTGAGCTCCATTTGAAGGAGCTCACGAGCGGAGCAGAACGCTTCCGTCCAGCCCTGATGCAGTCTGAATGGATGCGGATCCGCTCAGACTGCATCAGGGCTGGACGGAAGCGTTCTGCTCCGCTCGTGAGCTCCTTCAAACGGAGCTCACGAGCGGACAGGCGTGCAGATCCGTCCAGACTTACAATGTAAGTCAATGGGAACGGATCCGCTTGAAGATGACACCATATGGCTCAATCTTCAAGAGGATCCGTCCCCCATTGACTTTACATTGAAAGTCTGAACGGATCCGCTTAGGCTACTTTCGCACTTAGAAATTTTTCTAAGTTATTAATGCAGACGGATCCGTACTGAACGGAGCCTCCGTCTGCATTAATATGATCGGATCCGTTCAGAACGGATCCGATCAAGCGCAAGTGTGAAAGTAGCCTAACTGGAGCACTGCGCCCATTGAAGTGAATACTGCAGTAACCAGCTCCATTCACCACACAATTGAAAGAGCCTTGTATTTCCGGTACCTGTGCTCCCAAACAGCTGATCAGCCAGGGTATTGGTAGTCAAACCCTTGTTCTGTTATCAATCTCCTATCCCGAGGACAAGCCTTCAGATTCAAAATAGTGGAAAACCCCTTTAATTCCTTACATGCACCACAATATAAAATTACATGGTGGTGCAGTGTAATAGTATTGATTGGGCGCATGCACTTGGCCCTCTTCATACACATAATTTACAACTTGTATTCCATGTTATTGCTGAAATTCCATTGACAAATTCCCTCAGTGTTTTTTTTTTTAATCATTTGCAATGTTAAGCATGTTTTATGGTGTTTTTTTATATACAGTTTTTAATTGGTGTAATTTTGTTCAGGCATCTTTCCAGGCAAGTTCCATTGTGAATATAAATGCTTGATTAAAGGAATATTCTGGTTACATTAAGTAACTATTAGATTTGTAGGGGTCCTACTGCTCGGATCCCTACTGATCCCGGAAAATAATGCACCAACACAATTGATGCGAGCATTACATATGGACTAAGCCCTCACTCCGACATGACAAAATCTGAGACTCCCAGCTAACATATTTTGATAAAAACACATCTGTGCCCGCCTACCCGCGCCATGGTGATCTCAGTCAGGCAGGTCCTATGCTAAACCTATCTATGCCATTTGGCATCTACATTCAGGAAAGCAGACCCTGCACATATTGTATGCTGCTCCTATTTACCTCTATATCATATCATGCAGGACGTTTTGTATCTTTTTCTGTGATTTTTTAATCAATTTATGTGCTTGAAAGAGTGGCACCTTCAAGTATGAATGCTCTCCTATTATCTGGGAAGTAGGATTCGTGAGCACTTTTTGTCCCACCTATACCACATGCAACTTTGATCAGGTGGTACATATGTGTGCGTGCTCCCCCTCTCACTGGTTGCTTGATGCACACAGAGGTAACTAGGAGCAGCACACTATATGTGCAGGGTCTGCTCTCCTTAATGTAGATGCCCAATGGCATAGATAGATTTAGGACCTGCTTGACTGAGACCACCTTAGCGGATGTGTTTTGATCAAAATATATTGGCTGGGAGTCTGATTTCGTCATGTTGGAGTGAAGGCTTAGTCCCTATGTAATGTTTGCATCTATTGTGTTGGTGCATTATTTTTTGTGATTTTTTCCTTATAAATGTTGCCATGAACATCCACAAATTTAGTTATCAGATCATGCAGGATGTTTTGTGTCTTTTTCTGTGATTTTTGATCCCTACTGATCCCCTGGATTGAGCGGAGCAGTCAGTTTGCACTCCCGTAGAAATGAATGGAGAGGCCATGCGCATGCCTGATCAGCTCCATCCATTTCAGGGGGCTGCAGAGGGTACATGGATCACCTTCTTGTGATCATGGCCTTGTGGTAGGACCCCACCGATCTAATAGTTATCCCCAATCCTGTGGATAGCGGACAACTTAATGTAACCAGAATACCCGTTTAAGGCCTCATTCACACAACCATAATTTCAGTGTGCATCCCATCGGCTGGATGCGGACCCATTCATTTCACACTGTCCACATTCCATGGCCCTGCAAAAGATAATACAACATGTCCTATTCTTGCCCATTTTGTGCACAGGAATAGGCATTTTATAATATAGTGCAAAACCTGTGGAAGGAGAAATTGCAGGATGTACATGGCCGATATCCATGCTTTGCCGGTCCGCAATTTGCAGACCGCAAAGATGGATACATTTGTGTAAATGAGGCCTTAATGACATGCCTAGAGCATGCTGCATCCCTCAAACACCACACAATCTTCACAAACCAAAATGCTATGTTGTAGACATTTCATATTTTACTACAAATCACTCAGTAAAGCGCATCAACCTTCCCATTTCTGTCTGCTGGATACAGTTTAAAAAACTCCTAAGGCCTCTTTCACACTTGCGTTGTCCGGATCCGGCGTGTACCCCACTTGCCGGGATTACACGCCGGATCCGGAAAAAACGCAAGTGTACTGAAAGCATTTGAAGACGGATCCGTCTTCAAAATGCGTTCAGTGTTACTATGGCAGCCAGGACGCTATTAAAGTCCTGGTTGCCATCGTAGGAGCGGGGAGCAGGGGAGCGGTATACTTACAGTCCGTGCGGCTCCCCGGGCGCTCCAGAATGACGTCAGAGCGCCCCATGTGCATGGATGACGTGCCATGTGATCACGTCATCCATGCAGGTGGGGCGCCCTGACGTCACTCTGGAGCGCCCGGGGAGCCGCACGGATGGTAAGCATACTGCTCCCCGCTCCCCACTACACTTTACCATGGCTGCCAGGACTTTAGCGTCCCGGCAGCCATGGTAACCATTCAGAAAATGCTAAACGTCTTATCTGGCAATGCACCGAAACGACGTTTAGCTTAAGGCCGGATCCGGATCAATGCCTTTCAATGGGCATTAATTCCGGATCCGGCCTTGCGGCAAGTCTTCAGGATTTTTGGCTGGAGCAAAAAGCGCAGCATGCTGCGGTATTTTCTCCGGCCAAAAAACTTTCCGTTCCGGAACTGAAGACATCCTGATGCATCCTGAACGGATTTCTCTCCATTCAGAATGCATTAGGATAAAACTGATCAGGATTCTTCCGGCATAGAGCCCCGACGACGGAACTCTATGCCGGAAGAAAAGAAAGCAGGTGTGAAAGAGCCCTAAATTTGTATTTGATATCAGTCTCAGATCTGATTCTAAGTATCTCCAATGCAGGGCTGATATGGCTGATAAGCTGCATAATGATGTGGTTCTTTTTGGCTTTAGAGAAGCTTTTAGCGGTTTGTAATAGATGGGCATGTTCACTGTGTTAAACACGCTCTGTGTGAGAATGTGAATTCCCATTGTAGACTCTGGCCCTTTGACCTGACTGCACAGCATTGCAATGATTTATAATGCTGTGTGTCTCTGTCCAACCTTAACTGTAATGATTTGTACTGACATAATACTGCCAGTACATGCTTGTCTAAAACTGACCTAACTCTGTAAATGTTGATTCCATTTGTTTGTATTTTGGGATATGTGGAGGACATAATGACCATCAAACATTGTAAGTTAGCAATTGCTAGAATAGTATACATGGCTTGGAAATGAATTACCCAGCATACGTGAACCAGAAGATATATTGGACTTTCTGGAGTGATGCACTATAGGTTTGCTACAGGTTTTGGGGAGATTGTGTAAGACAACTAAAAAACCACTGCAAACCTATGTCAAAACCACAATAAAACTGTGAGTGAACTGCCACAGGTGAATATACACTAAATGTACTGTATGGAATAGATTCTATTTATCAATCTAATCGAATTTATGTGAAAAGTTTTCACTTTTTTGGAAATCAGGCTGTGACAATCTGGGTTTACTGACTGATGACTGCTTTGTTTACTTGTATGTAAATAATATTTAAAGTCTAATAAAATCATACATTTTTTAATGTTCTTATAGAAATTCTCCAGTCTACAATTTCTTTAAAGTTATTCATGACACTTTTTTCCATTGACTACTTATGACCATTCTAATGTTTTTACTTGAACCTAAAAATGTCAATCCACCAGGAGATTGTATATAACATAAATTGGATAATTTGGACTAGATATTAGGCACTGTGTATTTTGGTTAGTAAAGGGTTGTGTATTTGCCTATTTATTTAATATCAGTTTTATGCTGTACCATGTCAGACACTGTCTTTGACTTGTGCCTTAGGTTTCATATATTGTAAAATGTCAACTTTATTTTTGATTTCTGGTGGTAGATTTCACTTAAAGGCTGAGTAATCAGCAAACACAATATGAAAGCACCACAGGAAACAGAAGGGTCTGTTGATGATTATTTAACATGGGGAAACAAAATCATTTGCTTACTGTCTGCTGCCTGCATGTTCTAATAACAGCTCCCTGTGAATGCTTCCTCACAGTCAAGGGCATAGAAGGATAAAAGTATATAGTGGGCAACTGTCCTCATCCACAGCCCAGAGGGAACAGCTGAGGTCGGGAAAGCAAAGATAGGAACCATTAAAGTGTGGCTTGAGATTGACACTGACCTAGTTCACTCATCGCTCATTGTCCCACCATCTGCACAACCGTGAACTTTGCCTTCAAAACTTCTTCTCAATTATCATGTCCAGCTGGGGGAGAATTGCGTCATATCTCTGACACCAGCCTGCAAACGGACTGTTGTTTTGAATCTTTGGCTTCTAGAGAAGGGTTATGCAACAATTTTTCTCTAATACAACAAGAGTCAAGACTATTCTGGTATCAACACAGAGCAAAAATAAATAAAAATTATATATATATATATATATATATATATATAAAAATAATTTCTGTCTGCCTGTCTAGACGTCTGTTTGAACGTTCTTTATGCGCGACCAAGCGACTGGACCGATCTTCTCCAAATTTGGCACACAGGTACATCAGGTGTCCGGGAGGTTTTAGAGCTCTCTAGGACCGTTCCTGAGATATTCCCAAAAAATAACCCATATTAGCCAATACAAGCCTGCAAGTCTTTCTCTTCAAATCCCAACTGCCACACAGTTTTACTCCAGGTTTCCATAACAACCCAGCCATTTTTCTTTACTGCTTAAAGTGGCAGGCACTGTGGAGGTCACTGTTTAAAAGGGGCGGGCATAGTGGAGGTCACTGTTATTAAAGGGGTGGGCACTGTGGTGGTCCCTGTTATCAAATGGGCGGGCACTGTGGAGGTCACTGTTATTAGAGGGGCGGGCACTATGAAGGTCACTGTTAAAGGGGCGGTCACTTTTGAAGTCACTGTTAAAGGGGCAGTCACTGTGAAAGTCACTGTTAAAGGTGTGGTTACTGTTAAAGAAGCAGTCACTGTGAAAGTCACTGTTAAAGGGGTGGTCACTGTGAAAGTCACTGTTAAAGGGGCGGTCACTGTGAAAGTCACTGTTAAAGGGGAGGTCACTGTGAAAGTCACTGTTAAAGGGGAGGTCACTGTGAAAGTCACTGTTAAAGGGGAGGTCACTGTTAAAGGGGTGGTCACTGTGAAAGTCACAGTTAAAGGGGCGGTCACTTTGAAAGTCACAGTTAAAGGGGCGGTCACTGTGAAAGTCACTGTTAAAGGGGCAGTCACTGTGAAAGTCACTGTTAAAGGGGTGGTCACTGTGAAAGTCACAGTTAAAGGGGCGGTCACTGTGAAAGTCACAGTTAAAGGGGCGGTCACTGTGAAAGTCACTGTTAAAGGGGCAGTCACTGTGAAAGTCACTGTTAAAGGGGTGGTCACTGTGAAAGTCACTGTTAAAGGAGCTGCCACTGTAAAAGTCACTGTTAAAGGGGCAGTCACTGTGGAGGTCTCTGTTAAAGGTGCGGGCACTGTGTAAGTCACTGTTAAAAGGGCGGGCACTGTGAAGGTCACTGTTAAAAGGGGCGGCCACTATGAAGGTCACTGTTAAAGGGGTGGTCAATGCTAAAGGGGCAGTCACTGTTAAAGAGGCCGGCACTGTGGAGGTCACTGTCAAAGGGGCAGTCACTGTTAAAGAGGACAGCACTGTGGAGGTCACTGTCAAAGGGGCAGGCACTGTTAAAGGGGTGGGCACTCTGAAGATCATTGTTAAAGGGGCGAGCACAGTGGAGGTCAATGTTAAAGGGGTAGCCACTGTGGAGATCAATGTTAAAGGGGCAGGCACTGAGGAGGTCACTGTTAAAGGGGTGGCCACTGTGGTTGTCACTGTTAAAGGGGAAGGCACTGCAGAAGTTATTGTTAAAGTGGCAGGCACTGTGCAGGTCACTGTTAAAGATGCGGTCATTGTTTTAGAGCCGGGCACTGTGGAGGTCACTGTTAAAGGGGCAGGTACTGTAGAGGTCACTGTTAAGGGAAATACCGTTGATATCTTTTTACGACACATTGAAATAGATGAAATATACCCGTGCAAAGCCGGGTCCTTCTGCTAGTATATATATATATATATATATATATATATATATATAATATATATTTCTAATGTTTAGTGTCAATATTTTTAGATGTTTCTTTTTTTTCTTTTGGTCGGTATTTGGAATGTATTTTATGGAAAATTCATCAGATGTCTCATCTTATTTGCTAAAGTTGTTGCACTCTGCATTGGTATAAGTGTGTTGATATTAAAGCAGCAGCTGCGAGCTGTGGCTGTCCGCTTATCCCGTTTGGCCATCCAGACCCACCTCTCACTGCCTTTATCCTGAGTCTGGCAGCCCAGTCTGCTCTGTCCCTCCACAAAAGCTGCAACCTGTTAAGACTCTCTTCCTCTGCCCGGAGGGTGCAAGTGCTCCCTAATATTCATTAGCCAATGGCTAGCAACCCTGGTGTACTTAAGTCATCCTCCTCTTCGGTAGGGTGCCTGAATATAGCTTGCTAAGTTCCTGCAAAGTTATGCTGCTTCTGCAGTTTGCCAGTGTACTGACTTTAACCAGTTTATTGGATCCTGACTTCCACTGCCTGACCTGACCTATGCCTAATCTTCAAATCAAATATTTGTTGCCTACCTTGACCTCAACCAGCTTACCGTATAACACATTCACTTTAAGCTACTCTCCCACCAGTTTCCTACTGACCCATCCATGATAGCCTTTCTTGTTTGTAACAATAAAGATGAATCCAGCATCGAAGTATTACAACGTTGTAAGTTCCTTTATTCACAATAACACAGATCCATACAGTGACAGCATCAACTCAGTGTTCCCATAACATCGTCTACGCGTTTCAAACAGACATGTTCTTATTCATTACTAACCAGAGATTCCCAGGTGGCAAAATTTGTAGAGGTGAGCTCCCACTACTCCTCCCATCTCAAGGTGGTGATTGAAGGTAGTAGATTAAAGCATCCACCAAACAAATGCCTGGCTGTGAAAATCTGGAGCAAACATTGGTGTATTGACAAGCAACAATAAAATAAACCCATATACGTGCACTTTAAAATACATAAATGTTGAGACCAGCTAGATGCCTCGTTTTTAATCGAAGTATCCCGAAGGCTTCCCTCTGTATCAAACGCTTGTGGAAATTACCCCCTCGAGTGGAGGGCAAAACAGCTATTTCTATAGAAAGAGCTGAAAAAATTGCGCAGACGAGGGATAGTAAGAGGTTACTCTTTGGGAAAAGTAGGAATGATGATGATGCAGAGAATGGGAATGGTTGTACAAAACTGCCTGCCTTGGTACTTACATACAGTAACCAATTTCTATAGGTTAAATAGGTAGTATCTGAATGTATCTCGATTTTACATGAAGATGACATCCTTCATAGCCTGCTGCTAGAGGGCTTTAGGGTGGCAGCAAGACGGTCCCCATACTCTGGTATCTTCTCTGTCTCCATCTTTGTTCACTTCCATTTCCCAGAGGACCTAAACTAGTGCCTGAGTAAAGTATACCAGGTTCACGCGGTGTGGTGGTCACCCCTGTAGGACATGGATATGTATTGCCTACCAAAATGTTCCAGGATTCTAAACATATTTTGCATTTCCCTATTAAGTCTTACATAAATTGTAATACCACTGGGGTCGTTTATATTATTAGATGTACACAGTGTGATTTGCTTTATGTGGGAAGTACTATTAGAAAACTGAAAAACAGAAACTTGGAACATTTGAATTATGTCACCAATGCTTCATATGTCAATATTTCCAATGTGGCGAGGCATTTCATTTCAGTACATGATAGGAACTTGCGAACCTTTTCTGCTTTTGGAATAGAGCGAGTTTTGCCCTCCACTCGAGGGGGTGATTTCCACAAGCGTTTGATACAGAGGGAAATCTCCTGGATACTTCGATTAAAAATGAGGCATCCCGCTGGTCTCAACTTAAAAAAGGAACTTATGTACTTATATTAGGATTTTTCCATTGTGATATGCATAATTTCTCTTTTGTCTATTCTTTGTGTGAGTCTATTTCCTGATGACAGACTTGCCATATGTAGTTTCATTTTGTTTTGTTTTGTTTTTAACATTGGGAATGACCATACGTTTTTTCCACGAAGGGCTTTATTCTTTTTAGTTATTTTTTATTTTATTTTGCTGAGAAGTTTTTCCTTATGCATTGCTATCCCTGGAATTAGGCTTGAACATTTTTGTATTTTAAAGTGCACGTATATGGGTTTATTTTATTGTTGCTTGTCAAAACACCAATGTTTGCTCCAGATTTTCACAGCCAGGCATTTGTTTGGTGGATGTTTCAATATACTACCTTCAATCACCACCTGGAGATGGGAGAAGTAGTGGGAGCTCACCTCTACAAATTTTGCCACCTGGGAATCTCTAATTAGTCATGAATAAGAACATGTCTGTTTGAAACGAGTAGACGATCTTATAGGAACACTGAGGTGATGCTGTCACTTTATGGATCTGTGTTATTGTGACTAAAGGAACTTACAACATTGTAATACTTCGATACTGCATTCATCTTTATTGTTTCAAGTTATGTGGTCTTACCTAAGTTTCCGTGCATTAAGGAAGTCAACAAATGGGATAGAGGCAGCAGGTGAGCTGGATACCGTCTATATTGTCTACAGCCTTTTTTGTTTCACTCCTGTCTGGTGAAGAACTTGCCTGGGCCAATCCACTTTTGGAACTCAGAGACCCTCTGACCAGCGAACTCTAGAATTTCTTGAACACCTTCCAAAAGGTCTTTGAGGAACCTGGTTGTACCTCTTCTGCAGCTTCTTCCCTTCTGTACCTCCACCAGGGCAACCTCTCTGTTGGGCAATATGCTATACAATTTTGCACTGTGGCTTCTGAGCTGTCATAAAACAACAAGGCCCTGGTAGCATCTTTCTGAGATGGTCTGTCACATTGCATAAAATATGAACTGACAGGGGGTAAGTTCCCATCTACCTTAGATGATATGATTATCCTAGCTCCCCAAATTGATCTCTGCTTCAAGAAATTGGTATGTGAAAGTACAGTTCCTAGGCTTGCACTTACTTTTTTCTGCCCCTCTTCTGCACCTCCTGCTCTGGGCCTATGTAACTGACTAGCATCTGCATAGATGCAGTTAGGGCTTATGTTTATATTGCTGAGCCAAAGGAGGGAAGGTATGTACATATTTGTGTCTTAGACTAGAACTTGTGGGTAGATTCTATGTTGGTGTTCTGCCTATCACTCACACTGTCTGGTATCTGTACAGCCTTCCCAAGCTCAAAGAGTTCCTTAGAGTCTTCAGGGCCTACCTCATGCCTATGCCACCTACACAGGTGTGTTAAACAAGTAAGAGGCTGAGACCCTGCCACCACATTATCCTTATGACTGCCCAGTGGTGCCAGGAACAACTCCACCATGTGGCTGTGTCTATCTGTTGTGTCCAGGCTTGGACTAGCACTCCGGGGAGGCGGGAGATTCCTCAGTAGGCCCCCAGTCTCCTGCGCCTGGAGATAAGACGGAGGAGAAATTATTTCTCTTGTTTCTCAGGAAAGATAATGATTGTAGCCACTAGGTGGCATTATCGCACAGCGATGCAGCCTCCTACTGGTGTAAATTGTGCAGGAGGCCCAGCAGTATCTTCTAAACTTCCCGGCTGCTGGCAGTTAAGGAGGAGAGAACATGTCTGGCCATCCTCCTGCCTTCCCTGCTGTCAGAAAACTGGCTGCTGGAGAGAAGGACTCCTCTGCAGTGCTGGGCTGATTTCTCATGTGTGTGACAGTAGTGAGCTGTAAGGCTGAAAAACATGACCTAAGAGGTGGACATAACAACTGTAAAGCTAATTATTAAGCACTAGGGCCTGGGAGAAAGAGGGCCCCATCCTAGCTGTATAGCAGTAGCAGAAATGCACAGGCTGTACTGGAAACAAAGGGATTGGCGGTCAATGTGGGCAGAGCTTAGCTGTGCAATGGGGTGATGAGCAATGTGACAAGGCTGGTCTTAGTGGTGTGAAGGGGTCGAGCATATGTGTTTTACAAGGACTGCCAGGCATAGCTTTGCTTTAGGCTCCAGAAATGCCATATCTTCCCCTGTTAATGTAAACATTCATTATTTCAGGATTTCCAGGTAAGCCTTCACATTTTCAGAATTTTCTGCAAATGAAAATCAGTTCCATTCATCTTCATGGTCGCTGTTTTGGCAGCAAGCACATGAATTTCTGTAAGCATTATTCAGATGAATGAAAATTCTGCATCAAACTGCCGCATGTTAAGGCACCCTAAATTCTCAGTTCTCTCCTCCAATAAAAGAGGGTTCTGGATGGAGGATTCAATATATTATATCCCCTAGTGTTCATTCACATGATATTTTTAAACCAACCAACCCCTTTAGTGGTGCGCTCATTCTGCACATTAGGATTTGCATTTGTCAACACAATTTATCCCCCTTAAGGCCCTTACCATTTTGGGTGGGTATAGCCATCAATCTAATGTCTATGGGGAGTTCCTGATTCTCTCCTACAAAGAGAGTGAGAGAGAGATAAGCAGGGGTGGGATTAAAATTTTTAACAACAGGTTCCCTACTCAATGGCGGACACACAGCGTCACAACACATGTTTACATATACATACACCATATATATGCAACACACATACACATAAATACACCATATACATGTTACACATACATAAATACACCATATATACACTACACACACATACCACCCAAATTTTAAAAAAGCCTAAGGGGCCGAGCTCTCTCTAGTGGTGGCTCTATATATCTGTATTCAGTAATCTCATGTGCTCCCTCCAATGTTGGCTGTATATATCTGTATGGTTAGGAATAAACTATGGAATGGAAGCGCTCATCTCCAGCTGCTGCTGCTAGAGCACCTGATCGGGATTCAGACAGTAACACAGTTCTCTGATCCGACTGCAATTTTAGCAACCGGAACTGGGGAACCTGAAGAAACTGGCTGAATACCATGCCTGGATATAAGCCTTCTCCAGGAGCATCTGGAAGCAGCTCTCTCCTCTCTCCCCATTGAAACCACATACATGTTCGACCAGACTAGTATATAAGTATATCTATCTATGTATCTATGTATCTATCTATCTATCTGTCTCTCTATCACGAAGGAGAGGTAGAGCGAGAGACAGAGAGATATATGAGTGAAATAAAAAAATAAATAAAAAATATATATATATATATATATAGAGAGAGAGAGAGAGAGAGCAAAAGAAAGAGTGAGACAGAGAGAGACTGTGAGCTTGTACTGTACTTATGTTTTTGTATGCTTTTGGATAATGCACATGTCACTCAAAATTTACATGTGCCTTGAATCTGCAAACAAAAGTAATATAACACGATGATATCTTTGATCATTATAAGAACTGAGAAACACCGGCACTGTGTCCAGTGTGGTTATCATCAACACATTTTCCATATACCGAGTGCAGAAATTATTCTGTGCATTCTCCAACCCTCGCCCCTGTACTGGTCTTCAAAAGCAATTTCAGCTGCAAAATAATATGCTTTCCTTCAATTTTCAAGCCATTTGTACAAGGTTAGTGTTGTTTACCTACCTGGTACATTGATATTTACATACCCCTTTAAAGAAAAATTGGTAGGTATGATTTATGGAGTACAGTAAGAACACAATTTTCCATACACCGCACCAAATCTAAAAGGGCTGCAGCAAAGGTTATTCTGACCAAACAAATACCAAGTCTTCTCTTTTCTGCGAGTTAGGATATTTATTTTTGTAGAAAAGTAATGTCAGCGACATAAGTCTCAAGGTTTTTATGTAGATAAATGTGGCTGACAGTACCTTATTTTAGTAAAAAATATGTAGAGACCTTTTTAACTTGAGGAAGAAAAGTCAAAAATTCATCTGCCAAACAAATTTGAAATTTTGGTTATTAGTTTCAGACAAATTGTGTATAAATGGCACCCAGAGCCTTTTTACTTAGAAAATTGGCAAATAAAAGGACAGGAAGAAGGACCTTGGGGAAAGGGGAAGCTTTCCCTGATTGGCTCAGAGGCTGACAGGCAGCCTGGTCAGTCAATTAGGGGGCAGTATTCAGCCAGGTTCTTCTGCCAAATATGCACCAGACATCATTCTTTTCTTTGTGGATGTGATAGGATGTGTTTGGCTGTGTCTGACAAAAAACAATTGCAGACACAAACTAGTTAGGCTGGGTTCATATCAATGTATAGTTTTTCGTTCTTGTGATCTGTCAAAAAAATAAAAAAAATCCTGTATTTTAAGCATCTTTTATGTTCAGTTATGCACATTTTGCATCCGTTTTAGCCATTTGTCTGAGAGCCGTTATTTTAGACAGAAAAAACACACTTTGTGTAGGACTTTTTTTTCCCCTCTAAGATACCGTTTGCAAAATGTGAATAACTGAGCATAACAGATTCTTAAAATACAGGATCAGTTTTTTGTTTATATTTCTGTTCTTCTGACGAATCTGAAAAATGGAAAACTAAACGATGATGTGAATCGGCCTCTCTATAGACACTATAGGGAAATTATAGAGGCATTGAGAGGAAGAGGTCTGTAGATATAATTGGTTCGATTTTAGAATTTTATCTAAGCATAACACAGAGAGTGAGTAAGGGACTGGCTAGCAAATTCAGCAAGTCATATTTTTCTGTATAAACAACCAGCTTTTCTACAGTTCATAGTCTTATTGCCAGCAGCCCAATAGCATACATTCTGCTGCAAACACTGAGGTATTACCCCTTTTTTTTTTCTGAAACCCACAATTCCGTCCATTATTACCATATTATTGCACACGTTTATATTACTTGTAGGAAGGCGCAAGGGTCCGTCGTTGACAGAAGGTATGTGTCACCAAGGTTCCTGGCCTCGGTTAAGTAAGAGCCGGTATTTTCAGGTGTCAGTTGCAGCTCATGCTGATTGACACTTTGCTATTTTAGTATGGCTATATAGCTGATCCAGGATGGCTCTTACTGGGAGTAGTCAAAGTGATGGGTGGGTGACTACTCCCCACGTTTCAGGCCAGGTCTTGACTGGCCTATAAAAAACCCAGCCAGCAGTGTCAGTTGTGAGTGATTACCTCTCTCTGACAGAGGAGCTATGGCAATCACTGGTGTGGGAACTGAACCCTGTGCTGGGCTGAAAAGCTGAGTGTGTGTTGGGAGTGCAGGCCACCTAAAGCCTGCATTTTTACTGCTGGAGGCAGAACCGCCGACAAGATTACTTTTTTTGTTATGCACTTTTTTTGTTTATGTGAATAAACACCAACCTTTCAAAGAGTGTTTTTTGTTTGATCTTATGTGTGAATAAATATGGACAATTAAATTATGAACTTGTACTCAACATATCGGCATCTACTCTTACATCGGAACAGGTTGGTGTATTAAAGAAAGGTTTATAATTTTCACCCACTCACCATTTTGATTTATATCGCACCATCCTGGACTTAAATAGATTTGCCCGCAACCTTACTCTGGAAATACATTTTCAAGATGGACATTCAGTAGATGCCCCTGATCCTGTTACCGCACTGTCCCCTACCTTAATGTCTGAATACAATGCACATGAGGGGTCAATTAATGTGCCTCCTCTAGTTATTTTTCTGTATAAACAACCAGCTTTTCTACAGTTCATAGGCTTATTGCCAGCAGCCCAATAGCATACATTCTGCTGCAAACACTGAGGTATTGCCCCTTTTTTTTTCTGAAACCCACAATTCCGTGCATTATTACCATATTATTGCACACGTTTATATTACTTGTAGGAAGGCGCAAGGGTCCGTCGTTGACAGAAGGTATGTGTCACCAAGGTTCCTGGCCTCGGTTAAGTAAGAGCCGGTATTTTCAGGTGTCAGTTGCAGCTCATGCTGATTGACACTTTGCTATTTTAGTATGGCTATATAGCTGATCCAGGATGGCTCTTACTGGGAGTAGTCAAAGTGATGGGTGGGTGACTACTCCCCACGTTTCAGGCCAGGTCTTGACTGGCCTATAAAAAACCCAGCCAGCAGTGTCAGTTGTGAGTGATTACCTCTCTCTGACAGAGGAGCTATGGCAATCACTGGTGTGGGAACTGAACCCTGTGCTGGGCTGAAAAGCTGAGTGTGTGTTGGGAGTGCAGGCCACCTAAAGCCTGCATTTTTACTGCTGGAGGCAGAACCGCCGACAAGATTACTTTTTTTGTTATGCACTTTTTTTGTTTATGTGAATAAACACCAACCTTTCAAAGAGTGTTTTTTGTTTGATCTTATGTGTGAATAAATATGGACAATTAAATTATGAACTTGTACTCAACATATCGGCATCTACTCTTACATCGGAACAGGTTGGTGTATTAAAGAAAGGTTTATAATTTTCACCCACTCACCATTTTGATTTATATCGCACCATCCTGGACTTAAATAGATTTGCCCGCAACCTTACTCTGAAAATACATTTTCAAGATGGACATTCAGTAGATGCCCCTGATCCTGTTACCGCACTGTCCCCTACCTTAATGTCTGAATACAATGCACATGAGGGGTCAATTAATGTGCCTCCTCTAGTTATGTCCATGCATGACACCTCCAATGCTTTGGATAGTGGGAATTGCAGTGTACCACCTCCTGTTATCAATACTGGTGGTATGAAGTTTGTTGAGTTGGTCCACTGCAATTCCCTTCAAACTCCTATGCAAAATGAGTCTGGCGATATTTACTCCTCAAGAGGCTTTAGGACCTCCAATAGAGACTTCTATCCAATACAATCCCGCTCTGCAGCATTGGATAAATATCAGGAATTAGTAGAAAGAGATCTGTGCCTCCTATTTCATGCTACTCAGTCTAGAAGTCAATGTAATATGACTCTGACAGAGAGAGCTGCACTCCGGGATTTAAGGGATAGAAAGGATATCATAATAAGGGAGGCCGACAAGGGCGGAGCAGTAGTCATTTTGGACAGGGGTCTGTACAAACAATTAATTACAACTATGTTACATGATACCCAGGTTTATGCTCAACTGTCTGGTGATCCCCTCCTAGCCTTTCAATGTGAAATTAGAAGTGTTTTAGAATTGGGAGTGGCATCTGGGTGTCTCAGTAATAAGGACAAGGATTATATTCTTGTGGAGCATCCAGTAACCCCCATTTTCCATGCGCTGCCGAAGGTCCACAAGAATATCTTTCCTCCCCCTCTTAGGCCCATTGTGGCCGGAATTGGTTCCTATTCAGAACGCTTCTCAGAGTGGATGGACTTCCTCCTCCAACCCCTGGTTCCATTGATTCCTGGATTTATACAGGATTCACGTTATGTACTCCAGTCTTTTTCGGGATTTGAATGGAAGGAGGGTTTTGTGTGGATCACAGCAGACATTAAATCCTTATACACAAATATTCCACACAATTTAGCCCTCACATCCCTGTGTTGGTTTCTTAACCATTACAGTAACTATACTCTTGAACTCAAGGAATGTATTACTCTGGTGGTGGACTTCCTCCTCAGACACAATTATTTTTTATTTGATGATACATTTTATTTGCAGTTGTCAGGGGTGTCGATGGGGCAAAATTATCTCCCTCCATTGCCAACATATTTATGGCATGGTGGGAGGGTTGTTTTCTCCTCATTGACACCGCTCCTTTTATGGATCGCCTGCTCTAGTATGGACGTTACATCTACAACCTGCTTATGGTGTGGTCTGGTGGTGTGGCGTCCATACCGAAGCTGGTAGCTTTTTTTAATTCTTGCTTGGATTCCATACAATTTATTTTTCACTTTGATACTACAGAGATACAATTCCTGGATTTGTGCCTGAGGGGCAACTCCTCAACCCACGGGGTTAATACATCCACCTACCGCAAATAATTGGCTGGTAATACTACACTATCTGCACTCTCATGCCATTCACCTCATACCATCCGAAATATCCCTAAGGGAGAACTTATCTGATCCCGCCGCAATTGCTCTGATACTGACACTTATGACAGAGAAGCTTCAAATATAAAAACCAGATTGTTATGCAGAGCTTATACATCTAAGAATATAGAGCGTGCGAACAAAGTAGTCTCCAGTATGGATAGACATCGGCTGGTATTTCCTGAATTGCCCCCTAGGGACAGGAACAAGCTACTTATTTTGTTATGCAATATAGCCAAGAATTTCCTGCGAGTTGTAAAATCCTGAAAAAATATTTTCATGTCCTGGATTTTTATGGACAGTGGGCCAAAGTTATGTCAGATGGCATGAGATTAGTTGCCAGAAGAGCTCCAACTGTGTGCAAACTAATTAGTCCAAGTTTTTTCTCAGAAGAAAAACTTGCACAACCAACATGGTTACATCACAAGGGTAGTTTTAAATGCGGTCACCGCAAATGCATTTGCTGCGAACATATGGTCGCTGGTAAGATTTTGCCTGTAATAAGACATTTAATTTGCAGTCATACATTAACTGCAATACTAAACATGTGGTGTACCTGATCACCTGCAATATATGTTCTCTGTAATATGTAGGCTGTACAATCCATTGAAAAATAGGGTACGGAAACATATATCAGACGTACCGCATTACAAAAGCTGCCAGCTTACATTTTGCGGTTTCGCATGCAGGGGGATGTTTCCAGCTTAAGAGTACAAGGTATAGAAAGGTTTTTTTTACCACCAAGAGTGGGGATCACAGAAGGAAACTCCTTAATAGGGAGGCCTTCTGGATCTTCCAACTTGGATCCTGTCAACCAGAGGGTTTAAACAAACGCCATGGCCTTATTCTGCATTACTGAACATGCCGCTATACCTGCTCCCTGTACATATCTGTATTTACTTGCTCTGACAGTTATACATATTTTGCCATACTGAACATGCCGCTATGCTTGCTTTTTGTATGTACATCTGCATCTGTATCCACGTGATCGGGCAGGTATTTATCAGAGGGGGCTCCCATTATTTTCTTGTGTTTGTCATGAAGAAGGACCCAAATGTTGTAGAGGTCTGAAATTCATCACTATTCATCACACCTTGTCTTATGGAAATTTTAAAAAATCGCTGGAATAAAAGAGTCACTTTTTGCACCCGAGCTGAGCTGGACTTTTTCTTCTTGTACTTTGCCTCTGTACTGCACCCGCTTATCTCAACTACCAAAGTGAATCCCCACAATTGGTAGAGGATGTGTGCATTGCAGTGAGGCTGGGATGAAGGCCGAAATATTTTAGTTTTCCCCGGCACGGTTGTATGTCTTACATCAAACAAGCGAGATTACAACCTGTGTCGTGAAATCCCTTGTGGAAGCTAACCTGCAACAGCGGGAAGCCAATAAGCAACAGCAGGAAACAAACCAGCTGCTGTTACAACATGTGATGCCTTTACAAGCAGCAGGAGCATCCTAGAGCGTCCACAATGCCCAGAAAGTGGTCCGTGCGGCGATCCCCAAGATGACCACCTCAGACGACGTTGAGACCTATTTAGCGATCTGTGAGAAGGAGTCTGGACCCCAGCAAGTGTATTTTGACTTACCGGATGATCAAGCGGCTGATTACCCGACAGTAAAGAGTGAGATCCTGGCGAGACTGAGGTGAATGTATTAGTCCGGGCCTAGCTGGGGGAATCAGTGGGAGTTTAACCTGGCTGAGCCCGTGAGGCCCCAGTATTATACCTTATTACACCTGTTGCAAAAATGGCTGCAACCTGAAGTGCTGAGTCCCACTGCTATGTTGAACCGTCTGTTGGCTGATGTGTTCTGGAGGTCTTTTCAGTACCCCCCTCCAGCACTGGAACGGCCAGGTGTCTCCTGGTAATGTCCTTGAGATAGTGGACCTGGTAGAATGCTATGAGGCTATCAGGAATTCTAAATTGGGTTTGTTTGGGAGGGGGGCAGCCAAACCCCAGCAATCTCCATCCCAGACCCAGAGACTTGTGCCAACCAAGCCCACCCGGTGTGTACCCCCCCTTGGACTTGGCTCCGATAGTATGCTGGCGGTGTCAGGAGCCTGGCCACGTAAGGTCCGACTGTCCCCATCGGGGCGAACCAATGGAGACTAACTATGGGTACCGCAACTCGTTGTACGCCAGAAAGCTGTGTGCATCAAGTATCCCAGAGACTATAGACAATAACCACCTGTGCCAGGTAGAAGTGTGAGACACTCTGGCAGTGGCTTTGTTGCACTCAGGGAGTCTGGTGTTCTCGGTAAGAGCTACCCTGGTGCGGCCCGACGAGTATACTAGCCGAAAAATTGGGGTAATGTGTAGGGACGAGCGAACCCGAACTGTATAGTTCGGGTTCGTACCGAATTTTGGGGTGTCCGTGACACGGACCCGAACCCGGACATTTTCGTAAAAGTCCGGGTTCGGGTTCGGTGTTCGTCGCTTTCTTGGCGCTTTTTGAAAGGCTGCAAAGCAGCCAATCAATAAGCGTCATACTACTTGCCCCAAGAGGCCATCACAGCCATGCCTACTATTGGCATGGCTGTGATTGGCCAGAGCACCATGTGACCTAGCCTCGATTTAAGCTGGTGTCACATAGCGCCGCCCGTCACTCTGCTCTGATCAGCATAGGGAGAGGTTGCGGCTGCGACAGTAGGGCGAGATTAGGCAGATTAACTCCTCCAAAGGACTATTGATTGATCTGCAGCTGTGGGTCATTGAGCTGCTGATACTCAATTGCTCACTGTTTTTAGGCTGCCCAGACCGTTTGTCAGTCACTTTTTTCTGGGGTGATCGGCGGCCATTTTGTGTCTTGTGGTGTGCCAGCACAAGCTGCGACCAAGTGCATTTAACCCTTAATGGTGTGGTTGTTTTTTGGCTAATTCCTACATCAGTGTGAAGCTGTCAAACCAAGTGCATTTAACCAACAAGTCTGTTTATTTTTTGGCCATATACTACATCAGGGGCAAGCTGCGCCTGTCACCAAGTGCATTTAACCCTCAATGGTGTGGTTGTTTTTTGGCTAAATCCTACATCAGGGTGAAGCTGTCACACCAAGTGCATTTAACCAGCAATAGTCTGATTATTTTTTGGCCATATACTACATCAGGGGCAAGCTGTCATCAAGTGCATTTAACCCTCAATGGTGTGGTTGTTTTTTGGCTAAATCCTACATCAGGCAGGGTGAAGCTGTCACACCAAGTGCATTTAACCAGCAATAGTCTGTTTATTTTTTGGCCATATACTACATCGGGGCAAGCTGCGCCTGTCACCAAGTGCATTTAACCCTCAGTAGTGTGGTTGGTCAAGCTGTCACACCAAGTGCATTTAACCATCAATAGTGTGGTTATTTTTTGGCCATATCCCAGTCTAATTCTGTCAGTAAATGTATACCTGTCACCCAGCGCCTAAATACTAGGCCTCAAGTTTATATCCAGCTAAATCTGTCGTTACTGGTGTGGCTGGTCAAGTTATTTAGTGTCCGTCAAAGGACATTTTTTGTTCTGGGTTGATATACAATTCCCAATTTAGCAATTTCATAATTTAGTGGTTTCTGCTGTATCAGAGCTATTTGAAATCTATCCCTAAAAGGGTATATCATATTCAAGGTGCACATAGGGTCATTCAGAATAACTTCACACACCCGCTACTGTGCATTTCCAAGTCTAATTCTGTCAGTAAACCTATACCAGTCACCCAGCACCTAAATACTAGGCCTCAAATTTATATCCAGCTAAATCTGTCGTTACTGGTGTGGCTGGTCAAGTTATTTAGTGTCCGTCAAAGGACATTTTTTGTTCTGGGTTGATATACAATTCCCAATTTAGCAATTTCATAATTTAGTGGTTTCTGCTGTATCAGAGCTATTTGAAATCTATCCCTAAAAGGGTATATCATATTCAAGGTGCACATAGGGTCATTCAGAATAACTTCACACACCCGCTACTGTGCATTTCCAAGTCTAATTCTGTCAGTAAACCTATACCAGTCACCCAGCGCCTAAATACTAGGCCTCAAATTTATATCCTGCTAAATCTGTCGTTACTGCTGTACTGTTGTGGCTGGGCAAGTTATTTAGTGTCCGTCAAAGCACAGTTTTTGTTCTGGGTTGAAATACAATTCCCAATTTAGCAATTTCCTAATTTAGTGGTTTCTGCTCTATCAGGCCAACTTTAAATACATCCCTAAAAGGGTATATCAGAATCAAGGTGCTGATAGGGTCATTCTGAATAACTTCACACACACGCTACTGTACATATCCCAGTCTAATTCTGTCAGTAAACCTATACCTGTCACCCAGCGCCTAAATACTAGGCCTTTAAATTTATATCCTGCTAAATCTGTCGTTACTGCTGTACTGTTGTGGCTGGGCAAGTTATTTAGTGTCCGTCAAAGCACAGTTTTTATTCTGGGTTGAAATACAATTCCAAATTTAATAATTTAGTGGTTTCTGCTGTATCAGAGCTATTTGAAATCTATCCCTAAAAGGGTATATCATATTCAAGGTGCACATAGGGTCATTCTGAATAACTTCACACACCCGCTACTGTGCATTTCCAAGTCTAATTCTGTCAGTAAACCTATACCTGTCACCCAGCGCCTAAATACTAGGCCTCAAATTTATATTCAGCTGAATTTGAATACAATACATTGGGCCAAATAATATTTTTGTTGTTGTGGTGAACGATAACAATGAGGAAAACATCTAGTAAGGGACGCGGACATGGTCGTGGTGGTGTTAGTGGACCCTCTTGTGCTGGGAGAGGACGTGGCCGTTCTGCCACATCCACACGTCCTAGTGTACCAACTACCTCAGGTCCCAGTAGCCGCCAGAATTTACAGCGATATATGGTGGGGCCCAATGCCGTTCTAAGGATGGTAAGGCCTGAGCAGGTACAGGCATTAGTCAATTGGGTGGCCGACAGTAGATCCAGCACGTTCACATTATCTCCCACCCAGTCTTCTGCAGAAAGCGCACAGATGGCGCCTGAAAACCAACCCCATCAGTCTGTCACATCACCCCCATGCATATCAGGGAAACTGTCTGAGCCTCAAGTTATGCAGCAGTCTCTTATGCTGTTTGAAGACTCTGCTGGCAGGGTTTCCCAAGGGCATTCACCTAGCCCTTCCCCAGCAGTGGAAGACATAGAATGCACTGACGCACAACCACTTATGTTTCCTGATGATGAGGACATGGGAATACCACCTCAGAAAGTCTCTGATGATGATGAAACACAGGTGCCAACTGCTGCGTCTTTCTGCAGTGTGCAGACTGAACAGGAGGTCAGGGATCAAGACTGGGTGGAAGACGATGCAGGGGACGATGAGGTCCTAGACCCCACATGGAATGAAGGTCGTGCCACTGACTTTCACAGTTCGGAGGAAGAGGCAGTGGTGAGACCGAGCCAACAGCGTAGCAAAAGAGGGAGCAGTGGGCAAAAGCAGAACACCCACCGCCAAGAGACTCCGCCTGCTACTGACCGCCGCCATCTGGGACCGAGCACCCCAAAGGCAGCTTCAAGGAGTTCCCTGGCACGGCACTTCTTCAAACAATGTGCTGACGACAAGACCCGAGTGGTTTGCACGCTGTGCCATCAGAGCCTGAAGCGAGGCATTAACGTTCTGAACCTTAGCACAACCTGCATGACCAGGCACCTGCATGCAAAGCATGAACTGCAGTGGAGTAAACACCTTAAAAACAAGGAAGTCACTCAGGCTCCCCCTGCTACCTCTTCTGCTGCTGCCGCCTCGGCCTCTTCCTCCGCCTCTGGAGGAACGTTGGCACCTGCCGCCCAGCAAACAGGGGATGTACCACCAACACCACCACCACCTCCGTCACCAAGCATCTCAACCATGTCACACGGCAGCGTTCAGCTCTCCATCTCACAAACATTTGAGAGAAAGCGTAAATTCCCACCTAGCCACCCTCGATCCCTGGCCCTGAATGCCAGCATTTCTAAACTACTGGCCTATGAAATGCTGTCATTTAGGCTGGTGGACACAGACAGCTTCAAACAGCTCATGTCGCTTGCTGTCCCACAGTATGTTGTTCCCAGCCGCCACTACTTCTCCAAGAGAGTCGTGCCTTCCCTGCACAACCAAGTATCCGATAAAATCAAGTGTGCACTGCGCAACGCCATCTGTAGCAAGGTCCACCTAACCACAGATACGTGGACCAGTAAGCACGGCCAGGGACGCTATATCTCCCTAACTGCACACTGGGTAAATGAAGTGGCAGCTGGGCCCCAGGCGGAGAGCTGTTTGGCGCACGTCCTTCCGCCACCAAAGATCACAGGGCAACATTCTTTGCCTCCTGTTGCCACCTCCTCCTTCTCGGCTTCCTCCTCCTCTTCTTCCACCTGCTCATCCAGTCAGCCACACACCTTCACCACCAACTTCAGCACAGCTCGGGGTAAACGTCAGCAGGTTATTCTGAAACTCATATGTTTGGGGGACAGGCCCCACACCGCACAGGAGTTGTGGCGTTGTATAGAACAACAGACCGACGAGTGGTTGCTGCCGGTGAGCCTCAAGCCCAGCCTGGTGGTGTGCGATAATGGGCGAAATCTCGTTGCAGCTCTGGGACTAGCCGGTTTGACACACATCCCTTGCCTGGCGGATGTGCTGAATTTGGTGGTGCAGAAGTTCATTCACAACTACCCCGACATGTCAGAGCTGCTGCATAAAGTGCGGGCCGTCTGTTCGCGCTTCCGGCGTTCACATCCTGCCGCTGCTCGCCTATCTGCGCTACAGCGTAACTTCGGCCTTCCCGCTCACCGCCTCATATGCGACGTGCCCACCAGGTGGAACTCCACCTTGCACATGCTGGACAGACTGTGCGAGCAGCAGCAGGCCATAGTGGAGTTTCAGCTGCAGCACGCACGGGTCAGTCGCACTGCGGAACAGCACCACTTCACCACCAATGACTGGGCCTCCATGCGAGACCTGTGTGCCCTGTTGCGCTGTTTCGAGTACTCCACCAACATGGCCAGTGGCAATGATGCCGTTATCAGCGTTACAATACCACTTCTATGTCTCCTTGAGAAAACACTTAGGGCGATGATGGAAGAGGAGGTGGCCCAGGAGGAGGAGGAGGAGGAAGAGGGGTCATTTTTAGCACTTTCAGGCCAGTCTCTTCGAAGTGACTCAGAGGGAGGTTTTTTGCAACAGCAGAGGCCAGGTACAAATGTGGCCAGCCAGGGCCCACTACTGGAGGACGAGGAGGACGAGGAGGACGAGGAGGAGGTGGAGGAGGATGAGGATGAAGCATGGTCACAGCGGGGTGGCACCCAACGCAGCTTGGGCCCATCACTGGTGCGTGGCTGGGGGGATGACGATACGCCTCCCACAGAGGACAGCTTGTCCTTACCCCTGGGCAGCCTGGCACACATGAGCGACTACATGCTGCAGTGCCTGCGCAACGACAGCAGAGTTGCCCACATTTTAACCTGTGCGGACTACTGGGTTGCCACCCTGCTGGATCCACGCTACAAAGACAATGTGCCCACCTTACTTCCTGCACTGGAGCGTGATAGGAAGATGCGCGAGTACAAGCGCACGTTGGTAGACGCGCTACTGAGAGCATTCCCAAATGTCACAGGGGAACAAGTGGAAGCCCAAGGCCAAGGCAGAGGAGGAGCAAGAGGTCGCCAAGGCAGCTGTGTCACGGCCAGCTCCTCTGAGGGCAGGGTTAGCATGGCAGAGATGTGGAAAAGTTTTGTCAACACGCCACAGCTAACTGCACCACCACCTGATACGCAACGTGTTAGCAGGAGGCAACATTTCACTAACATGGTGGAACAGTACGTGTGCACACCCCTCCACGTACTGACTGATGGTTCGGCCCCATTCAACTTCTGGGTCTCTAAATTGTCCACGTGGCCAGAGCTAGCCTTTTATGCCTTGGAGGTGCTGGCCTGCCCGGCGGCCAGCGTTTTGTCTGAACGTGTATTCAGCATGGCAGGGGGCGTCATTACAGACAAACGCAGCCGCCTGTCTACAGCCAATGTCGACAAGCTGACGTTCATAAAAATGAACCAGGCATGGATCCCACAGGACCTGTCCGTCCCTTGTCCAGATTAGACATTAACTACCTCCCCTTAACCATATATTATTGTACTCCAGGGCACTTCCTCATTCAATCCTATTTTTATTTTGATTTTACCATTATATTGCGAGGTTACCCAAAGTTGAATGAACCTCTCCTCTGTCTGGGTGCCGGGGCCTAAATATATGCCAATGGACTGTTCCAATGTTGGGTGACGTGAAGCCTGATTCTCAGCTATGACATGCAGACTAATTCTCTGCTGACATGAAGCCAGATCCTCTGTTACGGGACCTCTCTCCTCTGCCTGGGTGCTGGGCCTAAATATATGACAATGGACTGTTGCACTGGTGGCTGACGTGAAGCCTGATTCTCTGCTATGACATGCAGACTGATTCTCTGCTGACATGAAGCCAGATTGTCTCTTACGGGACCTCTCTCCTCTGCCTGGGTGCTGGGCCTAAATATCTGACAATGGACTGTTGCAGTGGTGGCTGACGTGAAGCCTGTTTCTCTGCTATGACATGAAGACTAATTCTCTGCTGACATGAAGACAGATTCTCTGTTACGGGACCTCTCTCCTCTGCCTGGGTGCTGGGCCTAAATATATGCCAATGGACTGTTGCAGTGGTGGCTGACGTGAAGCCTGATTCTCTGCTATGACATGCAGACTGATTCTCTGCTGACATAAAGCCAGATCCTCTGTTACGGGACCTCTCTCCTCTGCCTGGGTGCTGGGCCTAAATATATGCCAATGGACTGTTGCAGTGGTGGCTGACGTGAAGCCTGATTCTCTGCTATGACATGCAGACTGATTTTCTGCTGACATGAAGCCAGATCCTCTGTTACGGTACCTCTCTCTTCTGCCTGGGTGCTGGGCCTAAATATATGACAATGGACTGTTGCACTGGTGGCTGACGTGAAGCCTGATTCTCTTCTATGACATGCAGACTGATTCTCTGCTGACATGAAGCCAGATCCTCTGTTATGGGACCTCTCTCCTCTGCCTGGGTGCTGGGCCTAAATATATGACAATGGACTGTTGCACTGGTGGCTGACGTGATGCCTGATTCTCTGCTATGACATGCAGACTGATTCTCTGCTGACATAAAGCCAGATCCTCTGTTACGGGACCTCTCTCCTCTGCCTGGGTGCTGGGCTTAAATATATGACAATGGACTGTTGCACTGGTGGCTGGCGTGAAGCCTGATTCTCTGCTATGACATGCAGACTGATTCTCTGCTGACATGAAGCCAGATTCTCTGTTACGGGACCTCTCTCCTCTGCCTGGGTGCTGGGCCTAAATATCTGACAATGGACTGTTGCAGTGGTGGCTGACGTGAAGCCTGATTCTCTGCTATGACATGCAGACTAATTCTCTGCTGACATGAAGACAGATTCTCTGTTACGGGACCTCTCTCCTCTGCCTGTGTGCTGGGCCTAAATATATGCCAATGGACTGTTGCAGTGGTGGCTGACGTGAAGCCTCATTCTCTGCTATGACATGCAGACTGATTCTCTGCTGACATGAAGCCAGATCCTCTGTTACGGGACCTCTCTCCTCTGCCTGGGGACTGGGCCTAAATATATGACAATGGACTGTTGCACTGGTGGCTGACGTGAAGCCTGATTCTCTGCTATGACATGCAGACTGATTCTCTGCTGACATGAAGCCAGATCCTCTGTTATGGGACCTCTCTCCTCTGCCTGGGTGCTGGGCCTAAATATCTGACAATGGACTGTTGCAGTGGTGGCTGACGTGAAGCCTGTTTCTCTGCTATGACATGAAGACTAATTCTCTGCTGACATGAAGACAGATTCTCTGTTACGGGACCTCTCTCCTCTGCCTGGGTGCTGGGCCTAAATATATGCCAATGGACTGTTGCAGTGGTGGCTGACGTGAAGCCTGATTCTCTGCTATGACATGCAGACTGATTCTCTGCTGACATAAAGCCAGATCCTCTGTTACGGGACCTCTCTCCTCTGCCTGGGTGCTGGGCCTAAATATATGACAATGGACTGTTGCACTGGTGGCTGACGTGAAGCCTGATTCTCTGCTATGACATGCAGACTGATTCTCTGCTGACATGAAGCCAGATCCTCTGTTACGGGACCTCTCTCCTCTGCCTGGGTGCTGGGCCTAAATATATGCCAATGGACTGTTGCAGTGGTGGCTGACGTGAAGCCTGATTCTCTGCTATGACATGCAGACTGATTTTCTGCTGACATGAAGCCAGATCCTCTGTTACGGTACCTCTCTCCTCTGCCTGGGTGCTGGGCCTAAATATATGACAATGGACTGTTGCACTGGTGGCTGACGTGAAGCCTGATTCTCTTCTATGACATGCAGACTGATTCTCTGCTGACATGAAGCCAGATCCTCTGTTATGGGACCTCTCTCCTCTGCCTGGGTACTGGGCCTAAATATATGACAATGGACTGTTGCACTGGTGGCTGACGTGATGCCTGATTCTCTGCTATGACATGCAGACTGATTCTCTGCTGACATAAAGCCAGATCCTCTGTTACGGGACCTCTCTCCTCTGCCTGGGTGCTGGGCTTAAATATATGACAATGGACTGTTGCACTGGTGGCTGGCGTGAAGCCTGATTCTCTTCTATGACATGCAGACTGATTCTCTGCTGACATGAAGCCAGATCCTCTGTTATGGGACCTCTCTCCTCTGCCTGGGTGCTGGGCCTAAATATATGACAATGGACTGTTGCACTGGTGGCTGACGTGATGCCTGATTCTCTGCTATGACATGCAGACTGATTCTCTGCTGACATAAAGCCAGATCCTCTGTTACGGGACCTCTCTCCTCTGCCTGGGTGCTGGGCTTAAATATATGACAATGGACTGTTGCACTGGTGGCTGGCGTGAAGCCTGATTCTCTGCTATGACATGCAGACTGATTCTCTGCTGACATGAAGCCAGATTCTCTGTTACGGGACCTCTCTCCTCTGCCTGGGTGCTGGGCCTAAATATCTGACAATGGACTGTTGCAGTGGTGGCTGACGTGAAGCCTCATTCTCTGCTATGACATGCAGACTAATTCTCTGCTGACATGAAGACAGATTCTCTGTTACGGGACCTCTCTCCTCTGCCTGTGTGCTGGGCCTAAATATATGCCAATGGACTGTTGCAGTGGTGGCTGACGTGAAGCCTGATTCTCTGCTATGACATGCAGACTGATTCTCTGCTGACATGAAGCCAGATCCTCTGTTACGGGACCTCTCTCCTCTGCCTGGGTGCTGGGCCTAAATATATGACAATGGACTGTTGCACTGGTGGCTGACGTGAAGCCTGATTCTCTGCTATGACATGCAGACTGATTCTCTGCTGACATGAAGACAGATTCTCTGTTACGGGACCTCTCTCCTTTGCCTGGGTGCTGGGCCTAAATATCTGACAATGGTGGCTGACGTGAAGCCTGATTTTATCACAAGACACGGAGGCTCCTATTGCATATAACTCTCTTTACTGTTACCATAGCAGCAAAGAAGAACATGTCAATCAAAAGAAAAAACCATAACAACTGACTCCTCCCCTCCATCCCAGTATATATTGTCTCCCCCCTCTGGGATCATCCTCTTTCTTTGCTGCTGCCAGTGGCAGATAAGTAGCTTTTCCTTTTGCTGTATATCATTCTGTGTTTTGGAGTTTCCTTTTAGGTTTTTTCTCCTCATTGCTTGCTAGCCCAGGTATCCCCTGGTCACCCTTTTCCCCAGAGACCTGCGGTTCTGCGGGAATATACCGATTTATATATATTTTTATATATATATATAGTTTATTACCCCTTCTTTTTGTGTGTCGCCAGGTCATTTGTTTCCCCTTGCTTGCCGCGATACACGGTTATATAAGCTCGGTTTTTACCCCTTTCCTTCGCTTTCGTTCCTGTCTCTGGTCTCCTGCTATTTACATCTGTGCTCTCCGTTCCGGCCGAAGTCTCGCGATCTGCGAGATTTCGGCCGCCATCTTAGTTTTCCCCAGCGCTCGTCCGAGATCTCGCGATAGGCGGGATTTCGGACGCCCGCTGCTCTAAGGTTCCCCTGCATCGCGGGCCTAGGCTCCTCCTCCCGCCCTCTTCCTTCCGGTTGCGACGCGCGCTCTTTCTCCGCGCTCTTCCTGCTACAGCAGTCTCACTCCGGTCCCCAGTGACATCTACCTGCGATATTTTCGGTAAGCTTGGGTTCCCTTATCGGCGCTTTAGTTAGTCTTCCTTGAGTGCAGTGCCCTCATTAGTGTTTTTCCTTCTTTTACAGGTCTGTCCTTCTGGTGGTCTGGGGTGACTAACTCCTACCACTTATCATGTCTCGCCGTAGTTCCTCATCCAGGCAGGATGCCCCTAGTACGCCCCCTGTTCTCACCAATGCCCCCACCCGCAATGCAGACCCACAGGGGTTAGAACATACTGCGCTGCAGCAGTCTATTTCAGACGCAATCATGGCGGCGATGGGCTCTATGTCCTCAGCACTGTCTCAGTCGATTTCTCAGGCCCTATGTGCGCAACCCGCTGGGTCCATGCAGGACCAGGCTTTGGATATCGCCAGACCATCTGCCTCCAGAACTCTCAGAACCGATGGTAATCCATCACGTGACCACGCGGTTGTCCCGCGGAAAAGAGCCTGCGCACGACAGGCAGAACGCTCTCGTGCATGGAAATCGGCCAGGACTATGCCTGAGCCACTGTCTGATTCTGAGAAAGAATCGAACGAGGAGGCGCGTAATGAGTCTCTATATGACTCTTTAGATGAACTTCAGGATGTTGAGGTTGATCCTCTGGATATATTACCTACCCCCGGGCCGTCCATACCAGCGGTTTCTGTACAGGAAAACCAGCCTCTCCCAGACGACCTCCTGGTTGACTCCCTGGGCACCCCTCTTTTCAACCCAGACGAGCTCCATCATCCCCGCTCTGCGGAATGGCTCCCCGCCACTCCGGTGGCACAATATTTAGAGGCAAAGATCCGTACTCCTCTGAGTAAGGAGTCCCGGAACAAATTGCGGGCAGAATGCCCTCGGCCTTTAATTCTGAATAAAGTGTGTGAGACGCCTACGGTGGACCCGAAGATGGTCCAATTCCTCACCAAAACTAAATTCAACCCAAAAAAGGGTCTGGATTCCGCTCTGCGGGCCGTTCAGGACAAGCTCCTTGACATCACGGGGCCCCTCGCCAGGATCTTCGACATGGCGGAGTCCGCTAAGGCGGAGGGCAGGCCGGTCGACCCGGTTGAATTGGGCGGATGGGTCCAACGGGCCATCTGCATCACGGGCAACGTGAACACCTCTCTGGCCATAGAACGGCGAAAGGCCATTCTAATGAAGGTGGAACCGAAGCTATCCAATTTAGCCTTATCTGAGGCAGGCAAGAATGCCCAGGGTCTCTTATTTGGAGACTCATTTATTAAGGAGCTGGGCAGATACGTCGGGGCCTTTACGGCGCTAGACAAGGCCCAAACGTCAATGAAACGTGTTTTCAACAACCGTTTTTCCAGCAGGGCCGGCAGTTCTAGGGGCCGTCTGTCCGGCCGGTCGGATTTCCACTCCCGCGGAACGGGACGAGGCTCCTTCAGTTATCGATCCTCCCTCCAGGACCCAAGGCACCAGCCGTCCTTTTTTCCGTCCAGGGGCTCTTCGGGACGGTCCAGGAATTACCGCGAGACTCCGTCCTATCGCCGACCAGTTGGTGAGTCCCCAACCAGTGATTCCGTTGCTTTCTTCAACAGGTTGTGTCAGGGGCAGACTCCGTTTCTGTTTCAATGCCTGGTCCGAAATCACCTCAGACCAGTGGGTGCTCCAAACCATCAGGGGATTCACGATAGACTTGGTGGCCTCACCGAGCCAACTACCCACTCCTCGCCCCATCCACTTAACCGGTTCACTACTGCGTCTTTTGCACAGGGAACTGGTGGGGTTGGTCCACAAGAGGGCGATAGAGCGCACCTCACCTCACCCCGACAGGGTGGTCAGTTGCATGTTTTTGGTCCAGAAAAAGGGCGGTCAAATGCGCCCAGTTATCAACCTAAAAGCTCTCAACTCACTGGTTCAGTACCGGCATTTCAAGATGGAAGGCATCCATCTTTTGAGGGATATGCTACTACCCGGCGATTGGATGGTCAAACTGGACCTCAAAGATGCATACCTTACGGTTCCGGTAGCTCCGTCTTCCAGAGACCTGCTTTGTTTCCTTTGGGGAGACCAGATTTGGCGATTCACTTGCCTGCCGTTCGGTCTTTCGTCCGCCCCGTGGTGTTTCACCAAGGTGATGAAACCGGTGGTATCTTGGCTCCGCAGCAGAGGGGTGCGCATGATAATTTATCTCGACGATATCCTTATCATGGCGCACAGTCCATCCCTTCTCCAATCTCACCTCACCTTGACCACCGACCTCCTTTCCCGCTTAGGTTTTATCATAAACCACGAGAAATCTTGCCTCACTCCGGCTACGTCCATGGAGTTCCTGGGATTCAGAGTGGACTCCGTGTCCCTATCTCTTCACCTCCCTCTGTCCAAGGTCCGGTCCATTCGCAAAGAGCTGCGCCACGCTCTTCTTCGACCGCAGTTGTCGTTACGACACCTGGCGCGTCTAATTGGCCTGCTGGCATCTTCTATCCAGGCCATTTTCCCGGCACCCTTGCACTATCGGGCTCTCCAGAGGCTCAAGATTGCCCATCTTCGGGCAGGATCCACATACTCGGACCTGGTCACGCTGGACACGGAGACGAGGGACGAGTTGAGGTGGTGGATCCAGAATCTATCGGTTTGGAATGGCAAGGCCTTGCTGGGTCCTTCGCCAGACCTGATCATCGAATCCGACGCCAGCTTACACGGCTGGGGAGCTCACTGCAACGGGATTTCCACCGGGGGTCCTTGGTCCCCGGAGGAGTCTCGTCTTCATATCAATGGCCTAGAGTTGCTGGCAGGGTCGCTGGCGATTCGCAGTTTTGCGAATGGCACAGTCACGACTTGTATCAGACTGCGGATGGACAATGTGTCCGCAGTCAGATACGTCAACGGGATGGGCGGAACGCGCTCGTCGGTTCTGACGTACCTGGCACAGGACTTTTGGGAGTTCTGCCTCGCCAGGGGTATCGTGGTGGTTGCGGAGCACCTTCCCGGCCTCCGCAATGTAGTGGCGGATTGGAATTCACGTTACTTTTCGGATTCCAGCGATTGGAAGCTAGACGAGGAGGTTTTCCTAGCTTTGTCGTCTCGCTGGGGTCCTCCATCGGTGGATTTATTCGCGAGCCGCTTGAACGCCCAGACCTCCCGGTTCTTCAGCTGGCGGCCGGACCCGTTAGCAGAGGCAGTAGACGCCTTCCTCCAGCTGTGGGGGGGTTCACTGATGTACGCATTCCCCCCTTTTGCCCTGATTTCCCGGGTCCTCCTTCAGGTTCAATGCCAGCGAGCGGAATTGATCTTGATCATACCTCTGTGGCGGTCTCAGCCTTGGTTCCCGATGGTCCTGGACATGCTGGTGGATTCTCCGCTCCTCCTTCCAGATCTTCTGCATCTGTTGCGGGCCCCCTCGGGGGACTCCCACCCCCTCATTCAGTCACGTCTTCTTCGTCTTCTCGCTTGCAGGATCTCGGGTGCACCGACACGTTGTCGGGAGTTTCGGACACGACTGTTTTCCTTTTGGAAAACGCATGGGCTCCAGGGACCAGACGTGCTTACCGAGCCGCCTGGGACTCTTGGGCTCGCTGGTGCGGAGAACGGGATCTGGATCCCCTTCGAACACCTGTAATGTCGATCCTGTCTTTCTTGTCCTCCTTATTCGATGCGGGCAAAGCTTACCGTACAATTAATCTGTACAGGTCGGCCATCTCGTCACGACACGAGGGTTTTGAGGGTTGTCCTGCTGGACAGCATCCTCTTGTATGCCGTTTGTTGAAGGGTTCTCGTTTGTCTCGTCCTCCCAGACCTCGCTTTTCTACCACTTGGGATGTGGGGTTGGTTTTGTCCTTTCTCCTTTCGTGGTCTCCTAATGACCAGCTGTCACTGCGACATTTATCTGCCAAGTTGGTTACACTTTTGTGCCTCATTTCTTGTAAGCGGGTGTCGGACGTCCGGGCTCTGGATTACGATGCTCGGTCCTTCACTCCGGATGGGGTCTTGTTTAACATTTCTAGGCGCACAAAAACGAACATCCGCTCTGTGTCTTACCCAGCGTTTCGGCAGTCCCCTCTTTTGTGCCCGGTGGCATGCCTTCAGGAGTATGAGTCTAGGACGGCTGCCCTACGGGATACTTCTTTCCCTAATTTGTTTATTTCTTTTCGGAGGCCTTACGCTCCCGTTTCTAGTGTCACCCTCTCTCGTTGGGTTAAGGAGATTCTGGGTCTGGCGGGTATTGACACCTCTATCTTTACGGCGCATTCTGTTCGCAGTGCTTCTGCTACGTCCATGTCGGTCTCAGGAGCCCGTCTGGAGGACGTTATGCGCGTGGCGGATTGGTCCAGGGTCTCCACCTTTCGTGAATTTTACTTTCGTCCCGAGGCACATGCCTTTCATTCTGTCGTCTCTCAGCTTTAAACTTGCAATAGGAGCCTCCGTGTCTTGTGATAAAATTTCATGATTTTCCTATTACATGACGTAAAGTCATGATTTTATTAAAGACACGGAGGCGAGTATTGCCCACCCTCCCACCCAGTTTTTTGTTATGATCAACTGTATTGTTGTACTTGTCCTATTGTGCATACTACTGCCCATTTTGATGTGTTTAGGTGTACACTACACTTTTCTTGGTTTCGTGCCATGGTCATGTGATTTTACCTCGTGTTTGTTTTCTCCTGCAGGTTGATTGATTTCTTCGTCCATGGTTCCAGTTCGGTTGGCGCTGTTGCCGTTTAGGTTTTTCGGTGGATCCGAGTTCCTGGTCGATTCGGGGTCAGGAATATCAATCGAGTTACGGATGGTCCAAGTTATCCGTCGATGTCTGCGGTTTTTGCTGTTCAAAGAAAGAGGATGATCCCAGAGGGGGGAGACAATATATACTGGGATGGAGGGGAGGAGTCAGTTGTTATGGTTTTTTCTTTTGATTGACATGTTCTTCTTTGCTGCTATGGTAACAGTAAAGAGAGTTATATGCAATACTCGCCTCCGTGTCTTTAATAAAATCATGACTTTACGTCATGTAATAGGAAAATCATGAAATTCTCTGCTATGGGACCTCTCTCCAATTGATATTGGTTAATTTTTATTTATTTTATTTTTATTTTAATTCATTTCCCTATCCACATTTGTTTGCAGGGGATTTACCTACATGTTGCTGCCTTTTGCAGCCCTCTAGCCCTTTCCTGGGCTGTTTTACAGCCTTTTTAGTGCCGAAAAGTTCGGGTTCGGGACGAAGTTCGGATCGGGTTCGGATCCCGAACCCGAACATTTCCGGGAAGTTCGGCCGAACTTCTCGAACCCGAACATCCAGGTGTCCGCTCAACTTTAGTCATGTGCATACATGGAGATTTAAAGGACTATCCCATAGCACTAGTGTCTCTATCCACGGGAGGTGGCAAGTGGACCCACAAGGTGGCCGTTGCCACCACTTTATCTTATGAATTAATTATAGGGAGAAACTTTCCGGGCGTCTCGGCCCTGTGGCCAGCTGTGAGAGTTGTTGATGCCCCTGAGTAAGGGGTAACTTCAGCAGAGTGGTCTGGCTCTAGCGGGAGCCCAGAACCCTGGGAACCCAAGGCCGAAGGGCCAGCTTGCTGAGTTTGTTGATAGGAGATGTTGAGAGGACTTGCCACCGGGTCCTGAATTGGCAGACCTCAATGTCTCCGGGGAAAATTTCGGAACCGCACAACACCGGGACCCAACTTTATCCCGGGCCTGGGAGAATGTGGGAATAATTGATGGTGAACCACAAAAACCTGGGGCCGAATCTATGTTTTCCCGTTTTGTTGTTCGCCAGGAAATGCTGTATCAGGTAAACCAACTACGGGGTGAGCATAGTGAACAGCTGCAGGTGCCGAAGGCATATCATGGGCTCGTATTGGAGCTCTGCCACCAAAATGTTCTTGGGGGTCACTTGTGCCTCGTTTCCACTGAGCGGATCGGTTCGGCTCGGCACAGTTTGGAAGATTTGTAATGGTCCGGTCTATTTAGTTGAGCGTTTCCACTGCAAATCGGTCCGCCGGGTCCATACGTGGTTTAGAAAAAAAATGCGTAGCGTGACGTCACACTAGTGCGACCACAAACGCGACGCTACAAACAACAAAAATGGAGGTCATCCAGCAGCTCGTGTTTTCACTACTTGCATTTTGGTGCATGGTAGTTAAAATACATGCTGCTCTGTATGACAGAACATTGCAAGCGGCAAAGAGAAATACAGCAGAAAAGAGAAGAAAACTTCAATCTTGGATCTTGAGCCGGGAGGAGAAATACAGCCTTGTGCGACAAAGACAAAGACAAAGACGGCAGATACTTCTCCTTTCGTTAAAGCAGCGCCGCCGACCAGTCATTTGGGCTCTACCCCGTTCAAATGAGTGGTGGGATGTGACCGTCCTCGGATTTACACACACACAGTGGCTGCGCAATTTCAGAATGTCGGAGGAAACCTTTGGATACCTTTGTGCAAAGGTAAGTCCAGCAATGAAGAAGCAAAGCACCAACTTCAGAGCTAGTTTGCCAGTGAAGAAAAGAGTTGCCATTGCACTGTGGAAGCTGGCTACCAACAGTGAATACCGAAGTATAGGCCACCTTTTCGGTGTGAGCAAATCAACAGTGTGCCGGTGTGTGCAGGACTTCTGTAAGGCTGTCTGCACTTTGCTAGCTCCTGAGATTGTTCATTTTCCAGACAGTGAAAAGCTAAAAGACATGGCTAACTACTTTGAGGACAGGTGGGGCCTTCCACAGTGTGTTGGCGCTATTGATGGTTCACACATACCAATAATAGCACCACAAGTATACCACACTGACTATTTTAACCGCAAAGGCTGGCATTCCATCATCCTCCAGGGAGTAGTGGATGGAAAAGGACTATTCTGGAGTGTGAATGTGGGAAAACCTGGAAGTTTGCATGATGCTCGAGTTCTAAGATTGTCAACATTTTGGGACTGGGTGGGCCAGGGAGGCCTGTACTCTGGTCACACTAGGAACATTTCAGGGGTGAATGTTGGCTATTATGTGCTCGGGGATTCTGCATACCCTTTACAAAATTGGCTCCTGAAACCATTTGCTGACAATGGCCGCCTGACACCAGAACAGCAAATCTACAACAGGAAAACATCCAGGGCAAGGGTGGTTGTGGAGAATGCATTTGGAAGACTAAAGGGTAGATGGCGGTGTCTTATGAAAAGGAATGACAGTGACATTGAACTTGCAAAAGCCATGGTGCTTACTTGCTGTGCTCTTCACAATATTTGTGAAAGACATGGAGAAGACTTCTACCAGGACTGGAATACGAATGCAGAAGAGCCAGTACGGGTAGTAGCACAGGATATGGAGGAAGAGTGCAATGAGGTACGTCAGGCTCTGATGCGACACCTTAACACTTAATTTTTAATGTTGTATTCATTTTTTATTGGTCAAATAAAGTTTACCTTACATCAGACACAACCAGGGTCTCTCATGTCTTGCATTTTAAAAACAAAAAGTAATCTTGCTATATACTAAAAAATATACACATTTACATCCAATCTTTACATCAGAACAGTGCTGGCAGAGAGGGACTACTCCCTTGGTGGTGGTCTGGGATCACGACTGGCTCCTAGTACTTGAACAAGCTGCCCAAGGACACCCAGGAAGGCCTGGTTGAATGTAGCCATCTGCTCCATCTGTTGCCGTGCAATTTCAGCCTCCTGGCGCATAGCTTCCTGGGCATCCTGACGCAGTGCCTGAAACCTCCGCTCAGAAAGGTTATCCAGCCTTTCCAGCTGCCTTTCCTCAGCTGCCCGCATATCCTCCAAGACTGTGCGCAGATCCAGCTGCGAGCGTCTCCTTTCAACTGGAATATACAACAGAACAGAATAGTGTTTTTGTTAGAAATTGGTATGTCTAATATTAGATAATAACACACATATGAAACGTACAGACAGAAAAAAGTTCACAAGTAATCTTGCTATGTACTCTTTCAAGTGTGAGTGGACAAAATATATGCACAAATTAAAAAATAAGAAGAAAACCTGATCATGTCTTACCTGTTTGCCGGGGTGCATTGGGCGTACTATGTGGTTGGCTGGAAGGTGGTGATGCAATAGTGCTGGTGCTGCTGAACGACATTGACGGACTATCATCAGACAAGTTTGACGCATCATTGGAGAGTCCTTCAACTGTATCTGAAAATGCAAATATGGTTTTATATATATATATATATATATATTTTAGAGGCTTCGTTCACATCACCGTTCAGCCTTTCCGTTCTCCTGCTCCGTTCAGGGCAGGCATGTTCACACTGCGGCCCTCCAGCTGTTGCAAAACTACAACTCCCAGCATGCCTGGATAGCTTACAGCTATTATGGCATGCTGGGAGTTGTAGTTTTACAACAGCTGGAGGGCCGCAGTTTGGACATGCCTGGTTTAGGGGCAGGAGAACGGAAAGGACGGATAAGCACATAACTGACGCCAAACTGAGTCAAACGGAGCCTGAGGACCCCGTAGACTATAATGGAGTCCGATAGGTTTCCGCTCACAAGATGATTTTTAAGCGGAGACAAAAGTCCTGTATGCACAACTTTGGTCTCCGCTTAAAAATCATCTTCTGAGCAGAAACAACCCCATAGTCTATATGGGGCCCTCAAGCTCCGTTTGACTCAGTTTGGTGTCAGTTATGTGCTTATCCGTCCTTTCTGTTCTCCTGCCCCTAAAAGGAGCAGGAGAACGTAAAGGCTGAACGGTGATGTGAGCGTAGCCTAAGGTTAGCAGAGCGAAATGATATGCAGAATCCCCCAAAAAAACACTTACCAACAGGTTCTATCATGGACTCGAGAAGTGCAGTAGCAGAGTCCAGACCTCCCTCCCTGCCTTGGTTTGCCGGCCTATGACCGTAAATGGCGTCCATGGCATCGTACCACTTCCAGGTACTGCGACTGTTTCCACTACGGCCGTTGGCATCCTTAATTTTTTTATATTGTATTTTAAGCTTCTTAAGCTTAGCCCTACACTGACCCGACGTCCGTTCAAATCCTTCGGCCGCCATCCGCTGAGAAATATCTTGGAACACCTTTTCATTTCTCACTGATCCATCAAGCTCACACTGAATAGCGCCATCCCCAAGAATAGTTAAAAAAGTGGATAGTTCCTGAGACGACCACAGCTTGCTGTGGTTTGCAGGCATCCTCCTATTATCTGTACTAATCGCGGCGTGCTGTTTATGTTGCGCTTACATTTGACGTAATTCAGGCCGCCAATCAGGAGAATGTATTGTGTGACGCAAGTAGCTCCGCCCTAACCGAACCGTTCCATTTTTCTATGGCCCTACATCAGAAGCAGGACCCTGAATGGTGCGGTACGGTTCGCTTGTATGGATCGCTTTCATAGTGGAAACACCCAAAATAGCGAACTGTACCGTACCGACCCGAACCGATCCGCTCAGTGGAAACGAGGCTTTGGAGTGTCAAAAAATGCAGGACCTGATCCTACAGTGGTTGTACTGGCCCAGTGTGTTTAGAGAGGTAGAAGAGTTTTGTAAGTCTTGCCCAACCTGCCAGATAAATAGCCCGTAGCCACATTTTCGGAGCCCTCTGGTGCCTCTCCCGATTATCAAGGTCCCGTTCTATCAAACCGCTCTGTATCTCGTAGGCCAAGTACCAAAGTCCTCTAGAGGGCACCAACACATCTTGGTCATCCTCAACTACGCCACTCGGTTCCTGCCATGTTCCAACTCATGGACATTGTACTTTGTCCACATTGTTGGTACGTGTCAGCTTACCTGGACGATATCGTCATCCACAGTACCCACTGGGAAAGTCATCTACCCAAAGTGCAGGCTGTAGTGGACACCCTTAGGAAGGTTGGACTGACTGCTAACCCAAAAAAGTGCGTGATAGGGTTAGAAGAGCTGTTTTGTTGATAGTAGTTGTAGTGACACTTGTAGCCACAGTGGTGGTGGTGGCGGTAGTGATAGAGACAGTGGTGCTGGAAGGATCCAAGGGGCCCATGATGACATATCACAGTCTGATAAAAGTGGAGGGGAGGGTGAGGACTATGATGATAATTGTGTGTTGGACAGGACCTGGAAGTTAGAAAGTGCTGCTGAATGGAAGACATCAGAGGAGAAGGGAGGAAATCAATAATGGAGGCAATGTAAGGCCAAAACCTCAGAAAGAACTAACAGGGCCACTGATAGCATGGGTCCACACTAAAAATGTTGCACACCTAGGCCAAGCTTGGTTTCTGCTAGCTCTGTGCGAGCATATACCTGATCACATTTTTTCTCCACAAGACTGGCACACAAATCCACATCCATGTGCAAGATCTGCAGGATTAAACGGGTTATACAATACTATAAACTGCCCCCTCGTTATAACAGGCCCCTCACAGGGAATATACTTACCCTGCTCCCTGTACTGCTCCTGGTCTCCGCACCGCCATTGCTGCTTCTCCCCGTGCGCTGCTAAAATCATCTGGTGTTGGGGGGGAACAGCCAATGGAAGATGGGGACGACCCTCCCTAGCATTGCGGGTGACGCTAGTCCCCATCACTGCCTGCTATTGGCTAAACACCCCCCACCTGACACCGGATGTTTTCATCGGCGCACAGAGAGAATCAGCAGCGGCAGTGTGGGGACAAGGAGCGGCGCAGGGAGTGGGATAAGTATATTCCCTGTGAATGGCCCGGTATATAGGGGACAGTTTATAGTATTGAATTACCCCTTTAAAATAAGCCATTGGTGTGTTCAAATGCAAACATAGATACCAGGGCTCTATTGCAGCACATGAGGCGGCATCACCAGATCCTGTTAGAAAATAGAACTGAAACACCAAAACTAATTCCCATATAAATAAGACAAATCCATATATAATAAGATTATCAACACAAATGGATAATATAGATACCCACTTAACAACCTTAGGACCGCCCTACGCAGGATTGCGTCCTGGCGGCTGCCCTGTAATTCCTTCTGGACGCGCCGGCGCGTCATCTCGCGAGACTCGAGTTTTTGGGCAAAGCCGGCCCGTGCATGCGCATCGCGGGCCGGCAAAAGTTACAGGAGTATTTCGTCACCAGCCTGCCAGCCAATGATCGTGGCTGGCAGGCTGGCGATTTTCAAAAAATCAAATCAGAAGCCAGTTAACACTTTATATTTATAAATATAAAGTGTTAAATGGCTTCTCTGCTCCTACGCTGGTCCTTTTCGTCGGTTGGTCTCAGCAGAGGAGCAGGCATCACAGTGAGTAGCCACCAAACACTACACTTTGCCCCAGATCACCCCCCAGCACCCCAATTAACCCCTTGATCGCCCCTGTCAATCACCTAGTGAAAGGGAAAAAAGTGATCAGTGTAAACTGTCACTGTTGACTGATAGTTTTAGGATAGCTTAGGCCCCTTGGTTAGGTAGTTTAGCGATCGTTTAGCGCCCAGCCCACCGCACCGCAGTCACTGATTCGCTGATTAGCGTATCAGCATTTGTACTTTTATAGTATCTGGAAGTGATCAAAACTGATCACAGTATTAGTGTCACCTTAGCTCACCCTCCACCCAAAACGCAGTGTTTGCCCGATCAGGCCTGATCGGTTGCCCACACGTGCGTTCACCCACGCCCGCCCCGCCGCAGTGACAATTTTTTTTTTTATCACTGCACAATCACTTTACAAGCGCTACGGCGATAAAAAATATCAGTTTTGATATTTTTTATCAATCGCATTGGCCTCCGGTACTTCGACTACTAGCCTCCCATTTGTAAGACAGGCTTGCTTCTTTTCTTGGGTAGTCTCAGGGAATACCCCCTAAATTTAGTAGTCCAAATGGCAAACAAGGGGTATTCTTCTGAAGAGGCCTACAGGCTTCTGACCCAGTCGGATGAGGAATGGTAACCCTCATCTGACGAATCTAGCGGGTCAGAATATGAACCTGTAGAAAGCAGTGGCAGTCTGACCCAAAGTTCGGACGAGGAGGTTGAGGTCCCTGATAGCACCAGGCGTACCAGCCCCCGTGTTGCTAGACCACAGGTTGCGCAGGATCCGCTTCAAGGGCAACAGAGTGGGGCTGGCGCTGTCGGATTACGTGGTGAGGCATACACCAGCAGCGCAGCCCATCCTGGACCTAGTACCAGCACTGCCGTACAACATGGTGAAGTCGCGAGCATCAGAAGGGCAGTTGAAGCTGGTACAGTGGCACGTGCAATAGTTACCCCGTTGCAGCCACCGCACAGACAGGCCCGTAGACCCCCTAGAGTCCCTGAGGTGCTGGCAAACCCTGATTGGCAGTCCCCAACTTCAGCCGCACCATTAGTTCCCCCTTTCACCACCCATTCTGGAGTTCGGGTTGAGACAGCTCAGATCGGTTCGGCCCTGGGATTTTTTTTGCTGTTCTTGACTGCTGAGCTCTGGGACTTAGTTGTGGCAGAAACAAACCAATATGCCACTGAATTTATAGCCGCCAACCCGGGAAGCTTTTATGCCCAGTCTTTCCGGTGGAAACCCGTCCAAGTTTCCGAATTTTAAATTTTTCTGGGCCTTCTCCTCAACATGGGTCTAACCAAAAAGCATGAATTGCGGTCATATTGGTCCACGAACCCAATTCAACACATGTCCATGTTCTCTGCTGCTGTGTCCAGGACACGATTCCTTCACTTTAGTGACAACAGCACCTCTCGTCCCAGAGGCCACCCAGCTTTTGACCGGCTCCACAAAATTTGGCCCCTCATAGACCACTTCAACCTGAAATTTGCAGATTTGTATACCCCTGAGCAAAACATCTGCGTAGACGAGTCCCTTATACATTTTACCGGGCGCCTTGGCTTCAAACAATACATCCAAGCAAGCGCGCCCGGTATGGGGTCAAATTGTATAAGCTCTGTGAAAGGGCCACAGGCTATACCCATGATCTATGAGGGTAAAGATCAGACCCTGGAGCCGGTCGGTTGCCCTGACTACCTGGGGAGCAGTGGGAAGATAGTCTGGGACTTGGTGTCATCCTTATTTGGCAAGGGGTACCACCTTTATGTGGACAATTTCTACACAAGTGTGCCCCTCTTCAGGCATTTGTTCCTAGAACAGATTGGATGCTGTGGCACCGCGCGACCTAGTCGCCGGGGCTTCCCCCAATGGCTCATTACCACCCGTCTTGCAGGGGGGGAGAGGGCTGCCTTGTGTAACCAAGAAATGCTTGCGGTGAAATGGAGAGACAAGCATGACGTTTACATGCTCTCCTCCATTTACGCAGACACGACAATCCAAATTGAACGAGCAACCAGTGTCATTGAAAAGCCCCTGTGTCCATGACTATAATTCGCTCATGGGAGGGGTGGACTTCAATGACCAGATGTTGGCTCCTTATCTCCTTTCCCGCAGGACCAGACGCTAGTATAAGAAGGTGTCTGTATATTTAATTCAATTGGCTGTATATAATAGTTTTGTTCTCTACAGTAAGGCTGGGAGAACAGGATCCTTCCTCAAATTTCAGGAAGAGATCATCGAGAACCTCCTGTATCCAGGAGGTTCCGTGGCCCCATCCACCAGTGTAGTGAGCCGTCTACACGAGCGACATTTCCCCAGTGTCGTTGCTGGTACCTCAAACCGACCGCCACCCCGAAAAAAATGTTGTGTCTGTAGCAGGAGTGGAATAAGGCGTGACACCTGCTATTTCTGTCCTGACTGCCCTGACCACCCTTCCCTATGCTTAGGGGAGTGTTTCCGGAAGTACCACACACAGCTACACTTAGCATAGGGATCACATCTCACAGGACAGGCACACAGGGCTATTAGGGCCCATTCACACAGAGCTGCTGCAAACCTCTCCTTTCACCTGGGACAAAGTGCATAATGTACTTTGCCACATCTTTGGGCGCTTTGCGCTTTGCACATTGTCCCATGGGGAAGGAAGAGGTTTGTCCTATAAAGGTAAAAAAAATAAAAAATCACCGGTAAGCAAAAAAGTTAACGTTCTGTTCAAAAAGTTAAATAAAGTTTATATGTTCTGTTCAAAAGTTATTATAAAGTTAATGAAATTTATTGCATTGTGGCCTGTTTTTTTTTTACCTTCCAGGTGGACCAACCGATCGACTAGCTGCTCTCAGATTACACAAAAGCCGGTGTATGCGGCGCTGCAAGACGAGATTTCCCCTCTGCAGTAAAAGATACGTTTGCCGAGGCATATGAGCTGAGGAGGCGGCGGTGTTCATATGCTTTGGCAAACACTTTTTATATATAAAAAAATATAAAAAATCCCGGCAATAATTTATTTATCCACATCGATTCATGTGAATGGAGCAATCAGGTTTGCCAGGGCATACGAGCTAAGTGTGTATGGATGTTGGGTGGAGCTTCCATGTCCTGGCAGACGCCTTCCCCCTCCTTTTTTTTTTGGGCAGAGATTTTTTCATCCACATTGATCGATGTGAATGAAGAAATCTGTGCCGTTCATTTTTTTCTTTCAGCCCAGAGGCTGAACGGAAAAAAAAAATCTCATTACCTGTATGCTCAATATAAGGAAAATAGCAGAAACTCCTAATGTTGGCCATACTGTACATGTAATGACTGCGGAGACCCTCAAATGCCAGGGCAGTACAAACACCCCACAAATGACCCCATTTTGGAAAGAAGACACCCCTAGGTATTTGCTGAGAGGCATATTAAGTCCATGAAAGATTGAAATTTTTGTCCTAAGTTAGCGGAAAGGGAGACTTTGTGAGAAAAAACTTAAAAAATCAATTTCCGCTAACTTGTGCCAAAAAAATAAAAGATTCTATGAACTCGCCATGCCCCTCATTGAATACCTTGGGGTGTCTTCTTTCCAAAATGGGTATTTATACTGCCCTGGCATTTTAGGGGCCCTAAAGCGTGCGAAGAAGTCTGGGATCCAAATGTCTAAAAATGCCCCCCTAAAAGGAATGTGGGCCCCTTTGCACATCTAGGCTTCAAAAAAGTGTCACACATGTGGTATTGCCGTACTCAGGAGAAGTTGGGGAATGTATTTTGGGGTGTCATTTTACATATACCCATGCTGGGTGAGATAGATATCTCATCAAAAGATAACTTTTCCCATTTTTTTATACAAAGTTGGCATTTGACCAAGATGTTTCTCTCACCCAGCATGGGTATATGTAAAAATACAACCCAAAACACATTCCCCAACTTCTCCTGACTACGGCGATACCACATGTGTGACACTTTTTTGCAGCCTAGGTGGGCAAAGGGGCCCACATTCCAAAGAGCACCTTTCGGATTTCACAGATTTTGATTTCAAACTACTTTGCACGCATTTGGGCCCCTAAAATGCAAGGGCAGTATAACTACCCCACAAGTGACCCCATTTTGGAAATAAGACACCCCAAGGTATTTCGTGATGGGCATAGTGAGTTCATGGAAGTTTTTATTTTTTGTCACAAGTTAGTGGAATATGAGACTTTGTAAGAAAAAAAAAACAATCATCATTTTCCGCTAACTTGTGACAAAAAATAAAAAATTCTAGGAACTTACCATGCCCATCACGAAATACCTTGGGGTGTCTTATTTCCAAAATGGGGTCACTTGTGGGGTAGTTATACTGCCCTTGCATTTTAGGGGCCCAAATGCATGCAAAGTAGTTTGAAATCAAAATGTGTAAAAAATGGCCTGTGAAATCCAAAAGGTGCTGTCACGAGGGTATCGAGAACCACGCCTGACTCCGTTATACCCGGGGTCAGGAAGTCGCAGCGGTTGGCTGCACGCTCTATTTAAGATAGGGCTGTATTCCTTATGGTAGCTTTCTAGGTTTGCTTTGCAAACCCTTTTGGCTCACTCAGGGATCCGTAGCTCCTTCTCCTCAGCTGTTCCTTGTCCAGCACTCCCAAACCTCCTTATATTCCTCTCTCACACTTCTCTGGTTGCCAGAGATAGAGCTTCCTGCCTGGACATCTATTCTGACCCACTGGAGCTGTGTTGCTGCGTTCTCGGATGGTTGTTTCAGAACGTTACCCTCCGGATCCCTGTTGGACCTTTGTGGACTGCTGTGGTCGCCCACCTGGGTGTTTGTGTTTGTTTGTATTTGTCTGTCCTCTCCCTGGTGTTTCCCTCTTAGTGCAGTGGTGCGGACTAGTGATCCCACCGGCCCGTTCACTATCTAGGGCTCATTTCAGGGAAAGCCAGGGCTTAGGCACGTGATCGCCGCACGGGTGAGGAACCCGTCTAGGGACATCAGGGCAGTCAGGCGCCAGCCGCAAGGTGAGTTAGGGGTCACCACCTTTCCCTCTCCCTTGGGCAGGGCTTTCCCTGTTTTCCTCCCTGTGTGTGACGCCGGTCATTACATTATCTCTGGCCCTTATTTTGTGTAGGTAAAAAAAAAAATTTTTTTACCTACTTAGAATCCAGTATGGATCAAATTGCTGCTCTGTCCAAACAATTTCATGGCCTGTCTTTGGAGGTGGTAGGATTGAAGGCGTCGGTCCTCCAGCAACAGCAGCAATTACAACTGACCGCAAGCCCAGCGGTTGCTACTGGTAACCAGGTTGTTGCGGAACCCAAGGTCCCTCTCCCTGACAGATTTTCTGGGGGAAGGGACAAGTTTTTGACGTTCCGTGAGGCCTGTAAGTTATACTTTAAACTGCGCCCTTACTCCTCTGGTAATGAAGATCAGCGGGTGGGGGTTGTTATTTCCCTGCTGCAGGGGGACCCGCAGTCCTGGGCGTTCTCTTTACCTACTGATTCCCAGGCTCTTCGGTCAGTAGATGAGTTTTTCGGGGCCTTGGGTCTCATATATGACGACCCTGACCGAGTAGCACTGGCGGAATCAAGATTACGGAGACTCTTACAAGGAGAGCGGCCGGTAGAGGATTATTGCTCTGAATTCCGTAGGTGGGCTACGGATACCCAATGGAACGACCCGGCTCTCAGGAGTCAGTTCTGCTCTGGGTTATCCGAAAGGGTTAAGGATGCGCTTGCATTATATGAGACCCCCGTTTCCCTTGATGCGGTTATGTCCCTTTCTATCCGTATAGAGAGACGCCTTAGGGACAGGTTGAAAGAACCAGAGAAATTGGTAACCCCTCCCAAGCAGCAGTTAGTCTGTACGGACTTAAACGAGCCTATGCAGCTAGGAGGAACTACTCGTCAGGTCCGTCCTCCTGAGGCTCGCCGTAGGCGTGGGGTTTGTTTTTTTTGTGGGGAGAGGGGTCATTTCATTAATGTCTGTCCTTCTTTCCTCAGAAACAAAAGACCATCAGAAAAACTACTAACCCCAGGCTGTGTGGAGGATGTCAGCCGGGGGGTATACGTCTCCTCCATACGTACATCGCAATTTGTGTTGCCAGCGGTTATTATTTTTGGTGATAAGACGGAGACTATTTCTTTCTTTCTAGACAGTGGAGCAGGGGTAAATTTGATAGATGCCAATTTTGCCCGCTCTTTGGGTTTGTCTCTCTGTACGTTACAGAGACCCATTCCCATATTCGCTATTGATTCTGCTCCCCTGTCTCAGAGAAACCTCACCCACATCGTTCATAATTTACACCTTCGGGTAGGGGACCACCATAACGAGATGCTTTCAGGTTATGTTCTGGAGGGGCTTCCCACTCCGGTGGTGCTGGGCCTTCCCTGGTTGGTAGCGCACAATCCAGTGGTGGATTGGCAGGCCAGGGAGATATTGGAGTGGAGTGAGCAGTGCAGAGAAAATTGCTTAAATAGCAATTGCTTAGTCGCCTCCATAACTACCCTACCTACATTTATTTCGGATTTTGAGGATGTTTTTTCTGAAAAAGGTTGTCAGAAGTTACCACCTCATCGTCCTTATGATTGCCCGGTTAACCTTATTCCCGGCGCAAAATTACCCAAGACCAGGTTATATAATCTTTCGGGTCCAGAGAGACAAGCCATGAAAGATTATATCTCCAAGAGCTTGGCTAAGGGACACATCAGACCCTCTTCTTCACCCGTGGCTGCAGGGTTTTTCTTCGTTAAAAAGAAAGATGGGGGCCTGCGTCCTTGCTTAGATTTTCGCGAATTAAATCAGATAACCATCCGAGACCCATACCCTCTTCCTCTCATTCCTGACCTGTTTAATCAGATTGCGGGTGCTAGGTGGTTCTCCAAACTTGATCTTAGGGGGGCCTACAATCTGATTCGTATTAAGGAGGGGGATGAGTGGAAGACAGCGTTTAACACCCCTGAGGGGCATTATGAAAATCTAGTTATGCCTTTCGGTCTGACCAATGCTCCTGCCGTCTTTCAACATTTCGTTAATGACATTTTTAGTCATCTAATCGGCAGGTTTGTGGTAATATACCTAGATGATATTTTAATTTATTCGTCTGATCTGAAAACACATGAGGTGCATGTCAGACAAGTACTGCAGGTCCTACGGACGAATGAATTATATGCTAAGATTGAAAAATGTGTCTTCGCTGTTCAGGAGATACAATTCCTGGGTTATTTTTTATCTGCGTCAGGTTTCCGTATGGATCCTAGGAAGGTCCAGGCAATTTTAGATTGGGATCTTCCTGAGAACCTCAAAGCACTACAACGGTTCTTGGGCTTCGCGAATTTCTATAGGAAATTCATTAAAGATTATTCACTTATTGTAAAACCGCTTACTGACATGACTAGGAAGGGGGCTGATTTTTCTAAATGGTCTGACGCCGCTAAAGTTGCTTTTTCCTCTCTAAAAGAGAGGTTTACCTCAGCACCTGTACTAGTCCAACCTGATGTCTCTCAGCCTTTTATTGTTGAAGTCGATGCGTCAGAGGTGGGAGTGGGGGCTGTGCTGTCTAAGGGTCCGTCTCCTGGCAAATGGCGTCCTTGTGCTTTCTTTTCTAAAAAACTATCTGCAGCAGAAAAGAACTACGATATTGGCAATAGGGAACTATTAGCTATTAAACTTGCGTTTGAGGAGTGGCGTCACTTCTTAGAGGGGGCAGTCCACCCCGTCACTGTGATTACGGACCACAAAAATCTCCTGTACCTCGAATCAGCTAAGCGTCTCACCCCTAGACAGGCTAGGTGGTCGCTATTTTTTACCAGGTTTAACTTTGTGATTACCTATCGTCCTGGGGCAAAGAACACCAAGGCTGATGCACTATCTTGTTGTTTCCCTGGAGGGGGTACTGTGAGTGATCCGGTTCCCATTCTACAAAGAGGAGTGGTTATCTCTGCGGTACACTCTGTTTTGGAGGGGAAGGTGCTAGAGGCCCAGGGGGACGCCCCGGTCTCTTGCCCCTCAGAGAAATTGTTTGTACCGTTGAACCTACGTTTCGAATTATTAAAGGAACATCATAATTCGGCACTTGCTGGGCACCCGGGTAGTAAAGCAACCTTGGAGCTATTGTCTCGTCGTTTTTGGTGGCCAAGGTTGCGTCAGGATGTATTAGATTTTGTGTCTTCTTGTTCTACCTGTGCGCGCGCAAAAGTTTCACATACACGTCCTGCAGGGTCTCTATTACCACTCGTCATTCCCAATAGACCGTGGACACATCTGTCAATGGATTTTATCACTGACTTACCTTTGTCTGCGGGTAAAACAGTTATTTTGGTAGTAGTGGACAGGTTTAGCAAAATGGTACACTTCATTGCGTTACCCGCACTACCTAATGCTAAGACTCTTGCTCAAGTATTCGTCAGGGAAATCGTGAAGCTTCACGGGGTCCCCTCCGATGTTGTTTCGGATCGGGGTACCCAGTTTATTTCTAAATTTTGGAGAGCGTTTTGTTCCCGTTTGGGGGTACACTTGTCGTTTTCCTCAGCTTTCCATCCTCAGTCGAATGGACAGACTGAGCGTACCAACCAAAACCTTGAGACATATCTAAGATGTTTTGTGTCTGAAAACCAAGAGTTGTGGTCATCATATTTACCGTTAGCTGAGTTTGCCATAAATAATCGTCGTCAGGAATCCACTGGCAAGTCACCATTTCTTGGTGCATATGGTTTTCATCCCCAATTCTGTACTTTCAAAGAGGGGGGGTCTTCTGGGGTTCCCGAAGAGGAACGTTTTTCGTCATCTCTTTCATCGGTATGGCAGAAGGTGCAAGCTAACTTGAAAAATATGGGAGGTAAATACAAATGCATGGCTGATAAGAGACGGTCGCCAGGTCCGGACCTAGGAGTGAATGACTATGTGTGGTTGTCTACTAGGAATATTAAATTGAAGGTTCCCTCTTGGAAACTGGGTCCTAGGTTTATTGGCCCTTACAAAATTGTAGCCATCATCAACCCCGTGGCTTTTCGCCTGGAGTTACCTCAGACTTTTAAAATTCATAATGTTTTTCATAAGTCGTTACTCAAAAAATATGTTCCACCTCTAGAACCATCACCGCTGCCACCCCCTCCTGTTGTTGTGGATGGTAATCTAGAATTTCAGATATCCAAAATTGTTAATTCTCGTCGGGTCCGCCGCTCTCTCCAATATCTGGTGCACTGGAGAGGTTACGGTCCCGAGGAAAGAATGTGGGTTCCTGCGTCTGAGGTAAACGCCGACAGGTTAGTTCGGGTTTTTCATGCCTCTCATCCTGAGAGACCTGGTCCTGAGTGTCCGGAGGCCCCTCGTAGAGAGGGGGGGTACTGTCACGAGGGTATCGAGAACCACGCCTGACTCCGTTATACCCGGGGTCAGGAAGTCGCAGCGGTTGGCTGCACGCTCTATTTAAGATAGGGCTGTATTCCTTATGGTAGCTTTCTGGGTTTGCTTTGCAAACCCTTTTGGCTCACTCAGGGATCCGTAGCTCCTTCTCCTCAGCTGTTCCTTGTCCAGCACTCCCAAACCTCCTTATATTCCTCTCTCACACTTCTCTGGTTGCCAGAGATAGAGCTTCCTGCCTGGACATCTATTCTGACCCACTGGAGCTGTGTTGCTGCGTTCTTGGATGGTTGTTTCAGAACGTTACCCTCCGGATCCCTGTTGGACCTTTGTGGACTGCTGTGGTCGCCCACCTGGGTGTTTGTGTTTGTTTGTATTTGTCTGTCCTCTCCCTGGTGTTTCCCTCTTAGTGCAGTGGTGCGGACTAGTGATCCCACCGGCCCGTTCACTATCTAGGGCTCATTTCAGGGAAAGCCAGGGCTTAGGCACGTGATCGCCGCACGGGTGAGGAACCCGTCTAGGGACGTCAGGGCAGTCAGGTGCCAGCCGCAAGGTGAGTTAGGGGTCACCACCTTTCCCTCTCCCTTGGGCAGGGCTTTCCCTGTTTTCCTCCCTGTGTGTGACGCCGGTCATTACAGGTGCTCTTTGGAATGTGGGCCCCTTTGCCCACCTAGGCTGCAAAAAAGTGTCACACATTTGGTATCGCCGTACTCAGGAGAAGTTGGGGAATGTGTTTTGGGGTGTCATTTTACATATACCCATGCTGGGTGAGATAAATATCTCATTAAAAGACAACTTTTCCAATTTTTTTATACAAAGTTGGCATTTGACCAAGATATTTCTCTCACCCAGCATGGGTATATGTAAAAATACACCCCAAAACACATTCCCCATCTTCTCCTGAGTACGGTGATACCACATGTGTGTCACTTTTTTGCAGCCTAGGTGGGCAAAGGGGCCCACATTCCAAAGAGCACCTTTTGGATTTCACAGGCCATTTTTTACAGATTTTGATTTCAAACTACTTTGCACGCATTTGGGCCCCTAAAATGCCAGGGCAGTATAACTACACCACAAGTGTAAATATATACACTTGTCTTTTGCCAAGATATTTCTCTCACCCAGCATGGGTATATGTAAAAAGACACCCCAAAACACATTTCCCTACTTCATCTGAGTACGGCGATACCAGATGTGTGACACTTTTTTGCAGCCTAGGTGGGCAAAGGGGCCCACATTCCAAAGAGCACCTTTCGGATTTGACAGATTTTGATTTCAAACTACTTTGCACGCATTTGGGCCCCTAAAATGCCAGGGCAGTATAACTACCCCACAAGTGACCCCATTTTAGAAAGAAGACACCCCAAGGTATTCCGTGAGGGGCATGGTGAGTTCCTAGAATTTTTTATTTTTTGTCACAAGTTAGCAGAAAATGATGATTGTTTTTTTTTTTCTTACAAAGTCTCATATTCCACTAACTTGTGACAAAAAATAAAAACTTCCATGAACTCACTATGCCCATCACGAAATACCTTGGGGTGTCTTATTTCCAAAATGGGGTCACTTGTGGGGTAGTTATATTGCCCTGGCATTTTAGGGGCCCAAATGCATGCGAAGTAGTTTGAAATCAAAATGTGTAAAAAATGGCCTGTGAAATCCAAAAGGTGCTCTTTGGAATGTGGGCCCCTTTGCCCACCTAGGCTGCAAAAAAGTGTCACACATTTGGTATCGCCGTACTCAGGAGAAGTTGGGGAATGTGTTTTGGCGTGTCATTTTACATATACCCATGCTGGGTGATATAAATATCTCATTAAAAGATAAACTTTTCCAATTTTTTTATACAAAGTTGGCATTTGACCAAGATATTTCTCTCACATGACAGGTTCCCTTTAAGCTAGGGGAGCTGAGGTGATTAATCACATGAAATAATATATCAACGCAAGATATAATGAAATCATACACAATTCTATTATAATCACAATAATACACACGATTGACAAAACACAAGTTTGAAAACACAATTAAAAATAGCACTGGGGCTGGTGGTGCATGATTGGTGGGCTAAAAAGTAAAGTGCAAGTACAAAAGTGCAATCAGCAGCAAAAAAAAACTGAAAAATCTATATTTTCACTAAATTGGTAAATGGAGAAGAGAAAAAAACATATACCAAGACAGTGTGTACTACTGGCGCCACAAGTGTGGCACACAAAAGGCATATGATCATACAGTATAAATAATCAAAGCTAAATAAAGCTATATATAAATCACTAACAATTAGTGACATATAGAGAAAAGAGACAGTGAAGGCAAAATTACAAACCATCCAAGCACCACAAGCCCAGTCCCATGTCACTATGTGCCGCCATTATTTAGAAAAACAAACTTTAATAATATGCAAATGAGCCTCTAGGAGCAGGGGGGGTGTTGCACCTGCTCCTAGAGGCTCCGTTTGCTTACCTCTTTCCACGCCCTTCTACACTTTATTGAGAGGGCCAGGCCAGCGTTGGTGTCACACACACAGGGGGTGGGGAAGTGACCACTGAGCTCCACCCGCACCCCTATCCCTGTCTACTTGCCTCGCAAGTCCTAGTGACAAGGGACAACTGGTCCACAAGCCCTCAACTAGACTAAGGGCAGGGAAGACAGACAAGACAGCAGAGAAGTCAAACGAGCAGAGTCAGAAACCAAGAGAGCAGCAACGTACCAGAGAAGCAAGCGGAGGATCGTCAGGAGAAGCCGAAGTTAAAAACCAGGAGGGAATGCCAAGACTAAGGGATAAGACAGATAGGTAGTCACAACATGAGCAGAAAACCATCAAACCAGGTAAGTAAAATCACTGGAAGGACCTCAATAACAGGCAATTTGTGGCCAGCAGATTGCCTGTTTAAATAGGACGCTAGTGGAGTCATGTAACGTGGCCAGCATCACATGACTCCTGAGTTCCAATACAGCAGAGCACCGAGTAAGCCCTAGAGTGGCAGGCGTGCCCCGGCCGTCCCCGCCTCCTGGAACACCGCACAGAGCGCATCGTGACAGTACCCAGGCGACAGCTTCTCAGGATGTTCCACATTAAATTTTTAAACAAGTCTAGAGGCATGAACATCCCTAGCTGGTACCCAGGACCTTTTCTCTGGTCCATAGCCTTTCCAGTGCACCAGATACTGTAAAGAGTTACGGACTCTCCTAACATCCAATATCTTGGAAACCACAAACTCCACAGAATCATTAACCAGGACTGGCGGTGGAGAGGACTGTGAAGGAACAACAGATGCAATATGTCTTTTAAGCAGAGATTTGTGGAAGACGTCATGGATGTGGAAACACTCGGGCAGTTTCAACCTAAAAGATACTGGGTTAATTACCTCCGCAATCTCGTACGGACCTATAAAGTGAGGTGAAAACTTTTTAGAGGCAACCTTAAGAGGCAAATTTTTAGAAGATAGCCACACCTTCTCACCAATCTGAAAATCCATCCTCTTAGAACGTTTCTTATTTGCTTTGATTTTTTGGAGCTTTTTCAACTGAACCCAAGCCCAAACTGTGCACAGTTCTGAAGAGACCTTATCTTCCTCGGGGTTATACGAGGAGATGGATGACTCAGAATGAAAGCAAGGATGGAAACCGTAATTACAAAAGAAAGGGGAGACACCAGCAGAGGAATAAACATGGTTGTTTATAGCAAATTCTGCCAAAGGAATGTACTTAACCCATAATTGTTGATCATCGGAGATGTATGACGTGAGAAACTGCACGTTACTCTCAGGATGATAGGCAGACGATTTTCTCCGGAATACCGTGCAAACGTACAATTTGTTCTACAAATACAGGGGCCAGAGTCTTAGCATTATTAGGAAGCTTTTAAAGAGAAATACAATGTACTATCTTGCTGAACCTATCGCCCACTACCAAAACCACAGTTTTCCCCTCCGCAGGTGGCAGGTCCATGATAAAATCCATAGAAATATGAGACCAGGGTCTACTGGGAATGGGTAGGGGTCGCAACTCACCAACAGGGCGAGTTCTAGGGGTTTTAGACTTGACACACATATAGGCCGACACATAGGACTTGACATCCTTGTATAGGGTGGGCCACCAGTAAGACCTTGATACCAGCTCTTTAGTACTCTCGATAACCGGATGTCCACAAAAAACAGAATCATGACACTCACCCAACAGCCGGAGACGGAATTGTTCGGGGACAAACAACTTATATGTTGGTGTTGGTGCCGGGGCCAGATGTTGTTCTGCCTTAATAAGAGCCGTAAGATCTTGAGACAGACAAGCTGCTAAAAAGACATTAGCTGGCAGTATGGTTTCAGGCGGTGCGTCCGTAGGCTGAAACGCACAAAAACTCAGAGACAAAGCATCTGTCTTCATGTTCTTTCTTCCTGGCCTGAAAGTGATGGAAAAATGTACATATCTAGCTTGACAGGGATTCAACCTCTTAGCAGACTCAAGAAACATTAGATTTTTATGATTAGTGACAACAGTGACACAATGTTTAGCCCCTTTAAGAAAATGCCTCCACTCCTCAAACGCCCATTTAATGGCTAGCAATTCCTGATTCCCCACGTCATAATTTCTCTCGGTGGGAGAAAATTTTCTTGAAAAGAAGGCGCAAGGCCTTTAATTGGTAAGACTAGAGGGGCCTTGTAAAAGGACTGCTCCTACTCCATCCTCGGAGGCATCCACCTCCACAATGAAAGGTCTCTCTTGATCCGGCTGAATCAAAACCGTAGCACTACTGAAGGTCTTTTTTAGAGTTTCAAATGCTTTAGTAGCTTCAACAGACCAGTTATCCAGGTCCGCCCCTTTTTTGGTGAGGTCGGTCAAGGGTCTAGCCATTACCGAAAAATTCTTTATAAATCTACAGTAATAATTAGTGAACCCCAAAAAACGTAAGGCCTTTAAGGATGATGGCCATAACCAATCCATTATTGCTAATAAATTGCTAGGATCCATTTTAAAGGCATGAGGAGTGAGAACATACCCGAGATATAATATCTCTTGAACCCCAAAAACACATTTCTCCTGTTTAACAGTCAATTGATTCTTCCTCAAAATCTCCAACACTTGTTTAACATGCAACACATGACTCTCGAGATCAGGGGAAAAAATTAAAACATCATCAAGGTAAACAATCATGAATTTACCCAAGAATTCTCTGAAAATCTCAATTATAAAATTTTGGAACACCGCTGGCGCATTGCTGAGTCCAAAAGGCATTACAAGATATTCAAAGTGTCCAACTGGAGTATTGAAAGCTGTATTCCACTCGTCTCCCTCCTTAATTCGAATTAAGTTATATGCCCCCTTCAAATCAATTTTAGAGAACCAGGAGGCCCCCAGTACTTGATTAAACAAATCGAGGGAGTATTGATTCTTAATTGCAATCTTATTTAATTTGCGATAGTCGATACAAGGTCTGAGGCCTCCATCCTTCTTTCTGACAAAAAAAAATCCCGCCCCCATAGGAGATACAGAAGGCTTAATGTGTCCCTTACTGAGACTCTCCTTAACATAATTCTCCATGTTCAGGTCTAGAAAGATTATAGATGCGTCCCTTGGGAAACCTGGCACCCTCTACCAACTTAATGACACAATCATAAGACCTATGGGGTGGTAGAGAATCGGGGTTCGAGGATTAGAACACATCCATATTTTCCTTTATGACTAGATGCAATATATCGGATTCTGCTGAGACCCTTGCTTGCACCACAGACAAGCACAAGTCGCATCCAACCCCCCATTTCACCAGTTCCCCCTTGGTCCAGTCAATAATGGGATTATGTAACTGGAGCCAAGGCATCCCCAGTACTACCTCTACTGGTGAGTTTTCAAGAACTAAAAGGGAGCATATTTCGGAGTGACATCCCCCACAGTCAACAATATTTTAGAGGTGAAATACTTCACGGTACAACCCAACTTCTGAACTGGGTACAATACTCATCTGCAGGTTGATCTCCCTGTACCAAAGCCTTAAGAGCGGTTTCAGCTATCATTGCCCTGTCAGGTTCATCATATAAAATTCCCAGAACCTGAAAGAACCCCTCGATAGAACTGAGACAACTAGTGTCGGAAGGCAAGGAAAAAGCTCAATCCTGGGGGTCCCCCTGAAGTCGGGAGATAACTATGCCCACTCGTTGGATCTCAGGGCCAGATGACAAGGGGCGTAATCTGAAATAAAGCTTACAGTTTTCTTTGAAAGAAAGAAAAAATGGTTCCAGAAGCTTTATCTGAGGCTCCATATGATGACTAGGTGAATGCGGAGTGGAGGCACTACTGTAAACAGAGTTTCTCCCCCAACTCCTGAACCATTTGTGTCAAATAAGAAACATGCTCCGTCAGGGTAACCAAAGGATTCATGGTAACTGTGGTAAATTGGGCCTGTTATTTTGTCACACACACATGGGGGGTGGGGAAGTGACCACTGAGCTCCACCTGCACCCATATCCCTGCCTACTTGTCTCGCAAGTCCTAGTGACAAGGGACAACTGGTCAACAAGCCCTCAACTAGACTAAGTCAAAAGAGCCAAGTCAGAAACCAAGAGAGCAGCATGGTACCAGAGGATCAAGCGGAGGATTGTCAGGAGAAGTCGAAGTCAAAACCAGGAGGGAACGCCAAGACCAAGGGATAAGACAGATAGACATTTGCAGTCTGCTTTTTGCCTCTTGTGCACTGCGAGTTCTGCCTGCTTCTACTCCTTCTTCTCCCTATCTGAACTCCATCTATCCCTCTGAACTCCCCTCCTCTTCCTCTCTTTTGGGCACCCACATAATGTCCATCAACACGTCCGTAATAGGGATGAGCGAACTCGAACTGTATAGTTCGGGTTCGTACCGAATTTTGGGGTGTCCGTGACACGGACCCGAACCCGGACATTTTCGTAAAAGTCCGGGTTCGGGTTCGGTGTTCGTCGCTTTCTTCGCGCTTTTGTGACGCTTTCTTGGCGCTTTTTGAAAGGCTGCAAAGCAGCCAATCAACAAGCGTCATACTACTTGCCCCAAGAGGCCATCACAGCCATGCCTACTATTGGCATGGCTGTGATTGGCCAGAGCACCATGTGACCCAGCCTCTATTTAAGCTGGAGTCACATAGCGCCGCCCGTCACTCTGCTCTGATTAGCGTAGGGAGAGGTTGCGGCTGCGACAGTAGGGCGAGATTAGGCAGATTAACTCCTCCAAAGGACTTGATTAACTGATCGATCTGCAGCTGTGGATCATTGAGCTGCTGATCCTCAATTGCTCACTGTTTTTAGGCTGCACAGACCGTTTGTCAGTCTCATTTTTCTGGGGTGATCGGCGGCCATTTTGTGTCTTGTGGTGCGCCAGCACAAGCTGCGACCAAGTGCATTTAACCCTCAATGGTGTGGTTGTTTTTTGGCTAAAGCCTACATCAGGGTGAAGCTGTCACACCAAGTGCATTTAACCAGCAATAGTCTGTTCATTTTTTGGCCATATACAAAATCAGGGGCAAGCTGCGCCTGTCACCAAGTGCATTTAACCCTCAATGGTGTGGTTGTTTTTTGGCTAAAGCCTACATCAGGGTGAAGCTGTCACACCAAGTGCATTTAACCAGCAATAGTCTGTTCATTTTTTGGCCATATACAAAATCAGGGGCAAGCTGCGCCTGTCACCAAGTGCATTTAACCCTCAATGGTGTGGTTGTTTTTTGGCTAAAGCCTACATCAGGGTGAAGCTGTCACACCAAGTGCATTTAACCAGCAATAGTCTGTTCATTTTTTGGCCATATACAAAATCAGGGGCAAGCTGCGCCTGTCACCAAGTGCATTTAACCCTCAATGGTGTGGTTGTTTTTTGGCTAAAGCCTACATCAGGGTGAAGCTGTCACACCAAGTGCATTTAACCAGCAATAGTCTGTTCATTTTTTGGCCATATCCCAGTCTAATTCTGTCACTAAATCCATACCGGTCACCCAGCGCCTAAATACTAGGCCTCAAATTTATATCCAGCTAAATCTGTCCCTAGTGCTGTAGCTGGGCGAGTTATTTAGTGTCCGTTCAAGCACATTTCTTGTTCTGGGTTGAAATACAATTCCCAATTTAGCAATTTCATAATTTAGTGGTTCCTGCTATATCAGAGCTATTTGAAATCTATCCCAAAAAGGGTATATAATATTGAAGGTGCACATTGGGTCATTCAGAATAACTTCACACACACCCGCTACTGTGTATTTCCAAGTCTAATTCTGTCACTAAACCCATACCTGTCACCCAGCGCCTAAATACTAGGCCTCAAATTTAAATCCCTCTAAATCTCTCGTTACCCACCGCTGTACTGTTGTTGCTGGGCAAGATATTTAGTGTCCGTCAAAGCACATTTTTTGTTCTGGGTTGAAGTACAATTCCCAATTTAGCAATTTCATAATTTAGTGGTTTCTGCTATATCAGAGCTATTTGAAATCTATCCCTAAAAGGGTATATAATATTGAAGGTGCACATAGGGTCATTCAGAATAACTTCACACACACGCTTCTGTGCATTTCCAAGTCTAATTCTGTCACTAAATCCATACCGGTGACCCAGCGCCTAAATACTAGGCCTCAAATTTAAATCCCTCTAAATCTCTCGTTACCCACCACTGTACTGTTGTTGCTGGGCAAGATATTTAGTGTCCGTCAAAGCACATTTTTTGTTCTGGGTTGAAGTACAATTCCCAATTTAGCAATTTCATAATTTAGTGGTTTCTGCTATATCAGAGCTATTTGAAATCTATCCCTAAAAGGGTATATAATATTGAAGGTGCACATAGGGTCATTCAGAATAACTTCACACACACGCTTCTGTGCATTTCCAAGTCTAATTCTGTCACTAAATCCATACCGGTGACCCAGCGCCTAAATACTAGGCCTCAAATTTAAATCCCTCTAAATCTCTCGTTACCCACCGCTGTACTGTTGTTGCTGGGCAAGATATTTAGTGTCCGTCAAAGCACATTTTTTGTTCTGGGTTGAAGTACAATTCCCAATTTAGCAATTTCATAATTTAGTGGTTTCTGCTATATCAGAGCTATTTGAAATCTATCCCTAAAAGGGTATATAATATTGAAGGTGCACATAGGGTCATTCAGAATAACTTCACACACACGCTTCTGTGCATTTCCAAGTCTAATTCTGTCACTAAATCCATACCGGTGACCCAGCGCCTAAATACTAGGCCTCAAATTTAAATCCCTCTAAATCTCTCGTTACCCACCGCTGTACTGTTGTTGCTGGGCAAGATATTTAGTGTCCGTCAAAGCACATTTTTTGTTCTGGGTTGAAGTACAATTCCCAATTTAGCAATTTCATAATTTAGTGGTTTCTGCTATATCAGAGCTATTTGAAATCTATCCCTAAAAGGGTATATAATATTGAAGGTGCACATAGGGTCATTCAGAATAACTTCACACACACGCTTCTGTGCATTTCCAAGTCTAATTCTGTCACTAAATCCATACCGGTGACCCAGCGCCTAAATACTAGGCCTCAAATTTAAATCCCTCTAAATCTCTCGTTACCCACCGCTGTACTGTTGTTGCTGGGCAAGATATTTAGTGTCCGTCAAAGCACATTTTTTGTTCTGGGTTGAAGTACAATTCCCAATTTAGCAATTTCATAATTTAGTGGTTTCTGCTATATCAGAGCTATTTGAAATCTATCCCTAAAAGGGTATATAATATTGAAGGTGCACATAGGGTCATTCAGAATAACTTCACACACACGCTTCTGTGCATTTCCAAGTCTAATTCTGTCACTAAATCCATACCGGTGACCCAGCGCCTAAATACTAGGCCTCAAATTTAAATCCCTCTAAATCTCTCGTTACCCACCGCTGTACTGTTGTTGCTGGGCAAGATATTTAGTGTCCGTCAAAGCACATTTTTTGTTCTGGGTTGAAGTACAATTCCCAATTTAGCAATTTCATAATTTAGTGGTTCCTGCTATATCAGAGCTATTTGAAATCTATCCCAAAAGGGTATATAATATTGAAGGTGCACATTGGGTCATTCAGAATAACTTCACACACACCCGCTACTGTGTATTTCCAAGTCTAATTCTGTCACTAAACCCATACCTGTCACCCAGCGCCTAAATACTAGGCCTCAAATTTAAATCCCTCTAAATCTCTCGTTACCCACCGCTGTACTGTTGTTGCTGGGCAAGATATTTAGTGTCCGTCAAAGCACATTTTTTGTTCTGGGTTGAAGTACAATTCCCAATTTAGCAATTTCATAATTTAGTGGTTCCTGCTATATCAGAGCTATTTGAAATCTATCCCAAAAAGGGTATATAATATTCAAGGTGCACATTGGGTCATTCAGAATAACTTCACACACACGCTTCTGTGCATTTCCAAGTCTAATTCTGTCACTAAATCCATACCGGTCACCCAGCGCCTAAATACTAGGCCTCAAATTTATATCCCGCTGAATTTGAATACAATACATTGGGCCAAATAATATATTTGTTGTTGTGGTGAACCATAACAATGAGAAAAACATCTAGTAAGGGACGCGGACGTGGACATGGTCGTGGTGGTGTTAGTGGACCCTCTGGTGCTGGGAGAGGACGTGGCCGTTCTGCCACATCCACACGTCCTAGTGTACCAACTACCTCAGGTCCCAGTAGCCGCCAGAATTTACAGCGATATATGGTGGGGCCCAATGCCGTTCTAAGGATGGTAAGGCCTGAGCAGGTACAGGCATTAGTCAATTGGGTGGCCGACAGTGGATCCAGCACGTTCACATTATCTCCCACCCAGTCTTCTGCAGAAAGCGCACAGATGGCGCCTGAAAACCAACCCCATCAGTCTGTCACATCACCCCCATGCATACCAGGGAAACTGTCTCAGCCTCAAGTTATGCAGCAGTCTCTTATGCTGTTTGAAGACTCCGCTGGCAGGGTTTCCCAAGGGCATCCACCTAGCCCTTCCCCAGCGGTGAAAGACATAGAATGCACTGACGCACAACCACTTATGTTTCCTGATGATGAGGACATGGGAATACCACCTCAGCATGTCTCTGATGATGACGAAACACAGGTGCCAACTGCTGCGTCTTTCTGCAGTGTGCAGACTGAACAGGAGGTCAGGGATCAAGACTGGGTGGAAGACGATGCAGGGGACGATGAGGTCCTAGACCCCACATGGAATGAAGGTCGTGCCACTGACTTTCACAGTTCGGAGGAAGAGGCAGTGGTGAGACCGAGCCAACAGCGTAGCAAAAGAGGGAGCAGTGGGCAAAAGCAGAACACCCGCCGCCAAGAGACTCCGCCTGCTACTGACCGCCGCCATCTGGGACCGAGCACCCCAAAGGCAGCTTCAAGGAGTTCCCTGGCATGGCACTTCTTCAAACAATGTGCTGACGACAAGACCCGAGTGGTTTGCACGCTGTGCCATCAGAGCCTGAAGCGAGGCATTAACGTTCTGAACCTGAGCACAACCTGCATGACCAGGCACCTGCATGCAAAGCATGAACTGCAGTGGAGTAAACACCTTAAAACCAAGGAAGTCACTCAGGCTCCCCCTGCTACCTCTTCTGCTGCTGCCGCCTCGGCCTATTCTGCTGCTGCCGCCTCGGCCTCTTCCTCCGCCTCTGGAGGAACGTTGGCACCTGCCGCCCAGCAAACAGGGGATGTACCACCAACACCACCACCACCACCTCCGTCACCAAGCGTCTCAACCATGTCACACGCCAGCGTTCAGCTCTCCATCTCACAAACATTTGATAGAAAGCGTAAATTCCCACCTAGCCACCCTCGATCCCTGGCCCTGAATGCCAGCATTTCTAAACTACTGGCCTATGAAATGCTGTCATTTAGGCTGGTGGACACAGACAGCTTCAAACAGCTCATGTCGCTTGCTGTCCCACAGTATGTTGTTCCCAGCCGGCACTACTTCTCCAAGAGAGCCGTGCCTTCCCTGCACAACCAAGTATCCGATAAAATCAAGTGTGCACTGCGCAACGCCATCTGTAGCAAGGTCCACCTAACCACAGATACGTGGACCAGTAAGCACGGCCAGGGACGCTATATCTCCCTAACTGCACACTGGGTAAATGTAGTGGCAGCTGGGCCCCAGGCGGAGAGCTGTTTGGCGCACGTCCTGCCGCCGCCAAGGATCGCAGGGCAACATTCTTTGCCTCCTGTTGCCACCTCCTCCTTCTCGGCTTCCTCCTCCTCTTCTTCCACCTGCTCATCCAGTCAGCCACACACCTTCACCACCAACTTCAGCACAGCCCGGGGTAAACGTCAGCAGGCCATTCTGAAACTCATATGTTTGGGGGACAGGCCCCACACCGCACAGGAGTTGTGGCGGGGTATTGAACAACAGACCGACGAGTGGTTGCTGCCGGTGAGCCTCAAGCCCGGCCTGGTGGTGTGTGATAATGGGCGAAATCTCGTTGCAGCTCTGGGACTAGCCAATTTGACGCACATCCCTTGCTTGGCGCATGTGCTGAATTTGGTGGTGCAGAAGTTCATTCACAACTACCCCGACATGTCAGAGCTGCTGCATAAAGTGCGGGCCGTCTGTTCGCGCTTCCGGCGTTCACATCCTGCCGCTGCTCGCCTGTCTGCGCTACAGCGTAACTTCGGCCTTCCCGCTCACCGCCTCATATGCGACGTGCCCACCAGGTGGAACTCCACCTTGCACATGCTGGACAGACTGTGCGAGCAGCAGCAGGCCATAGTGGAGTTTCAGCTGCAGCACGCACGGGTCAGTCGCACTACAGAACAGCACCACTTCACCACCAATGACTGGGCCTCCATGCGAGACCTGTGTGCCCTGTTGCGCTGTTTCGAGTACTCCACCAACATGGCCAGTGGCGATGACACCGTTATCAGCGTTACAATACCACTTCTATGTCTCCTTGAGAAAACACTTAGGGCGATGATGGAACAGGAGGTGGCCCAGGAGGAGGAGGAGGAGGAGGAGGAGGAAGAGGGGTCATTTTTAGCACTTTCAGGCCAGTCTCTTCGAAGTGACTCAGAGGGAGGTTTTTTGCAACAGCAGAGGCCAGGTACAAATGTGGCCAGCCAGGGCCCACTACTGGAGGACGAGGAGGACGAGGATGAGGAGGAGGTGGAGGAGGATGAGGATGAAGCATGGTCACAGCGGGGTGGCACCCAACGCAGCTCGGGTCCATCACTGGTGCGTGGCTGGGGGGAAAGGCAGGACGATGACGATACGCCTCCCACAGAGGACAGCTTGTCCTTACCCCTGGGCAGCCTGGCACACATGAGCGACTACATGCTGCAGTGCCTGCGCAACGACAGCAGAGTTGCCCACATTTTAACCTGTGCGGACTACTGGGTTGCCACCCTGCTGGATCCACGCTACAAAGACAATGTGCCCACCTTACTTCCTGCACTGGAGCGTGATAGGAAGATGCGCGAGTACAAGCGCACGTTGGTAGACGCGCTACTGAGAGCATTCCCAAATGTCACAGGGGAACAAGTGGAAGCCCAAGGCCAAGGCAGAGGAGGAGCAAGAGGTCGCCAAGGCAGCTGTGTCACGGCCAGCTCCTCTGAGGGCAGGGTTAGCATGGCAGAGATGTGGAAAACTTTTGTCAACACGCCACAGCTAACTGCACCACCACCTGATACGCAACGTGTTAGCAGGAGGCAACATTTCACTAACATGGTGGAACAGTACGTGTGCACACCCCTCCACGTACTGACTGATGGTTCGGCCCCATTCAACTTCTGGGTCTCTAAATTGTCCACGTGGCCAGAGCTAGCCTTTTATGCCTTGGAGGTGCTGGCCTGCCCGGCAGCCAGCGTTTTGTCTGAACGTGTATTCAGCACGGCAGGGGGCGTCATTACAGACAAACGCAGCCGCCTGTCTACAGCCAATGTGGACAAGCTGACGTTCATAAAAATGAACCAGGCATGGATCCCACAGGACCTGTCCGTCCCTTGTCCAGATTAGACATTAACTACCTCCCCATAACCATATATTATTGGACTCCAGGGCACTTCCTCATTCAATCCTATTTTTATTTTCATTTTACCATTATATTGCGATGCTACCCAAAGTTGAATGAACCTCTCCTCTGCCTGTGTGCTAGGCCTAAATATATGCCAATGGACTGTTGCAGTGGTGGCTGACATGAAGCCTGATTCTCTGCTATGACATGCAGACTAATTCTCTGCTGACATGAAGCCAGATTGTCTGTTACGGGACCTCTCTCCTCTGCCTGGGTGCTGGGCCTAAATTTATGACAATGGACTGTTGCAGTGGTGGCTGACGTGAAGCCTGATTCTCTGCTATGACATGCAGACTGATTCTCTGCTGACATGAAGCCAGATCGTCTGTTACGGGACCTCTCTGCTCTGCCTGTGTGCTAGGCCTAAATATATGCCAATGGACTGTTGCAGTGGTGGGTGACGTGAAGCCTCATTCTCTGCTATGACATGCAGACTGATTCTCTGCTGACATGAAGCCAGATTGTCTGTTACGGGACCTCTCTGCTCTGCCTGTGTGCTAGGCCTAAATATATGCCAATGGACTGTTGCAGTGGTGGGTGACGTGAAGCCTCATTCTCTGCTATGACATGCAGACTGATTCTCTGCTGTCATGAAGCCAGATTGTCTGTTACGGGACCTCTCTGCTCTGCCTGTGTGCTAGGCCTAAATATATGCCAATGGACTGTTGCAGTGGTGGGTGACGTGAAGCCTCATTCTCTGCTATGACATGCAGACTGATTCTCTGCTGACATGAAGCCAGATTGTCTGTTACGGGACCTCTCTGCTCTGCCTGTGTGCTAGGCCTAAATATATGCCAATGGACTGTTGCAGTGGTGGGTGACGTGAAGCCTCATTCTCTGCTATGACATGCAGACTGATTCTCTGCTGTCATGAAGCCAGATTGTCTGTTACGGGACCTCTCTGCTCTGCCTGTGTGCTAGGCCTAAATATATGCCAATGGACTGTTGCAGTGGTGGGTGACGTGAAGCCTCATTCTCTGCTATGACATGCAGACTAATTCTCTGCTGACATGAAGACAGATTCTCTGTTACGGGACCTCTCTCCTCTGCCTGTGTGTGTGCTGGGCCTAAATATATGCCAATGGACTGTTGCAATGGTGGCTGACGTGAAGCCTCATTCTCTGCTATGACATGCAGACTGATTCTCTGCTGACATGAAGCCAGATTCTCTGTTACGGGACCTCTCTCCTCTGCCTGTGTGTGTGCTGGGCCTAAATATATGCCAATGGACTGTTGCAGTGGTGGCTGACGTGAAGCCTCATTCTCTGCTATGACATGCAGACTGATTCTCTGCTGACATGAAGCCAGATTCTCTGTTACGGGACCTCTCTCCTCTGCCTGTGTGTGTGCTGGGCCTAAATATATGCCAATGGACTGTTGCAGTGGTGGCTGACGTGAAGCCTCATTCTCTGCTATGACATGCAGACTGATTCTCTGCTGACATGAAGCCAGATTCTCTGTTACGGGACCTCTCTCCTCTGCCTGTGTGTGTGCTGGGCCTAAATATATGCCAATGGACTGTTGCAGTGGTGGCTGACGTGAAGCCTCATTCTCTGCTATGACATGCAGACTGATTCTCTGCTGACATGAAGCCAGATTCTCTGTTACGGGACCTCTCTCCTCTGCCTGTGTGCTAGGCCTAAATATATGCCAATGGACTGTTGCAGTGGTGGCTGACGTGAAGCCTCATTCTCTGCTATGACATGCAGACTAATTCTCTGCTGACATGAAGACAGATTCTCTGTTACGGGACCTCTCTCCTCTGCCTGGGTGCCGGGGCCTAAATATCTGAGAATGGACTGTTCCAGTGGTGGGTGACGGGAAGCCAGATTCTCTGCTATGGAACCTCTCTCCAATTGATTTTGGTTAATTTTTATTTATTTAATTTTTATTTTAATTCATTTCCCTATCCACATTTGTTTGCAGGGGATTTACCTACATGTTGCTGCCTTTTGCAGCCCTCTAGCCCTTTCCTGGGCTGTTTTACAGCCGTTTTAGTGCCGAAAAGTTCGGGTCCCCATTGACTTCAATGGGGTTCGGGTTCGGGACGAAGTTCGGATCGGGTTCGGATCCCGAACCCGAACATTTCCGGGATGTTCGGCCGAACTTCTCGAACCCGAACATCCAGGTGTTCGCTCAACTCTAGTCCGTAACCTTCACCACAACTGACATTAGAGATCTCGGAATAGGCAGCAACAGCAGGGACCACCCTCCTTGGGCTGATGTGGGTACTGTCATCAGACTGCTGGGTGGCGACCATTGCTACCTCCTCTTCCTGATCCGATGCCAAGAATGGCTGCACATGGGTAAGGTCTGGGAATGGATGATATAATAATTCCTCTGACTCCAGTGGAGGGGCTATGGTGCTGGTGTCTTTGGGGGTGCACACAGCAGAGAGTGAGGAGGGTGCAGATACAGAGGATGAGGAGAGTGCAGAAGCGGAAGGCTGAGTGAGCCACTCAACTAACGCTGGTGCGTCCTTCAACGTAATTGCAAGCACCTTTTCCAACTTCGCACTTAGGCTCCGGACTAGTGCACCTGCCCGACCCTTACCACCATTGCGGAATGGCCTGCCTCTTCCATTGGCTGTCATTTTAAAATTACCCTGTGCCAAAGTTCCTAGACAAGATCAGTTTTTGTGGAAGCAGGTATATCTCAGGCCTCAATCAGTATTTGGTAGAAGCAGGTATATCAAACCCCTCAATCCGTATTTTGTGGAAGCAGGTATATCCCACCCCTCAATCTGTATTTTTTGGAAGCAGGTATATATAACACCTGAATTAGTATTTTGTAGAAACAGGTATATCGCTCCCCTAAATCAGTATTTTGTGGAAACAGGTATATCAAATCCCTAAATCAGTATTTTGTGAAAGCAAATATATTGCACCCCTCAATCTGTATTTTGTGGAAGCAGGTATATCAAACCCCTTAATCAGTATTTTGTGGAAGTAAGTATATAAAACCCCTTAATGAGTATTTTGTAGAAACAGGTATATCGCACCCCTAAATCAGTATTTTGTGGAAACAGGTATATAGAACAAATGAAATAATATTTGGTTGAAGCAGGAATATCGCACACCTCAATCAGTATTTAGTGGAAGTAGATATATAGAAACCCTTAATCAGTATTTTGTAGAAGCATGTATATTGCACCTCTCAATCAGTATTTTGTGGAGACAGGTATATAGAACCCTTGAATCAATATTTGGTGGAAGTAGGTATAGAGCACCCCTCAATCAGTATTTTGTGAAAGCAGGTATATAGAACCCTTTAATCAGTATTTTGTAGAAGCAGGTATAATAAACCCCTCAATCAGTATTTTACGGTAACAGGTATATAGAACCCCTGAATCAATATTGGTGGAAGCAGGTATATTGCACCCCTTAATTAGTGTTTTATGGAAGACTGTGTATCGTAGGCCTCAATCAATATTTGGTGGAAAAAGGTATATCTCACCCCTTAATCACTATTTTGTGGAAGCCGGTATATCGCACCCCTCAATAAGTATTTTGTGGAAGCACGTATATAGTACCCCTTAATCAGTATTTTGTGGAAGCAGGTATATCGCAACCCCTTAATCAATATTTTGTGGAAACAGGTATATACAGTCGTGGCCAAAAGTTTTGAGAATGGCACAAATATTAGTTTTCACAAAGTTTGCTGCTAAACTGCTTTAAGATCTTTGTTTCAGTTGTTACTGTGATGTAGTGAAATATAATTACACGCACTTCATACGTTTCAAAGGCTTTTATCGACAATTACATGACATTTATGCAGAGTCAGTATTTGCAGTGTTGGCCCTTCTTTTTCAGGACCTCTGCAATTCGACTGGGCATGCTCTCAATCAACATCTGTTTGTCAGAATTAGTGGGTTTTTGTTTGTCCATCCGCCTCTTGAGGATTGACCACAAGTTCTCAATGGGATTAAGATCTGGGGAGTTTCCAGGCCATGGACCCAAAATTTCAACGTTTTAGTCCCCGAGCCACTTAGTTATCACTTTTGCCTTATCGTGCTGGAATATGCATTGTTCTTCACCAAACTGTTGTTGGATTGTTGGAAGAAGTTGCTGTTGGAGTGTGTTTTGGTACCATTCTTTATTCATGGCTGTGTTTTTGGGCAAAACTTTGAGTGAGCCCACTCTCTTGGATGAGAAGCAACCCCACAAATGAATGGTCTCAGGATGCTTTACTGTTGGCATGACACAGGACTGATGGTAGCGCTCACCTTTTCTTCTCCGGACAAGCCTTTTTCCTGATGCCCCAAACAATCTGAAAGAGGCGGAATCGGAGAATATGACTTTGCCCCAGTCCTCAGCAGTCCATTCACCATATTTTCTGCAGAAGATCAATCTGTCCCTGATGTTTTTTTTGGAGAGAAGTGGCTTCTTTGCAGCCCTTCTTGACACCAGGCCATCTTCCAAAAGTCTTCGCCTCACTGTACGTGCAGATGCGCTCACAACTGTCTGCTGCCATTCCTGAGCAAGCTCTGCACTGGTGGCACACCGATCCCACAGCTGAATCCTCTTTAGGAGACGATCCTGGTGCTTGTTGGACTTTTTTGGATGCCCTGAAGCCTTCTTAACAAGAATTGAACTTCTTTCTTGAAGTTCTTGATGATCCTATAAATTGTTGATTGAGGTGCAATCTTAGTAGCCACAATATCCTTGCCTATGAAGCCATATTTATGCAACGCAATGATGGCTGCAAGCGTTTCTTTGCAGATCACCATGGTTAACAATGGAAGAACAATGATTTCAAGCATCACGCCCTGAAGCCTTCTTAACAAGAATTGAACTTCTTTCCTTGAAGTTCTTGATGATCCTATAAATTGTTGATTGAGGTGCAATCTTAGTAGCCACAATATCCTTGCCTATGAAGCCATATTTATGCAACGCAATGATGGCTGCAAGCGTTTCTTTGCAGATCACCATGGTTAACAATGGAAGAACAATGATTTCAAGCATCACCCTCCTTTTAACAGGTCAAGTCTGCCATTTTAACCCAATCAGCCTGACATAATGATCTCCAGCCTTGTGCTCGTAAACATTCTCACCTGACGATTACTAAAATGATCTCAGCAGGTCCTTTAATGACAGCAATGAAATGCAGTGGAAAGTTTTTGGGGGGATTAAGTTAATTTTCATGGCAAAGAAGGACTATGCAATTCATCTGATCACTCTTCATAACATTCTGGAGTATATGCAAATTAATATTAAAAAACTTAAGCAGCAACTTTTCAAATTTCCAATATTTATGTAATTCTCTAAACTTTCGGCCACGACTGTAGAACCCCTGAATCAATATTTGGTGGAAGCACGTATATCGCACCCCTCAATCAGTATTTTTTGGAAGTCGGTGTATCGCGGGCCTCAATCGGTATTTGGTGAAAGCAGGTATATCGCACTCCTCAATCAGTATTTTGTGGAAGTCGGTGTTTTGCAGGCCTCAACAAATATTTGGTGGAAGTAGGTATATCACACCCCTCAATCAGTATTTTGTGGAAGCAGGAATATAGAACCTCTTAATCAGTATTTTTTAGAAGCAGGTATATCGTACCCCTCAATCAGTATTTTGAGGAAACAGGTATATAGAATAGTGTTGAGCGCGAATATTCGAATTGTGAATTTTTTTCTTGAATATCGCAACTTCGAGATTTTGCGAATATTTAGAATATTGTTCTATATATTCGCAAAATCGAATATTCTTTTTTTTTTTTTTATTGTTGTATTTTTTTCTTTCCCACTTCCCTAAAGTTGTTCTTACCTGTCCTTTGGATTCCTGGCTTCCTGGCTGCTCCAGTCAGTGCCCGTTGCCGCTTCTGCCGACTTCCGTGCTCATGGAGCGTCCCCATCACCATGGGAACGTCTCCATATACTAGAATGTACTGTCGGATTTGAGAATTACGTTGAAATCGCAATTCGATTAATTCAAGTTATAATAATCGAATTGCGATTTTAACTTAACACTGCTATATTCCATATTCGTCAATTCTAGTCTAATATGGAATATAGCAGTGCTAAGTTGAAATCGCAATCCGATTAATTCAAGTTATAATTAGTGTTGAGCGCGAATATTCGAATATCGAATTTTTTTCGCGAATATCGGCACTTCGCTAATTCGCGAATATTTCGAATATAGTGATATAAATTCGATATTTCGAATATTCGTTGTTTTTTTTTTTTTTTTTAGTGTTATATTTTTTTCTTTCCCACTTCCCTAAAGTTGTTCTTACCTGTCCTTTGGATTCCTGGCTTCCTGGCTGCTCCAGTCAGTGCCCGTTGCCGCTTCTGCCGACTTCCATGCTCATGGAGCGTCCCCATCACCATGGGAACATCTCCATATACTAGAATGTACTGTCGGATTTGAGAATTACGTTGAAATCGCAATTCGATTTTTTCAAGTTATAATAATCGAATTTCGATTTTAACTTAGCACTGCTATATGCCATATTAGTTAGCCTAATATGGCATATAGCAGTGCTAAGTTAAAATCGAAATTCGATTATTATAACTTGAAAAAATCGAATTGCGATTTCAACGTAATTCTCAAATCCGACAGTACATTCTAGTATATGGAGTCGTTCCCATGGTGATGGGGACGCTCCATAACTAAGCATGGAATATGGCTTCAATGGCTTGGTAGAATTAGCGAATTGACGAATATATTCGTTATATTCCACAAAACGAATATAACGAATGTATTCGTCATATTCCACAAAACGAAGATAACGAATGTATTCGTCATATATCACAAAACGAAGATAACGAAGTATTCTGCATCTTCATTTTAGCTACCTATTCATCAATTTCGCTAATTCTAGCAATGATATAGGAAAGTTGACTATAGAGACAGCTAAGTTTAATTCGCTATGCGATTATATGACTGCTTTTTTTTATAAATAGTATAATTATAATAATTATCAGGTATTATAATTATTCTATTTATTTAAAAAAAAGCAGTAATATAATCGCATAGCGAATTAAACTTAGCTGTCTCTATAGTCAACTTTCCTATATCATTGCTAGAATTAGCGAAGTTGATGAATAGGTAGCTAAAACGAAGATGCAGAATACTTCGTTATCTTCGTTTTGTGGAATATGACGAATACATTCGTTATATTCGTTTTGTGGAATATAACGAATATATTCGTCAATTCGCTAATTCTACCAAGCCATTGAAGCCAACCATATAGTAAACCAGGTCCAAGTTGGAATCGCAATTCGATTATGTCAAGTTATAATAATCGAATTTCGATTTTAACTTAGCACTGCTATATGCCATATTAGGCTAACTAATATGGCATATAGCAGTGCTAAGTTAAAAATCGAAATTCGATTATTATAACTTGAAAAAATCGAATTGCGATTTCAACGTAATTCTCAAATCCGACAGTACATTCTAGTATATGGAGATGTTCCCATGGTGATGGGGACGCTCCATGAGCATGGAAGTCGGCAGAAGCGGCAACGGGCACTGACTGGACAGCTAAGTTTAATTCGCTATGCGATTATATTACTGCTTTTTTTTTAAATAAATAGAATAATTATAATACCTGATAATTATTATAATTATACTATTTATAAAAAAAAGCAGTAATATAATCGCATAGCGAATTATACTTAGCTGTCTCTATAGTCAACTTTCCTATATCATTGCTAGAATTAGCGAAATTGATGAATATGTAGCTAAAATGAAGATGCAGAATACTTCGTTATCTTCGTTTTGTGATATATGACGAATACATTCGTTATCTTCGTTTTGTGGAATATGACGAATACATTCGTTATATTCGTTTTGTGGAATATAACGAATATATTCGTCAATTCGCTAATTCTACCAAGCCATTGAAGCCATATTCCATGCTTATGGAGCGTCCCCATCACCATGGGAACGACTCCATATACTAGAATGTACTGTCGGATTTGAGAATTACGTTGAAATCGCAATTCGATTTTTTCAAGTTATAATAATCGAATTTCGATTTTAACTTAGCACTGCTATATGCCATATTAGTTAGCCTAATATGGCATATAGCAGTGCGAAGTTAAAATCGAAATTCGATTATTATAACTTGAAAAAATCGAATTGCAATTTCAATAGGAGAGTAGCCTTTAAGTTAAAATCGAAATTCGATTATTTAAATCGCATATTAATCGCGATAACAAGAATAATGACGAATATTCGATTTCGACGAATATAAAACGAATATTCTATCGAATATTCGCGAATTTCGTCGAAATCGAATATGGCACCTGCCGCTCATCACTAGTTATAATAATCGAATTGCGATTTCAACTTAACACTGCTATATTCCATATTTGTTAATTGTAGCCTAATATGGAATATAGCAGTGCTAACTTAGCTAAGTTGAAATCGCAATCCGATTAATTCAAGTTATAATAATCGAATTGCGATTTCAACTTTTTACATATATTCTTAATATTGCTCTAACTTCGATTTTAGAATATTTGTAATATTCTAAAAGATGAATGTTAGAGCAATATTACGAATATTCTAAAAGACGAAGTTAGAGCAATATTACGAATATTCGTAAAATACACATATAGATTGTAATTTAGCTAATATACTGCTATAGTAATTTTTTTTAATAGTGTACATATTTTACAAAACTTAAGTTCAGAAGAGGCAAAATAAATTAGAGAGAAAAAAGGATTATAGCACTACATTAGCTAACTTGCAATCTATATGTGTATTTTACGAAATTCCGTAATATTGCTCTAACTTTGTCTTTTAGAATATTACGAATATTCTAAAAGACGAAGTTAGAGCAATATTACGAAATTTCGTAAAATACACATAGATTGTAATTTAGCTAATATACTGCTATAGTAATTTTTTTAATAGTGTACATATTTTACAAAACTTAAGTTCAGAAGAGGCAAAAAAAATTAGAGAAAAAAAAGGATTATATAGCACTATATTAGCTAAATTACAATCTATATGTGTATTTAACGAAATTTCGTAATATTGCTCTAACTTCGTCTTTTAGAATATTCGTAATATTCTAAAAGATGAAGTTAGAGCAATATTACGAAATTTCGTAAAATACACATATTAGCCTAGCCATAGTCAATTAGTCATAGGAACGTTGCCTTATACTATCAAAAGAAAATTCGCAATACGCGATTAATTAAATTCGCGATAATTGGAATAATTACGAATATTCGATTTCGACAAATATAACACGAATATTCAATTGAATATTCACGAAATATCGCGAAATCGAATATGGCACCTCCTGCTCATCACTAATATAGAATACCTGAATCAATATTTTGTGGAAGCAGGTATATTGCACCCCTCAATCAGTATTTTGTGGAAGCAGGTATATAGAACACCTAAATCAATATTTGGTGGAAGCAGGTATATCGCACCCCTGAATCAGTATTTTGTGGAAGCATGTATAATAAACCCCTTTATCAGTATTTTGTGGAAGCAGGTATATAGAACCCCTTAATAAGTATTTTATAGAAGCAGGTATCGCACCACTTAATCGATATTTAGTGGAGACAGGTATATAGAACCCCTGAATTAATATCTGGTGGAAGCAGGTATATCGCACCCCTCAATCAGTATTTTGTGGAAGCAGGTGTTTCGCAGGCCTCAATCAATATTTGGTGGAAGCAGCTATAGAGCACCCCTTAATCAGTATTTTGTGGAAGCAGGTATATAGAACCCCTTAATTAGTATTTTGTAGAAGCAGGTATATCGCACCCCTCAGTCAGTATTTTGTGGAAACAGGTATATTAACCCCTTAATCAATATTTGGTGGAAGCAGGTATATCAAACCCTTTAATCAGTATTTTGTGGAAGCAGGTATATCTCACCCCTCAATCAGTTTTTTTTAGGGCAACAGGTATATCACACTCGTTGCAAATAGTTGTTCCAATAACTCTTGTCCCTCTATATACCTGCGGTATTGCAGCAAAACCGCACACAACTGTACATACAAATGCACTATTATATACTTTCTATGTTGAAAAATATATTATAGCTTTATCACATCCCTCAATCAGTTTTTTTTTTTTTTTTTGGGGGGGGGGGGGAAACAGGTATATCACACCAGTTGCAATTAGTTATACCAATATCCTTTGTCCCTCTATATAGCTGCAGTATCTTAGCAGAACCGTACACAACTGCTGCACAATACAAATGCACTATAATATACTTTCTATGTTAGAAAGTATATTATAAATATCTCACACCCCTCAATATATCACACCTATCGATACACACCTATACCAGTCCTTAAAAGGACTTTTGTGGCCCTATTAGCTAGCATTTGATGTCTCTAACAGTCTGTCCCTGCTCCACAAAGCACCCTCTCCCTACACTGGCAAAACACAGAATGTAAAATGGCTGCCAGATAGGGTTCTTTTATAGGATGGGGATGTGTCCATGTGCTGAAACGTCTCAATTGGCTGGCCTGTCTCACCTGATGGATGTGTCATGGGTCAAAGTTCGGCGCAATGCAAAAGAATATGGCACATGCATCGCCATATGTTCGATTGTTCGGCGAATCGGGAAACTAGCAAAGTTTGCCATGAAACGACCACCAGGCGAAACGCAAGGCCATCTCTAGCTATCACTACAAAAATATTACAGCATGCATAATGCCATTTGCGTAAGGGACTTGGAGGGCCTTGCTGTCTCGATCTCCATGGAATACTGTAATGGTCTGTCAGGGTCATCTGTATAGTTTTCGTTATCGTCCTCCAGTTCCTCCTACTCCTCTCCTGTCGTTTGGGCAGATAAACCACCTAGTTATGCATAAAATTGCTGGGCATTTATGTCCTCCTCCTCTGCCAGTTCATCTTCCTTAGGGCACAGGTGGCCGTGTAATGGAGGTGCCACGTCTTCTGGCTCCTCTCCAGAGCAGTCACCATCCCATCGAGGATTTGAAGGAGTGGAGTTGCATTCTTCCCATAGTTCTACTGGCTAACAAATAAAGTTGCATCAAAGGGCCTGAACATAAGGCAAGTGTCAAGCATGAGCTGCCACTGGCTAATGTAAAAGTTGCACCAGAGAGTAGACCAGTCCGACTGCATCATTGATAAATTATTGACCACCTTTCTCTGCTTGTACAGGCAGTCTAACATATGAAGAGTAGAGTTCCAATCAGAGGAAATGTTGCATATCAGGCGATGTCGAGAAAGAGCATGTTGCCTTTGTAGCTTAAGGAGGGTGTGAGTGACCACCCTATTCTTTCTCTGATAAAACCCTAACTTGTTTACCTATTGATTCAAACTACCTAACTAAATATGTCCCTAAACTATCCCTACAACATTCAAATATTGCTGCCTTGTGTCTGTAATTGCATTTTGCCAGACACATCCAAGACACATGCTCTCAGATCACAAGCTAAGCTCAGAATGGTGTCTCAGGCTTGTGATCAAGCCCATAGACTGAAGGACCTGCCAAATTCCTGCCCCTTGATTGGCTCAAAGCCTGTCTGTCAGCCTCTGAGACAATCAGAGCAAGACACTTCCTCCTAGGGTCACGTGATCCTCCATCTTCACCCTCCCTGCCATTTTCCCCACCAGTGTTATAGGAAAATGGCACTGGTACAATTTTACACTATTCGCCTGAAATTAATCCTCAAAACTTTAGATTCATTTGGCAGAGGAATTTTTGTGAAATTCATAACAAATATAATTTGTTTAGAATTGATTTGCTCATCTCTAGCTGGAACCAATCATTTACCACAAAGATCTTATTCCTATGGTTTGATTTACAAAAACGTTCTGCTCACATTTAGTTTTTGCCTTACTTTGGATGTCTTGACATATTCCAAACTTTTTTTAAAGCGTATTTATTACATAAAGTTATTTTTGCTCAAGACAAGGTGGGAAATAGACAGTAAGTCCTTCACTCAATGAGCATTAGACAACAAACTGGTATTCTCACCAGCTGACTGGATTTGCTAATTAGGTTTAGGAAACTAACCAAAAATAGGGGGCCTAATGAGAATATCCAAAAATAAATATAAAATAATCACACTAATGTGGATTTAACATTCTCCTTTACATGCAATTTCCAAATTAAATGCCTTCCTGGCTCTTTCAAACAAAACGTCAAGATAGTTATTTTACTGTGAATATAATTTGTGCACAGAAAAAAACTGTGAAAACGATATGTAATAGTTGACAAAATAAAATATAAATTTTCTAAACTATCCATATTAGCCTTAGTGCTCGTTCACACAACCGTATGTCTTTTTCAGTGTTTTACGGGCCATTTTTAACAGATCAAGTTTTCCGTTTTTCTTTTTTCAGTAGTGTTTCCGGTTCCGTTCCGTTTTTCTGTTCCGTTTTACTATAGGGCATATACAGTATACAGTAATTACAAAGAAAAAATTGGGCTGGGCATAAAATTTTCAATACATGGTTCTGCAAAAATGGAACGATACGGAAGACATACAGAGTTAATTCCATATGTGTTCAGTTTTTTTTGCAGACCCATTGACTTGAATGCAGCCACGGAACGTGATTTGCGGGCAATACTAGGACATGTTCTGTCTTTGAACTGAACGGAAAAACAGAAATACGGAAACGGAATGCATACGGAGTACATTCCGTTTTTTTTGGGCGGAACCATTGAAATGCCCCGTATACAGAGCACAAAAAATGTTTGTGTGAGCGAGCCTTTAATTTATTGAAGTAGGACTGATCAGTATAAAAATCATGTGAAAACAATAGACCTAATATTGCACAGACAATAATATGTCATATAGTAGATGTACTCTACTGGGGACAATTCTCAAGCTGGACAGTGAATGACAACAAGGTTAAGGCTCTACAACAGCTGTGGCTTATATCATGTTGGCCTCTGTGTTGGACAACGGTTTTCAGCTGTGACCTTGTCACTAAAATTGCACCAAGAAGACAGACATATGCTGCCATTCATTTAGAGTACAAATACAGCTAAATGATATATTGGTTCATCAGATGTCAACAGTGATAGAAATGTTAATGAAAAGTGAATAAAATGAATGATTAAAAATATCCTGCACAGAACTAAATCAAGTTGTTGACAATGGTTCAGAAATAATCAAGAATGACTGTTATCAGACCCTTACATAAATATGCTTAATCCCTTTTCAGTAAGTTTTGGCTTTCCTGACTTGCTATTTTTAATTTCATTTATATTTCACAATTGATGTAGGCAAATGAGGACTTTTCTTTCTTTAGGATACATTTTGTTTTCTAATGGCACCATTTCAACATAAAATGTATTGAAAAACAATTTACATTTTTTGGGAGGAAAGGGGGACGGATAAAATCTTTTGAGGGGTTTGTTTTTTTATTTACCAGGAGGTATAAATTACATGTTATCCTCGTCGTACCATATATATACATATACATATACATATATATATATATATATATATATATATATAAAGTGAGGAACAGAAGTATTGGAACACCCTGCGATTTTGCAAGTTCTCCCACTTAGAAATCATGGAGGGGTATGAAATTCACATTGTAGGTGCATTCCCACTCTGAGAGACATGTATGATCTTTAAAGAATTTACTTGTCTTGCACTGCTGAACATAAGTATTTGAACACCTGAGAAACAACAAGAATGCTGGCTCTCAAAGACCTGTTACTGTGCCTTTAAAAAGTCCACCTCTACTCCACTCATTAATCTAACTTAGTGGCACCTGTCTGAGCTCTTTAAAGTCCCCTGTCCACCCCACAGTCAGTCAGAAACCTACTACCATGGGCAAGACCAAAGAGCTGTCAAAAGACACCAGAGACCAATTTGTGGATCTCCACAAGGCTGGAAGGGGCTACGGGGCAATTGCCAAGCAGCATGGTTAAAATTGATCAACTGTTGGAGCAATTGTTAGACAATGGAAGAGGCTAAAGATGACTGTCAGTCTCCCTCAGACTGGGGCTCCATGCAAGATCTCACCTTGTGGGGTATCACTGATAAAAAAAAGGTGAGGAATCAGCACTACAAGGGAGGAGCTGGTCAATGACATGAAGAGAGCTGGGATTACAGTTTCAAAGGTCACTGTCGGTAGAACACTATGCCTTTATGGTTTAAAATCATGCATTGCACGGAAGGTCCCCCTGCTCAAGTCATCACATCTCCAGGCCCGTCTGAAGTTTGCCAATGGCCATGTGTATGATCCAGAGGATGCATGGGAGAAAGTCATGTGGTCAGATGAGACCAAAGTAGAACTTTTTGGTTTAAACTTCACTCGTCGTGTTTGGAGGAAAAAGAAGGATGAGTTGCATCCCAAGAACACCATCCCTACAGTGATGCATGGGGGTTGTAAAATCATGCTTTGCGGGTGCTTTTCTGCGAAGAGGACAGAACGACTGCGATTAGGGAGAGGATGAATGGGGCCATTTATTGTGAGATTTTGAGCAACAACCTCCTTCCCTCGGTCAGAGCATTGAAGATGGGTTATGGATGGGTCAACATGACAATGACCCAAAGCACACAGCCAGGATAACCAAGGAGTGGCACTGTAAGAAGCATATCAGGTTTCTGGAGTGGCCTAGCCAGTCTCCAGACCTAAATCCAATATAACAGCTTTGGACGGAGTTGAAACTCTGTGTTGCTCAGCGACAGCCCCAAAACTTGACAGATCGAGAGCATATCTGAGGAGTGGGTCAAAATCCTTGTTGCAGTGTGTGCAAACCTGGTCAAGAACTACAGGAAACGTTTGACCTCTGTAATTGCACACAAAGGCTTCTGTATCAAATATTAACACTGCACGGCCAGGCGGATACCAAAACGACTTTTTCCTTCATGTCCATGGATCCTCCAAAAATCAAGGAAGACCCACGGAAGAAAAAATGGAAACGGATTACGGAACTACGGAACCCGTTTTTGTGGACCGCAAAAAAAAAACGTCTGTGTTCATGAGGCCTTAACTGCAATAAACAAAGCACTTGCCTATCCAGCACATGATCATAACAGATTTTATTTTCCAGGAAATAAACAGCAAAGCTTTATAATGAATGCAGGCATAGATCTTGAATGTACATGTACAAAAGATATTGGAAAATTGTTTAACTATTTAATTATATTATCCATTTTAAGTACGAAAACTCCCAAACCTCTTAAATGCACATTAGTTATAGAAAAAATAAATAAATATATATTTTTATATATATATATATATATATATATATATACATTTTTTTTTAATGTTCATCTGATTTATTAAAGGTGCTATCCCATGACAAACACTCATTCCCTACCCACAGGATAGCAGAGTTCCAATTGCTGGGTTCCCCACCCATCACAAGAGTGCAGGCCCCATGCTACCCTGTATAAATAGAGCAGTCACATAGTATGTGGTTGTTCCATTCATGTCTGTAGAACTACTGGAGACAGCCAAGTACAGGTGCTTGACTATATCCAGCAGCTCTGTTGAGATGATTGGATTATCAGCGCATATATGCATATGCTGCTCCATTTTTTTTATATATTTTTTTTAATACAAGATATAAAAGGAGATACAAAACTTGCTAATTCCAGTTAAGAATATCACATCTCATAATTAACAATTGTTCAGTATAATATCACATACATTTTTGTGTTAAATTCCCCCCCCCTTCCCAATAGACCCCCAATATCCCAACCCTAAGTCATCGTCGGTGGGCCTCCCAACCAGACAGCTACTCCAATTGGGCCATACGTTCATATATCACCAACCTATTCATCGGAGCTCTCTACTCTGCAATCTCGGGGCTACTTTCCGAGCCCTATTTATTTACTATCAGGACTCTTGCTAATTGAAGACCCACCAACCATCTACGTTTATCTTGTTTAGATTCAAAACTATTAGCAAATAAGCCAAATATTACTTTTTCTATACATGGTATCCATCTTTGTGACATATTGTTTCCTAGTTCTACATATATCTGTTGCCAGAAACTCTGAATGTATGAACAGTTCCAGAGAAGATGGCAGTAACTTTCCACTTCTCCGTGGCACTTCAAACATCTATCATGTTTTCTCTATACATCTTAGATAGGGATAAAGGAGTATAGTATAACCGATGTATGATCTTAAATTGTATTAGGCGGTATTTACAGAAGATGAAGGATTCTTTTATATTTTTGTATATTATTCCCCAATTTAGTGTCATGTTACCCAAATCCTTTTCCCACCTAGACACACTGTTAAATTTTACCAATGTGGACAATTCTACCTGTATCTTGTGATATACAGGTCATTCTCAAAAAATTAGCATATTGTGATAAAGTTCATTATTTTCTGTAATGTACTGATAAACATTAGACTTTCATATATTTTAGATTCATTACACACCAACTGAAGTAGTTCAAGCCTTTTATTGTTTTAATATTGATGATTTCGGCATACAGCTCATGAAAACCCAAATTTCCTATCTCAAAAAATTTGCATATTTCATCCGACCAATAAAAGAAAAGTGTTTTTAATACAAAAAAAGTCAACCTTCAAATAATTATGTTCAGTTATGCACTCAATACTTGGTCAGGAATCCTTTTGCAGAAATGACTGCTTCAATGCGGCGTGGCATGGAGGCAATCAGCCTGTGGCACTGCTGAGGTGTTTTGGAGGCCCAGGATGCTTCGATAGCGGCCTTAAGCTCATCCAGAGTGTTAGGTCTTGCGTCTCTCAACTTTCTCTTCCTAATATCCCACAGATTCTCTATGGGGTTCAGGTCAGGAGAGTTGGCAGGCCAATTGAGCACAGTAATTCCATGGTCAGTAAACCATTTACCAGTGGTTTTGGCACTGTGAGCAGGTGCCAGGTCGTGCTGAAAAATGAAATCTTCATCTCCATAAAGCTTTTCAGCAGATGGAAGCATGAAGTGCTCCAAAATCTCCTGATAGCTAGCTGCATTGACCCTGCCCTTGATAAAACACAGTGGACCAACACCAGCAGCTGACATGGCACCCCAGACCATCACTGACTGTGGGTACTTGACACTGGACTTCAGGCATTTTGGCATTTCCCTCTCCCCAGTCTTCCTCCAGACTCTGGCACCTTGATTTCCGAATGACATGCAAAATTTGCTTTCATCCAAAAAAAGTACTTTGGACCACTGAGCAACAGTCCAGTGCTGCTTCTCTGTAGCCCAGGTCAGGCGCTTCTGCCGCTGTTTCTGGTTCAAAAGTGGCTTGACCTGGGGAATGCGGCACCTGTAGCCCATTTCCTGCACACGCCTGTACACGGTGGCTCTGGATGTTTCTACTCCAGACTCAGTCCACTGCTTCCGCAGGTCCCCCAAGTCTGGAATCGGTCCTTCTCCACAATCTTCCTCAGGGTCCGGTCACCTCTTCTCGTTGTGCAGCGTTTTCTGCCACACTTTTTCCTTCCCACAGACTTCCCACTGAGGTGCCTTGATACAGCACTCTGGGAACAGCCTATTCGTTCAGAAATTTCTTTCTGTGTCTTACCCTCTTGCTTGAGGGTGTCAATGATGGCCTTCTGGACAGCAGTCAGGTCGGCAGTCTTACCCATGATTGCGGTTTTGAGTAATGAACCAGGCTGCGAGTTTTTAAAAGCCTCAGGAATCTTTTGCAGGTGTTTAGAGTTAATTAGTTGATTCAGATGATTAGGTTAATAGCTCGTTTAGAGAACCTTTTCATGATATGCTAATTTTTTGAGATAGGAATTTGGGGTTTTCATGAGCTGTATGCCAAAATCATCAATATTAAAACAATAAAAGGCTTGAACTACTTCAGTTAGTGTGTAATGAATCTAAAATATATGAAAGTCTAATGTTTATCAGTACATTACAGAAAATAATGAACTTTATCACAATATGCTAATTTTTTGAGAAGGACCTGTATTTGTGCAATAGTGAAAATAAACCCATTCTTTTTAAGACAAAAATCCCAATAATTCTGATCTTAATATCCAGTAATTTTGTTCAGGAATTACTGCAAATTCACCTAGGTGTGAATTGTGCCAAATTGGAGTAAAGTGTTTGTGTTTTTCCCCAAATCATTTTGATTTTACACTAGCATTTTTGTAGCATATCACTGATTGGGCAATATTTCCCTATTTTACCCAGATAGCCTGACTCCAATATACTAAAGATGTCTCTTAAAGTGCCTTTATATCCTCGGGTAAGCAGTTGGAGAGGGTGGTCTCTCCCCCCACTCATACACCACTGATGTTGCGCTGCAATATAATATACCTGAAAAAAAGAGAGAGAGAGACCGCCTTCTTCTTCCGCCAACCACAGGTATTGTTGTTTTATTCTTACACGTTTCCTGCCTCATATTAAGTCATTTATTAATTTCTCCAATAATTTGAAGAGAGACTCCTCGATCCAGATTGGGCAGTTAATCAATACATAAAGTGTTATCGGGAGCAAGACCATTTTCACAAGGGCTATCCTGTAAGCCTGTGATAACGGCAATTTCTGCCATGTCCTTATCCTATCTTTAATTCTATTAACCATAGGTATAGTACTCAGACTCAGGATAAAAGAAGAAATTTCATGGAGATAAAGAAACGCCTGGCATCAAAGGGGATTAAATATTCCCTACAGTATCCAGCGAAATTAAGAGTGATCCATAATGGGACTTCTCTTTTTTTTGAAACACCACAGCAAGCGCTGGACTGGATGGAGCAAAGGGATATTTGAAATCGTGCATTATTATGATTGAAATGTTGGAGGGGGGATGGAGCGGGGGGGGGGGAGATTGGCTAGAGGTTAGAGGTTCGCTGATTGGGCGGATCAATAGAGAGGGGGGATGGGGGAGAAAGGGGAGGGGGGAAAGGGAACCCACCTTGCAGGTAGGGGCGTTTTTTTTTTTTTTTTTTTTTTTTTTCTTTGGTTTGTCCCGTGTCTGTTTCCGTAGTACTGAAGGATGGCCACTAGAATTGTAACTTGGAATGTTAGAGGGCTTGGGGAAAGGGTCAAAAGGCAAGCTATTATGGATGCATTAAAAAGATACCTTCCAGCAGTTATTTGTTTAGTAGAAACTCATCTCACTAAAGAAACTGTGTCCCGCTTGACAACGGGATGGTATTCTCAATCTTACCATTCCACTTTTAGCAGCTCCTCTAGGGGCGTTTCAGTGCTGATTCATAATTCTGTGGACTTTATCCTTATAGAATCCTACATAGATGATCAGGGCAGATTCATCTTTCTGCATGGTAAGCTGCATGGGCATAGTTATATTCTTGCCTTTTTCTATATACCTCCGCCTTTTTCAATGTACCCACTGACCCAGTTGATGCTTTTTTCTGAAAGGAGGCCAGAATGCCGGCTAGTCCTGATGGGGGACTTCAATGCGGTTATGGACCCGAACAGAGACAGATTCACATTAGACGTAGATCGAGGGAGGAATTTATGTAATTCAGCGTTGCCACAGTTTTGCTCGGAGGTTGGAGTGGTGGATATATGGGAACATCTTGGCGGAGGAAAGAGAGTATACTCTTGTGTTAGCCGGGGTGGTAGAGCAATGTCTAGGATTGATTTAGCATTTACTAATGAGAGCAATTTGTGTAATATCCGGAAGATACGATATGGGGTAAGAACGGTCTCGGACCACTCGCCCGTACTGGTTGAGGTCTGCATAGGGGAGAATAAGGATAATAGGGGGCTAGGATTTAAGCTGAATCCATACTGGCTTACTATTATGGATAACCCTCAGCCTATTAAACTATTGATATCCTCCTTTTGGGAGGTGAACTTCCCCTCTGCTGACATCAATATAGTATGGGACGCCCTGAAAGCATATCTGAGGGGGGTGTTTATAAGTGAGATTGCTGCAGCAAAGAGAACATTTAAGAAAAAAGAGGAGGAACTGGTCAAGGTTGCTGCAGACACAAGTGAACGATTTACCAGCCAACCTTCCGAGTATAACAGGGAAGAGATGCAGAAGGCCAGTTGTTCTTTGGAGAAATATATAATAGAGAAAGCAAACCATAGAGTATTCTTTAAGGGTTTAAAATATTTTTCGGAGTCCGGACGCCCTGGTAAGCTTCTAGCCAGGATAATTACACAACAAGATAAGAAAAATCAATCTATTGTCTCGATTCGTAACACAGTGGGGGAAATTATAACAGACCCAAAAGGAATTAGAGATGCCTTTTTAAAATATTTCTCTCATATATATAGCTCCTCTCCTGGCTTGTCATCTGATCTGGCGACGCAGTTCTTGAAGAAGATTCCACTTCCTACTTTAAGTGAAGCCCAAATAGAGTATCTGGAAGAGGAGTTGTCTCTTTCGGAGCTCCAGGAGGCCTTGGGGTCTATCTCGGGGAACTCGTCGCCAGGGATGGATGGCCTTCCATACGAGATTTACCGCAAATACAGCGATGTGATTCTCCCTCAGCTACTAGAGGTTTTTTCCCAAGCAATACAGGGAGGGGGTTTACCCTGCTCTATGATGGAAGCTCTTATTGTTCTAATTCCCAAAAAGGATAAAGACCCTATAGAAATGAGTTCCTATAGACCAATTTCTTTACTAAATACTGACGCTAAGCTACTATCAAAAGTTTTGGCTAGGAGGCTTTCGCGGGTTATGTCCACTATTATCCACCCAGATCAAAACGGCTTTATGCCAAAGAGAGGCACCCATCATAATTTGCATAGGTTATTTATGAATATTCAATCACCGGGGTGCGGTTCCCGCTCCATCCTGTCGCTGGATGCTACTAAAGCCTTCGACAGGGTGGAGTGGATTTTTCTCTGGGAGGTGATGAAAAAAATGGGATTTGGTCCGAGATTTATGTCAATGGTGCAGCTATTATATGGCTCTCCAGTTGCCAGGATTAGGATCAATGATACGATCTCTGAGAGTTTTTCCCTAGGAAGAGGTACCCGTCAAGGATGTCCTCTTTCCCCCCTCTTGTTTAACATTTATATTGAACCCTTAGCAGTTAGCATTAGGCAAGACTTGCAGGTGTCCGGCTTTGGTGTAATGGGAAAGCATGATCGTGTATCCCTCTACGCAGATGACATCTTGGTTTTTGTCCATCAAACAGAAACCACTCTCCCTCGAATAATGGATTTGGTGGGTTCTTTTTCTGCTCCATCTGGTTTGCAGATTAATTGGGAGAAGACTGTTCTCCTCCCTATAGATGAGCTGCGAGGCGACTGGGACAACCAGCTAACAATTTCCGACTCAATAAAATACCTGGGGATTTCAGTCTCTGCCGAACCTCAGGAATTCTTACAACTCAATTTGATTCCCCTTTTGAAAAAGCTGAGGCTAAAAATTAAGATATGGCAAAAAATCCTGCCCGCAAGAGCGGATAGAATCTCTCTAATAAAAATGGTAGTGCTGCCCCAGGTTCTTTATGTCCTGCGCAACTCGCCTGTATGGATCACGGACAAGTATTTTAGATTGATAGAGCGGATGATTAATGATCTATTATGGGGGAGGAAGCGCTTGAGACTGAAGGCACTCTATTTTTCTATGCCCTATAATCAGGGAGGTCTTAACTTCCCTTATTTTAAGGGCTATTTTGTGGCCTCTCAACTTTGTTTTTTTAATGATTGGGAAAGTAGCCATTTCTGCAACAGAGTGGTGAAAGACTCAGGTTTTTCTGATTTTTTTACTGTATTGGAGTCCGATTATTTAGCAAACCCACAGACTGGGTATACACTTTTTTGCAGAATGGCTATAAAGACGTGGTTAGTTTTAAGGAGCTGGTGTGAGTCAAGGCATCACTTATTTGTACTCCACTGTGGCATAACTCAAAGCTCTTGGAGTTAGGGGACTTGCGTTGTTGCCAGTATTGGAGGACTAAGAATGTTCAGTACTTATATCAGGTGGTCAGCGGCGGACAAATCCTGTCTCTGACGGAGCTAAGGCAAAGATCAAACCTGGGCGAGGTGGCTTGGTATGCATACTTTCAATTGAGGTCAGCACTTTCTACTACTTTGAATAGTCACCTTTTTTCTATAGATACTCCGCAATTCTTACATGATTTATTCTGTAAAAAAACTGTCACGAGAATTAAAATATCACATTGTTATAGACACTTAATGAAAGAATTTTTTTTGGGTGTTCTTTCTCCAGGACAAAGATCCTGGTCTTCTGTACTTTTAGATATGGGTCCCCCAGATTGGGAGAATATAGGGGAAAGTTTAAAATCCGTTTCACACAACTTTAATCACACTGTTGTACAATTTAATATTATGCACAAAATATATGTGACACCTAGGTGGTTATATAGGAGAGGACTTAGAGCCTCCTCTGACTGCCCGCGCTGTGGCAATTCCGAGGCAGATCATTTACATTTGTTTTGGGATTGCCCAATGGTGAGCAGCTATTGGAGATCGGTCCAAATTAATTTGGCTCGTAAACTCAATATTGATGTCCCTTGGTCCCCCAGGATATGGGTCCTGGGAGATTTATCAGAGGTTAATTACCAGCCTATAAAACGCCAACTATTGATCAAGGTAATGTTTTTGGCCAGGCTTCTCATTTCCATATTATGGTTTTGCTCTTCTGCTCCAGACTGCAACCACTGGTTAAGCCTGGTCGAGAAAGTGAAAAGTTACGAGAGGATTTTGTATAAACAAAGAGGATCCTATCTAAAGTGGGGCAAATTGTGGGCAGACTGGGACAAGCCTAAATAATTATTTTTTATTTTATTTTATTTTTTTTTTCCCTGCAAGGTGGGGGGGGAGGGGGGGGTTTGGCGGGGTGGGCTGGGGATGATCCTATTAGTCCGGCCCCTTCTATATGAATCATAAATAGTTAAGGAGGTGAAGCTGCATTTGGGTACTGGAGTATCTCTATGAATGCTGGGGGATGGCGGTACCTTCCGGCATTAAACTATGATTTTTAATCGAACCACACTACCGTGCCGGTTATGGGTGGGGACCCGGAGCCCGGGATATTGGGCAGCCCGGCGACTGGGTGTGCCCTGGGACGCGGCTCTCTCTGTCAGACATGCGGCTCGACTTCAGGCAGGGATATGACACATGTTGTATGGGCACCAAGAGGTGTTTTCTCAGCGGGACAGAGCCGGTTTTAGGTAGTGCTCATGTTTACATCTTTCCTAAATGCCGGTGATCACCGAGTGATACTCAAGTTGAGTCCCTTTATATGTGAGACACTAAGGTGGATATATGTGTGGTACGGTTAAGGCGGGCATTAAACTTCTAAAACTAACTATATGGGGATGAGGCAGCAAAATATGTAAGAGTTTTCTTTTCCATTGCGAAAGAAGACTGCTGGACCCCCAAACTTGTTTCATGAAATGCTTGCGATCAAAGATTGCAGTAGGCCTGCTACGTACGGTTAATGTGAGTATCGGATGAATGGTGATATGGCTGTCAATCCTGTCAATTTCTTGCCCATGATCGGGGGAGAGAGCGCGGGGCGCATGCTCGCTCCCCGGGGGCCGCCCGGGCTGCGGGCCCCTTACCTTTTTTTTTTCCCCCTGTATAGACAACAACATGTCAAGTGGGATGTTTTGTGTGTTTGTTTTGCCGTATTAGGCTGTGGAGGACGGACGTATCCCGCATTTCCCCCAGCAAGGGAGATCTCCATTTGTATTCTTGATGTCTCCATAAGCATGGATACTCGTATGAAATTGTTCTTAATCATGTTGCAAATTACAAATTTCACGGACTGTAGGATTTTATAATATTATAATTGTAATATGGATATGAATTTTTGTATTATAAACTAATAAAATATATTTAAAAGAAAAAAAAATCTTTGTAATAATTTTAACTCCAAGGTATTCTATATAGTCAGTGGTTGAGAGCACCCATGCTTTAATATCGTCTTTGGGCACTGATCTATCAATAGGGAGAAGTACAGATTTATCCCAATTGATCTTGTACCCAGACAAAGATCCATAGTCATCAATAATCTCGATCACTAAAGATAAACCCCTCCATCCCGATTAAAAAAAATTATAATATCGTCCGCATATAAGCAAATCTTGTCATCTGTCCCTGTACCTCCAAATCCTTCAATGGTCTTTGCCGCCCTAATTTTGCAAGCTAAGGGTTCCATAAAGAGAGCAAATAATAATAGGGACAAAGGGCATCCCTGCCTGGTGCCACGATGTAAGTGAATTGTCTCAGAGCTAACTCCATTAATACTTTAATAAAGTTAGACCCTAATTTCATCCTCTCCATAACCTGCCACAGAAAGGGCCATTCCTCCCTGTCAAAGAATTTTGCCGTATCCAGGGACATGATGGAGCAGTCCTCCCCCTCACCATACTGAATATTAGTGAATACTCTACGAATATTAGATCTGGACTATCTCCCTGGGATAAAACCTGTCAGGTCAGGATGGACCAATTTAGTTATTTCCTTTTTAATTCTGTTATCCAGGATCTTAGCTAGAATTTTATAGTCTATATTTAGTAGTGAGATTGGGCGGTATGAGCCAACCTTCATACCGTCCTAACCTTTTTTTATAATGAGAAAAATTGAGGCTTCCATAAATGACGAGGGGAGGCTGCCTGAATCCCAAGAGGCATTTAGTATCTAAAGCAGGACTGGGAGAGTCTCGTCCCCAAAGCTTCTGTAGATTTCAAAAGGCAATCCATCTCTACCCGGGGCGGAGTTCCCCTTAGTACTCTTTAATGGTTCCTGTAATTCAATAAGAGAGATCGGGTTATTTAATACTTTTCTGTCCAATTCGGAGAGCTCTGGGCACATGCTACTATCCAAGTACGGGCCTATTCTATCCTCCTCATCTAATTCTGATTGGTATACAGCTGCATAATATCTGGAGAATTCAAGTTTAATGGTGTCTTGATTATATGTTATATTCCTGTTACTTAGTCTAAGACATCTGATTTTATTGTGCCCTCGTTGATTTGCAATCGTGGAGGATAATAATCTTCCAGGCTTCCCTGATTCGCAAAATACTTTTTGCCCGGAGGAAAAAATCTTATGTAAAAAATATATATATTTAATGTAAGTAAAAATGTAAAGCAAAATTCCAAGAACTCAAACCCACTTTAGTTTTCAGCAAAATCTCATCTTTTGAGAAAAGTGTAATGTGGTTGTTGACTATCTACAGAAGCCCAACATGCCTTAATAGATTAATGAAACCAATCCGTCAGTAAAAGAGTTTACGAAATTGTTTTCATGGATGTAAAGCAAATTTATGACAAGTTCTTTACATCAATTCATGTGGCGCTAGTTGAAAACATTGTCTGCTTTTCTGTATTTTCATGCTCAGATTCGGTTACTTGTCAAATTCTCACTGCTACAAAACTATCACAGAAATAAAGAGTCGTGTAAAGACTTGGATGTTTTCCTTTTGATACCACAATTTTTGTTTTAGTTGCACTGGGTTTTAGACTTTCATAAATAACCCCCTTCAGACTCAAATGCTCTCCATATGCCACTTTATCTGTCATGCCCAACCACTTATTAGTTATTATAATCTGTCCTTGTGCCTCTGCACTTCACAAAGTTTCTTTTTTCTAAACAGAATTCTCACATGGGTTTCTTTTTTGTTTCATTCTGTGTTATCGCCAGCAAGCAGAAAGTTAAGAATTGAGTCATACCATGGCAAATCTGTAAAGAATGAAATCTTTCAAAGGTCAGCTTCTCAAAGTTGTCTGTTGTTGACATTTAGGCATTTATTTCAGACATTGCTGATAATTTTCTTGGAGATAATGTGGAAGACTAGCTCTGTTGATATGCAATTATGTGCATAATGAAATGCAAAAATGCAAATACATCAGTATATGCCAGTTGTTGGCTTGGCTTTTTGTCAGCCATGCAGACATCAACAGACTTTGATGGATAAAGAGTCATCACTTCTCGGAACATCCCTGATATCTTTTAACAGAACACATAGGACATGTTATCTCATGATGGTAATTAGCATCAACCTCGAAATGTGAAAGTTCCCCAGGTCAAATTTCCTGTTAGTAAATTCTGAAAAAAAAAATCACAAAGGCTTAATTGCAACATTAATTTATTGTACGACTTGAAATTCAGCTGGCTTTCTCAAGTGAGCGGGGACTACAGTAATGTCTTCATTAAGGATGACGGCTCAAGCTAGTCCTGCTGACTCAGAAATGAGGGTTACACAGTCCAATGTTTAATTCCATATATATCTTATATTTTACAGTAATTATAATAAAATGGTAAAATAAGTCTCGTCAAGTCAAATGTGTGACCAAACCACGAATTTACAGATGAAACTTCAATTTTTTTTTATTAATAAACTAAGAACTCTCTAGATTATAGTCTAATTGCAGACACTACAGTTATTCAGACTAATTATCCAAGAACTTCTGCTTGCCAAAAATCCATGCTAACAATTACAGGGTTATTAAAATATTAAGGGCGCTTGTTTTTTCTTTTTTACACACTCGTATTATCTGCTCATAAATGAGGGAATCTATTTTTACACTCATTTATAGTGTTAAACAGAACAAAAATACTTCTATAAAAAGATTGCCACCTATTTTTTAACAATAAGGCAGAAATTTTTTTTGTTGCACGTCAAGAATTTCTTTTGGCTTAAATCTGGAAAAAAATGTAAAGTGTTGCGGGGCAGTACAATGGCAATTGTATAAATCAGATTTAAAGGGGTTTTCCAGATATAAAATATAAATGACCTATCGTAGGTCATCAATATATAATTATTGGGGGTCTGACTCCTGGCTCCCCCACCAATTGCTTAAAGAGCCGATGGAGCTCCAGAGGAATGTGCCCTTTTCCTAGGACATCACATTCATTAGACTTTTGTGCATTCATGAATGGGCCTAGGCTACTATACCAAGCACAGCTCTATAAAACGTCTAACCAGTGCCTGGAATTGGACCTCCTCTTATCAGATATTAATGACCTATCCTGAAGAATGGTCATCAATGTAGTATACATGGAAAAAAAACCTTTAACACCCTTAAGTACTTGGGCTACTTTGGCAAATCAGCACTTACCCATAACTTTTTTAGTTTTCTACCAATATAGCAAGTGTTAGTGTTAATGTTGGTGTTAAGTAAAGCAACGTATCCAAATTTGAGTTCTATCCGAATTTAATGAAAAATGTGATTGTAAACAAAGCCGAATTTCCAAATTTTTTGTGGTAAAGAATAATTTTTCCTAAAATGGCAGCTGGAGTTGTCATAGAAAGAACAGGGAAAAAAATAATCACCCCCATATCCATATGCATCGCCGTTCCTCTATTGATTGAAAAAGACCTGCCAAAGGACCTGTGCTGAGCGTGATGATGTCCAGCATGATGACATGGTGATGTCATCACACTCAATACAGGTCCTTCAGCAGGTCTTTTTCAATTAAGAGAGGAGCAGACTGCCTATGCGGGAAGAAGTGGATGAGTAATTTTTTTAAACCCCAAAAGGCTATATTGCACCAGTGTATTATTGTTTTTAACTGGCGTTAGACAGGTGCACTTCTGTGTAAGCGGCTGTTAAAAATAGCCCTATTGATTGATAGGCTGAATGGGGTTTCAACATAGCGATTTCTGACAAATTAATTAGTGACAAATCAAATTTCTTGTCAAACTTTAGTGAAGTTGCTGAATTTTTCACAACTTTGCTCATCTCTAATAGCTATATAAGGGAATTTTTTCTGTAGGACACGTATTACATAGTTAATACAGTTTAAAAAATACATAAGTCCATCAAGTTAAACCAAGGGGTAGGTGGGGACGCAAATCCTAGAAGGAGTATTTTTAATACAAAACAGTAATTCTTCTTTTTTGGGGATTAGTTTATTGCCTTTTGTTTTTGCTGTGTTCCCTGTGCAGTATGAATGACAGTTTAACTTTATGCTGTGGGTCAGTACTAGAGATGAGCAAATTTTTTAAAAATTCGATTCGCCGGTTCGTCCAATTAAAAAAAAAAAAATTGGTTTGATCCGAATATATTCGCGGCAAATTTCAGAAAAAAAACTGCTGTTTCCTGGCTGCAGAGAGCCTTTATAGTGGTATAGAACACTGCGCCTTTCAGTAACACGCACAGAGTCTGCTTTGGTAGTGAAATAATACTGTGAGTCCGTATGACATGCAGATGACAGACGTCGCTCTTAGAATCACTGCACACTTCACTTATTTGGGCAGTCATGGGGCCAAAACTGACCAAATAACTCAAGTATTAATTCAGACTTACAGGTCCATGTTAGCGTCAAGAAAAAGCGCACTCCTTTTACACCCTCGTCAGCTGATTCCACATAGATGTCTACAGAACCTGTTCTATTAAATGCTTATAAAAGTAGAGCCCCGCCCGACAGAGTGGAGAGGGTGTCAGCAGTAAGTTTGTGTTGAAGTTACTGATCATTTTGCCCTTCCTCTTATCCGTCAGAACAACAACCCACAAAAAACGGATCCTGATCCTTATGTGTTTTGGCTTCCAAATCATAAGCCAATTCTGATGCGACCATACAGGCCTTACAGCTGCTACACAGACAGGATCCATTGTGCGTCTCATTTTACCTACCTTCTGGCCAATCAGAAGAAAGGTCAAATAAATGATGATTTCAAGAAGGCCAAACAAGGACAATAGCGACTAAGTATTAGAGTGGGGAGGGTGATAACAGCATGAGACGTCCACAGAGTGGCCCTATGACATAGTGGTGAGGTGGAAGCAGCATGAGGAGACCACCAAGTGGCACAATGACAGGGTCTGGAGGTGGCGGCAGCATCAGGAGGCCACAGAGTGGCACAATTACAAAGTGTGGAGGTGACAGCAGCAGTATGATTTGGTCACAGATTGGCACAGTGACATAGTGTGGAGATGGCAGCATCAGGAGGCCACAGAGTTTCCAGGTGACATAGTGTGCAGATGGCAGCAACAGCAGTAGCATGATACCACAGAGTGGCATGGTGACATAGTGTGGACATGGTTGCATCAGGAAGCGACAGAGTGGCAAGGTGGCATAGTGTGGAGATGTCAGCAACAGCAGCATGATACAACAGAGTGGCAAGGTGACATAGTGTGGACATGGCAGCATCAGGAGGCCACAGAGTGGCAAAGTGACATAGTGTGAAGATGGCAGCAGTAGCAGCATGATACCACAGAGTGGCAAGGTGACATCGTGTGGAGATGGCAGCATCAGGAGGCCACAGAGTGGCATGGTGACATAGTGTGGAGATGGATGATCTAATCTGATGCATCAGGCATTGGTGGGTGGAAATCCTGACTGATCCATGCCTGATTTATTTTGACAAAAGTAAGTCTCTACGCATTCTGGGTGGACAGGCAAGTGCTTCTTGTGGAAACTATGGCCCTTGCCGCTCTAAACACCCGCTCTGATGCCACACTACTGGCTGGGCAGGACAGCTTTTCCAGGGCAAACTCTGCAAGTTGCAGCCACAAATCCAGTTTGGCTGCCCAGTAGTCAAGTGAATCTTCTATGACGGCTGGCAGGATGCTATCAAAGTATGCCACCACCAGCAGGTTCAGGTCCTGCACCAGGTCTACCTTCTGCTGCTGGTGTGTAGTTTCTTCACTATGCGGGTGAAGAACGCTGCTCATAAGCGACTCTAGACTCAGGGTGCTGGTGCTGTTGTCACTTGCAATGAATTCGAAGATCCAGTCAACCAATCAAGAACCGCCGGGTTGTTGGTCAAGACACGACTGCTAGCTGATTATGCCTGCGCCATAATCATTTACGCCTCTGACACTCCCCTGTGCAGGGCCTGGCACTTCTCTGTTTGACATACTTTTAGCTTTAGCGCCAAATATATTTTTATTTTTTTACTAAGATAGGCAACTAAAGGATTTGAAATTGGTAACGAAACGATTTCAGCGTAAATGACAGCAAAGGTGAACTGCGTATATATTTTTCGTATTGGACTAAAATTGTCCACTAAACGATTTCTAAGTAAATAACAGAAAAGGTGAACTGCGATTATTTTTCCCTTTTTATCTAGAAATATGACAATAAATGCTTTTAGCGCAAATAACACAAAATGTGAATTGGGTCTATTTTTCTCGTACTGTAGTGAAATATGACAAGAAACGCTTTCAGCGCAAATAACACCAAATGTGAACTGCGTCTATTTTTCTCGTATTGTAGTGAAATATGACAATAAACGCTTTTAGGGCAAATAACAGCAAACATGAACTTAGTCTATTTTTCTCTCTTTCTCTAGAAATATGACAATAAACGCTTATAGCACAAATAACACCAAATGTGAACTAAGTCTATTTTTCTTGTATTGTAGTGAAATATGACAAGAAACGCTTTAGGTGCAAATAACAGCAAATATGAACTTAGTCTATTTTTCTCTTTTACTCTAGAAATACGGCAATAAACGCTTTTAGTGCAAATAACAACAAAAGTGACCTGCGTAAATATTTATCATATTGTATTGAAATAGGCACTAAATAATATCACCGCAGTTAACAGCAAAAGTTACCTGCGTATATATTTATCTTTTTCCACAGATAAAAGCCACTAAAGGCTTTTCAACAAAGCACTTGCACCTCAATAACTAATTGCTGGAATGACAGAGCTGTATTATGAGACTATCCGGATGCCCAAGTAATGTTTCCCTGCACTTCTAAATCGCTTTTTTTCACTATGAGAATTTTCCTATGACTCTCCCTAGCATCTGCACACGTCTTTCCCTACCTGTGAAATTATTCCTCTCACTATCCTTTCCCTGCACTAGTAAATTGCCTCTTTCCTTTTTTTTTTACAATTATTATTTTTTTCACTCTCCCTAGCGCCTGCATACACGTCTGTCCCTGAACAAAAGTACGATAGTGAATGGCAGACTCTAAGATGGCCTCCGTATTTATAGGGCTGTGACATCAGCTGGCTGCTGATTGGCTACATGCATGGCATTATGGGTCATCCCGCCTTCCCAGAGTTCCTTGCCCCATGTCTTAACATGTGTAGCCTCAATTTTAGCCACCATTGTAGCAGGCTAGCCGCCATGTTAGGAAAAATTGTGATTTGTTGCCACGAAGCGTGAGGAAATTTGCATTTGTTCAGAATAAAATTTTTCCTGAAATTCGTCAGCTTTGATTTGCTCATCTCTAATTGCTAATGCCAAAAATAACTTAAGTGGATCCAAAACAGAGATGACATGTGAATGGAATACTTGCTCAAGGAGGGTGTGCTTTGTGGTATATGAGTGGCTGAAGTGCATGCAAAGTTTCCTGACCATTTTTAGGATGTCTTGCAGATGGGTGGATGACTTTAAGAACCACTTGACAACCAGACTGAATGCATGGTTTAGCCCTTCTTTACGAAGCGCCTGCACCATGTTCTTCCCGTTGTCGGTCCCCATGGTTCCCATTTTAAGTTGTTGCAGAGAAAGCCAGGATTTGATTTCTTGCTGAAGGACACTGAGAAGTTCCTCCCCTGTGTTACTCCGTTCACCCAGGCAAACCAAGTGCAGAACAGCGTGAGAGTGATGACAGGGGTCGCACATGGCTTGCATACACTACATGCCACCAACATAATTCTTGACAATAATGGTTTTTGCTGTAAATCGCTACAGGGGCATAGTTGGAGACATTGACTTCACAAGTAATACAGAGCAGTGGAGTTCAGCCACCTCTATTTACTTCCTGCTGTTTACTGCTCATGAATTATAATTGGGGCAACCAGCTTCAGCTTCCTCTTATATGTATGCCTACGGAGTCCCTTTGTTATGGCTTTGCAGAGGGAGCAAGAATGTTACGCACAATTCTGATGGAACTCCTGATCTTAAGAAACTGGACTTGGACTCCAAAGCAGAGACTCTCCTGTCATGTCTTGTGTGCTGTGGAGATCGAATGCAGAATGAGCAGATGAAAACAGATGAATATTTTCAAGCTGCTTGATTTAATTGTGAATAGATGGTAAATGCAAAGTCTGCTGGTGTGTTGTCATTAGCATATTCATTATGTTTACTGCAGGACCTATGACATTGTAATTTGATCCATACAGCAAAAAGAGGTGTGCAATCACCCATCAATTTTCCCGAAAAAAAAACATGTTTGAAATAAAAAATGTCAGCAATGAAAGGATAGTGGAATTCGGTTCATACAGAACAGTCTACAATCACCCATCAATTTTCCCCAAAAAAGCCTGTTTCACATAAAAAATTTCACCACTGCGTAATTCGGTCTATACAGCAGAAGGAGGTATATAATCACCCATCAATTTTACCCCAAAAAGCCTGTTTCACATAAAAAACGTCACCACTACTCAATTCGGTCCATACAGCAAAATGAGGTGTACAATCACCCATCAATTCCCCCCCCCCCCAAAAAAAAAACATGTTTGAAATAAAAAATGTCATCACTATGTAATTCGGTCCATACAGCAAAAGGAGGTATACAATCACCCATCAATTTCCTCCCCCCCCCCAAAAAAAAAAGCCTGTTTCCCATAGAAAATTTCACCACTACGTAATTCGATTCATACAGCTAAAGGAGATGTACAATCACCCATTAACTTTCCCCAAAAAAGCCTGTTTCATATAAAAAATTTCACCACTATGTCATTCGGTCCATACAGCAAAAGGAGGTGTACAATCATCCATCAATTTTACAAAAAAAACATGTTTAAAATAAAAAATGTCACACTACGTAATTCGTTTCGTACAAAGAAATGAGGTGTACAATTACCCATCAATTTTTGTAAAAAAAACATGTTTGAAATGAAAATTTCACTACTACGTAATTTGGTCCATACAGCAAAAGGAGGGGTACATTCACTCATCAATTTTCCCCCTACGTAATTTCACCACTATGTAATTTGGTCCATACCGCAAAAAGGGCTTTACCACATATAACTGCACTGCTCAATGGCAAATAGGCCCTTGTTTTTTTCCACTTTTACACTACACAAGGCTTTTCAACATATAAGTGCAACGCTGAACGGCGAATATATTTTTCTTTTGCCATTAATACAGGGCAAAAAAGGTCTTTAGAATATATAACTGCACCGCTGACCGACAAATATATTTTTTATTTTTCCACTAATACACGCCACAAAAGGCTTTAGAACAAATAATTGCACTGCTGAACGGCAAATATATTTTTTCTTTTTCAACTAATACATGACAAAAAGGGCTTTAGAACATATAACTGCACCGCTAAACAGCAAATATATTTTACTTTTGCCACTAATACACAACAAAAAGGGCTGTAATTTTAGCACTTCACCACACAATGGCTAATAAGCCCTTTTTTTCCGACTAATACAAGCCAACAAATGCTTTAGAGCATATAACTGCAACGTACAAGGACAAATAAAACGTAGTAATATTTCCTTGTAATAAACCCTGTTAATGCCTATTTCAAACAGCACTTGAACCCTATTAAGAACGATTTGCTGAAATTACAGAGCTGTATAAAGGCAATTTGGATCCCCAGTCAGTGCAGTAAGGTGTAATAGGATTGTTCCTATTACCCAGGCTGTAACCACCCCTGCTGAACCCTGGAATTATTCCTCCCTATCCTTTCCCTACACCTTGTAATCTTGCCCTGCACTTGTAAATTTTTCTTTTTTTAGCACAGTGAAGTTTTTTCTAGCACTGTCCCTAGCACCTGCTGACGTCTCTCCCTGCACTAAGTACACTGGTAAATGGCAGAATCTAAGATGGCTGACGCTATTTATAGGGCTGTGACATCACAGGGCTGGCTGGCTGGCTGCTGATTGGCTGCATGAATTGCATTATGGGTGATCCTGCCTTCCCAGAGTTCCTGGCTCTATGTCCTCACATGTGCAGCAGTCATTTTAGGAAAAAATGTGATTTGTTACTGCGAAGAGTGAGGAAATTCGGCTTCTGTGCAAATTTAATTTTTCCTGAAATTCGGATAGAATTTCACTTTGTCAGCTTTGATTCGTTCATCTCTAATAACTACATTTCACATAAGCAATCATTGTACTATCAAAGTCAAGCAGATTTCATATCTTCTCTTTTCTGGTGAACCTCTCAGAATATCTACATACCTATGTGTATTGAGTTGATTCCAAAGGATTTGATCTGATATCTGATTAGATATTTGTTTTTATGAGGATTTCTATTGTGTCCACTGCGGTGTCCGCTGCGGACAGTGAGATTAGCTGTGCCACATCTCCAGTGTGAAGTGTGCGCATCCAAAAAATATCTGTGACATCCAGTGTACTTTTTGAATAGACGGTGTCTGCTGCGGACAGTGAGATTAGCTGCGCCACATCTCCTGCTTAAAGATTGCTCATCCCTAAAATATCAGTTTCATCCAGTGTACTTTTTCCGTAGACTTTGTCCGCTTCTGACAGTGACCATACCAGGGCCATATCTGCAGTGTAAAGTGTGCACTTCAAAAATGTATCTGTGACATACAATGTAATTTTTCCATAGACTGTGTCCGCTTCTGACAATGACCATACTAGGGCCACATCTGCAGTGTAACATGTGCGCTTCAAAAATTTATCTGTGACATACATTGTAATTTTTCCGTAGATGACGTCCGCTGCGGACAGTGAGATTAGCTGCGCCACATCTCATGCGTAAAGTATGCTCATGCCTAAAATATCAGTGACATCCAGTGTAATTTTTCCGTAGACTTTATCTGCTTCAGACAGTGACCTTCCCAGGGCCACATATGTAGTATAACGTGTGCGATTCAAAAATATATCTGTGACATACAATGTCATTTTTCCATAGACAGTGTCCCCTTCTGACAATGACCATACCAGGGCCACATCTGCAGCATAACATGTGCGCTTCAAAAATTTATCTGTGACATACAATGTCATTTTTCCGTAGACGGTGTCTGCTTCTGACAATGACCTGACTATGGCCATATCTGCAGTGTAATCTGTGCGCTTCAAAAATGTATCTGTGACATACAATGTAATTTTTCCGTAGACGGTGTCCGCTTCTGACAGTGACCATACCTGGGCCACATCTGCATTGTAACGTGTGCGCTTCAAAAATGTATCTGTAACATACATTGTACTTTGTCAGCTTTCAAACCATACTCCCCACGGAACCCAAAGACTCAGTGGGTCATGGGAATAACGCTGCCGTATCGCCGGTCGTCATTGTTTATGCTCAGAACTACGGCTGTATCTGATCGTCTTCGAACCTCCCACTTTAATTTTTGATTAATGAAAACATTCTTGGCAAATGCTTTCGCTTTGGTTCATCTTGCGCCAGTCCAAGAATTTTACCTCTAGCGGCGCAATACGGATGCCCCCGGCCGTCACTCTTAATCCTGGCCCCAGTTCTGAAAACCAACAAAATAGAACCGGAGTCCTATTCCATTATTCCTAGCTGAAGTATTCAGGCGACCCGGCCTGCTTTGAACACTGTAAATTTTTTCAATGGTTAGCTAAGCAGCAGGCACTCTGACACCATTTATTAAATGGTCAGCTCAGCAGCAGGCCCTCGCATATAATTTTTTAGATGTCAGATCACCTGCAGGCCCTCGCATATAATGTTTTAGAGGTTCAGCTCACCTGTATGCCCTCACCTACAATCTTTTACAGGGTCATCTCACCTGCAGGCCCTCACCTAATCATACCTAATAGGTAATTTGCATTCATGCTGCCTTGCTTGGATGTGGTGGCTGTAGCCGTTTCTCAGGCTCCATCTCCGAAATCGAACACCGTGGTTGGCACTGAAAACAACATCGAAAGTTGATAGGGCAGATATCCGAATAGATTGTTGCCCTCACGGGGACGTGCGATCGGCCCCAGGTTATTTAGAGTCACCAAAGCAGCAACAGGCCATAATGTTTTAGATAGTAGATCAGCAGGCGCTTGCTCTAAATGTAATTTTTGGCAGCTCTTTCACTTAGTGCATAGGCTTTATGAGTGTAGGAGTCCCACTACCTGAACAATTGTACCACAATGTGAATAAGTCCCTCTTTTATGTGGTTGTATCGGAGTGCCTCTTCCTTGTAATTTTTGGCAGCACTTGCACTTTATATACAAGCAAATATACAGGAAAGAATGTTTCCTAACAATGTTTCCTCTATAATCGATTTTATATTTGGTTTTGTGTGTATTATTGTCAGTCTGTAAAAGTGGCATACTACTCGGACAACATCGTTCCCAGCAGCGACCTGTGAGTCCAAGATGCATCTAGACATCCTCCCCACGCTGTCCCCGAACCATTTTGGTTGTATTTCCATCAATTTCTGACATTTTCCTATGAGATGGGGGTGCCTGGTTTAATGCTCGGGTTCTCCCATTGACTTCTATTATACTCCCGATGTGTTCGGCACGAGCCCCCAAGCACCTAAACACTATGGTGCTCGATCAACACTAGTCTTCCATTGTCAAAATCTAGGAAATTTCAGGAAACACGTGCTCAACACACACACTGGACCTTTCCGGAAATGTTCTGGTTGTTGAGCAGAAACCAGCAAGTGGAGAGGTGTGGGGCTCATAACAGTGTCAGAATGATAGTGGTGGGGGACCTGTGAGGGTGAATGTAACTTCTTTTTAATATAGAAAAAAAGACCACTGGACAACCTCTTTAAAGGGAGCATGTCATCTGGTTGGGAGCCAGGTGTGTCCCCTGTGTAATGAAGCAAGGTGTACAGTCTTTGGCTTCATCGGCACAGTGAGTATGCTCTTGCCAATGGAAGATAAATCCAGACTCTCCTTCTGGTAAGTTCGAGTTTAATTTATTAATCTATGAAGGGATAGGAGGTTTTTGCTATGGGGACGTTTGGGACCCTAAACCCCAACTGTATAATGGCATGCTGGTGGTTTAATGGCCCCAAACTCTGTGACCAGTTTATTTTAAAGAGATTGCCTGGTTTTATCATAATGATGACCTATGCTCAGGATAAACTTCTGGTACTCCCATCGATCAGCTGCTTTAATGGGACAGAGTAGCTGTAGTTACACTCTGGTCCATTCAAGTGAATGGAACAGAGCAGCTGTAATTTGACTGTTCTGGTGCAATTTTGACAGCAAGCTGGTAAACAATAAAATGAACGTGGCATTAGTACGCGGTGCCCAATCTCTTCAAACAGCTGATTGTTGGGGGTGCCGGAGTTGGACCGCCACCAATCTAAAATTGATTAACTATGCTGAGGGTAGGTCATCAATATGAGAAAACCAAACAACCCCTTTAAGTTTGTTATGTCATTAGTAGCATGCTTTTTTTTGTTTATCCCTGTTTGTAATGGTCCTACAGTCCAGCCACACTATTATGAATGTGCAGACTGTTCCCCTGACATTGGAGTGTCTTATACTGCAGCTGGTTTTTAGCACGGCTGGTAGGTAACTGTGATCTACAACTTGCAAGCGGCCCTGCTGTTTGTTACTGGCAATTAAATTCAGTGGTGCCTTTCTTCCATTCAAAGAAGGGTCTTTATGCTTTAAATCCGACTCTTCTAAAACTCCCCACTTGTGTTGCTCTCGTACAAAAAAAAAAAAAAAGCTCAGACTGACAGATTATCGCAAGGCAGTTAAGCATGTAATTGCTCAAATGAGTTAAAATCCCTTCAAATATCTGTCTTTGTACCTCATCACACCACTTCACGGACTCAAATATTTGACAATTGATGAAGATAAAACTAAAAGGATCTTCATTAGCTACCAACCACCGTGACAAGCTTCTTTCAGCTGAAGGCTGGCAAATTTTGGAACTTATTATCTACTTAAAAACTGTAGGAAAGCAAAAGAAATACTTCTGCAGTTTAAAAGAGAGAAAAGTGGAAGCTCAGGGGCACAATATACAATCATCTGATGCTTGCTAGCCCTGAAATTAATTGTATAATGCTGACACTTGGAAAGCTTTGTTTACGGCTCACAGTAAGCAGCAAGAAAGCCTCTGTACACCGGTTTCTTCATTATTATCTTCCCACATCATTAGGTTTTTATCCCAACAGGAAGGTATGCATTGTGAGGAAAGTTAGGTGTTGTAGTAATCATGTCTCCTTTTCAGTTTTCACATATTCTTTTGTTGGTCTTAAATGATCAGAGAAATTAGAAAAAGAACTACTGTTTTTCAGATTTCTTTGTAAAACAGATATTTTTTTATTGACAACATAAGGAACTCCAAATGGAGGATTGTTTTGTTACTTTTATCTTAATAAATTAGTCAAAAGACTAGGACCAGAGTTATCAGAGCTTCTGAGGAACCTCAAAAGGCACAAAAAGCACCAGTTGGATCGCTGTCTGAAAGTAACCTAACACCCTACCCTGAAGGGTAGGTATGAATATACTGAAAAATATTCTTCACCAGTGGTAAGAAAGTATTTAAAAAGAAATCTGAGACATACTGGCTGTTAGAGACACAATTTCAATTTGGACGCTTTGCTGAATTTTCCCCCAAAATTTTATTAAATCCAAATTTATTCATGACAAGGAGCATTCAAAATCGTTAATTTCTAACGATAATTTGTTTTCCCTTAGTCCTAACAGCAGCACAGATGGGGTTAACTGCCCCCCGTGGACTGGTAGGACCGGCGGAATTTTTAATGAGCCCAAAGATTAAACCAATAAAAGAACTCCAGCTCCCTTAAAGGGAGGGGTTCATCCCCCAGCCCACCGTGTATGTTACAAGAAAAAAAGTACTTTAGGGCGGGAAATTTGTATGCTGCTGTTAGGACTAAGGGAAAACAAATTATCATTAGAAATTAACGATTCCCTTACGTCCTACCAGCAGCACAGATGGGGAGATAGCAAGAAGAATCCCCTAGGGAGGGTCCTCATGCTCGGCAGAAGTAAGGACTGTCTGCCCAAAGGCCGAGAACTCCGATATCCTAGCATCGATCCTATAATGGGAGATGAAGGTAGACTCAGAGCTCCAGGAGGCTGCCTTACAGATCAACTCTAGGGGGAGAAGATTTCTTTCCGCAACAGAGGTAGCTACGGCCCTTGTAGAATGGGCCCTCACAAACTCCGGAGGATCTAAGGCTTGGGAAATAAAGGCTTCCCTAATGGCTTCCTTAACCCAGCGACTAATAGTCGTTTTAGACGCTTTACGGCCTTTTGACTTACCGGCAAACAGGATAAAGAGATTTTCATCCATCCTGAACTCTTTAGATCTATCCACATAGATCTGAAGGCATCTAGCTATGTCCAGTGGATGTCGAACTGGAGCATCAGAGGAGGAGGCAGAGAGCAATACAGGTAGAGAGACTACCTGATTAATATTTTGAAAGGTAGAAACCTTAGGTCTAAAGTAAGGTAGAAATTTCAGAAGGATCCTATCTTGTAGAAACATGGTATAAGGGTATGATGCGGAGAAAGCTTGAAGCTCCGAAACTCTTTTGGCCGAAGTTATGGCCAGAAGAAAAACCATCTTAAGAGTTAAAAGTTTAAAACTTGCCTCCTCCAAGGGTTCAAAGGGGGGAGATGCTAGCCCCTTAAGAACAACTGACAAATCCCATTGAGGAACGGGTCTCAGTATTGTAGGCTTCAATCTTTCCGCTCCTTTAAGGAAGCGCTTGATGAGCGGGTCCCGAGAATATGGTCTGTTAAGACAGGCCGAGATGGCAAAAACTTGGACCTTCAGGGTAGAAGGGGAGAGACCTCTGTCTATCCCATCCTGAAGGAACTGTAGGATCGCTGCGAGGGGCAGATCTGCAAACGCCACCTGGTTGGAGCTACACCAAGAGGTGAAGATCCTCATAATCCGAGAATAGGCCTTTCTGGGAGACTCTGCTCTGGAATGCGATAATGTTCTCAGGACCGACTCAGAGAGCCCTTCCACTTTGGGAAGGGACTGGTCAACCTCCAGGCTGTCAGGTTGAATCTGTGCAGATCTGGGCAGAGATGCGTGTCCCACGACACCAGGGTCTGCTCCGGGGGGAGTCTCCAATATTGTCCCCGACTCATCTGAATGAGCTGGGTAAACCAGGATCTCCTGGGCCAAAACGGTATGATGGCTATTACCGAGGCCTGATCCTGACGGATTTTCATCAATACCCTCGGGATCATGGAAAAAGGAGGGAAGATGTACGCCAGCCTGAACCTCCACGGTATTGTCAGAGCATCTATCGCCAGGGGGTTGTCCTCCCTGTAAAGGGAACAGAACCTCTGTACCTTGGCGTTGAACTTGGTTGCCATGAGATCCACCTCTGGCATCCCCCACCTGAGGACTAATTGTTTGAAGATCTCCGGATGTAATGACCATTCCATGGTCGGTAGGCCGCGACTTAGGCGGTCCGCGATGACATTGAGGGAGCCTTTGATGTGAGTGGCGGATAGATGGGATAGGTTCAGCTCTGCCCACCGAAGAATTACCCCAATCTCTAAAAGAAGGGGTACGGATCTTGTGCCCCCCTGCTTGTTTATATAAAGCACGGCAGTCATGTTGTCTGACTGGACTTTCACTGCTTTGCCCCGAATCTGAGGGGCGAAGTGAAGGAGGGCTAGCCGGATAGCACGCATCTCGCGGAGGTTTGAGGAAAGATGCCGCTCCTGAGGAGACCAGGATCCCCGAACTGGGGACCCGTCTAGATGAGCGCCCCAGCCTACAAGGGACGCGTCCGTGGTCAATATGAGCCAAGCTGGTTGGGTCATAGACTTCCCTTCTGGTAGATGAAACCACCATCTGAGGGAATTCCGGGATTGATTGGATAGGGAGCACAGGGAACCTAGCCCCCTGGGGCTGCCGTTCCACTTGCTTAAGACCTCCGATTGAAGAGGTCGGAGGTGCCATAAAGCCCAAGGGACTGCATCCGCAGCCGCTGACATGAGCCCCACCATCTTCATGAGGGTCCGTATGGAGACTCGTCGTGGTACGTAAAGGAACCTTGCTAGGTCCTGAATCCGCATTCTTCTTTCTGGTGTCAACTGGAGGGACATCTGCAAAGAGTCGACTATGAATCCCAGATAATGGATAGAAGTCGAAGGGCTCACGTTCGACTTCGACCAGTTGACCATCCAGCCTAGGCGGAGCAGAAAGGATATTGCGACATGAAGTTGGTGGGAAAGTAGAGGGACTGAAGAGGCTAGAAGAAGCCAGTCGTCCAGGTAAGGGACAATGGTCAGACCTTGGAGTCTCAATGCTGCCACTACCGATACTACCACCATGGTGAAGATCAGGGGGGCAGACGAGATTCCGAAGGGAAGGGCGGCAAACTGGAAATGTTTGCACACTCCTGATATCTGGACCGCGATCCTGAGAAACTTCCGGGAGGAAGGATGGATCGGGATGTGGAGGTAAGCGTCCTTGAGGTCCAGAGTAGCCATCACATCCCCAGGGTTGAGGAGGTGGCTGACTGACCTTATGGTTTCCATGCGGAACCTGGTCCTCTTTATGAAACGATTGAGAAATCTCAAATATATAATCATCCGAAGATCTCCCGTCTTTTTGGGTACCAGAAATACTGGAGAATAAATCCCTAGACCCCTCTCCCCTGCCGGTACCTCCTCCAGGGCTCCCTTGGAAAGGTAGTCTTGGATATAGGCTTCCAAGACCCTTTGCCTGGTTGGCAAAAAACTGCATGTGGCAATGAATCTTCTTGGGGGGGGGAGAAATAAGGTCTATTAGATAGCCGGCGGTTACTATATTTTGGACCCAGGGGTCTCGAATTTCCTGGGCCCACACGTGACTGAAAAAGAAAAGATGCCCCCCCACAGGGAGGTGGGGGAGGGGTACGGGATAATCGAGAGGCGTAACGGCAGGGACAGCAGGGTTTATCCAAGAGCCTCTGAGAGGCCCATAGTCAGGAGGGCTTTGCCTCCCTGGGTTTGCGGGAACGCCTAGAAAATTTTCTAGGCGGTCCCCCCCAATCCTTACGTCCCTGCTGTCCTGGTCGGCCTCCGCGGGCTTGTCTTCCCCTGCCTCGAAAGGGCTGCTGGGGAAGGCTCTTCCCCTTTTTGTCTGATAGACCCTCCATGATGGTGTCTAGCTCAGAACCGAATAGACGGCTCGGTTCAAAGGGGAGCCCACAGAGGTTATATTTGGACGCGTTATCCGCATTCCAAGGTTTGAGCCACAGAGGTCTCCTGGCGGCAGACACTAAAGCCATAGTCTTGGCCGCCAATTTTAATTGGAGTTGGGCTGTGTCACAGAGAAAATCCACTGCTAAGTTGACGGACTTGAAGGCAGCAAGAATATCGTCCCGAGAGACACTCTGGTCAACATCAGTCTGAATCTGGCTCAGCTTGGTTCTGAGGAAGGAGGAGACCTCTGTGGCAGCAATAGAAGTCGAGGCCGAGGCTGCGGCCGCTGAGTAACCTCTTCTGAGGGTGCACTCTGCCCTCCTATCTAGAGGGTCCTGCAGGCTAGACCCATCGTCTGCAGGGACCAGAGTGCTCCTGGACAACTTGGCGATCGCCATGTCCACCTTAGGAATGGAACCCCATGATTCCACTAAGGGTATAGCCATAGGAAACATTAGCTTAAACTTCCTGGTAAGGACTGGGCCTTTTTCAGGCTTTTTCCACTCCGTGCGCATCACGGAGAGAAGGGTCTCATCTGCCTTAAAGACCCGCTGGGTCCGGCAGGCGGGATCGGAAGACTCCCCTACGTCAACATCATGGTCCCCCGACCTGATGGACCATAGAAGCTTCTGGGTCTTTTCCGGTGGAAAGAAACCCGAAGACGCTTCTTCCTCATCCGAGGAAGATGACCCCACAGAAAGGGGCATAGGCCTATCGTGGGGGCGGGCACCTCCATTGGTGTTTGGGAGGGAACAGGTAGTCTCTCGTTAAGGAGACTTACGACCCCTTTAATGGAGTCGTCGACATAAGTCTTAGCCCACTGGTACATATCCTGCATGGAAGGCTCGGTAGCAGTGGCGGAACGACAGCTGTTGCACCTAGAAAATGGGCAGCTGTCCTCAAGAGGCGTATTGCAGTCATAGCAAGCCAGGTGTCTCCTCTTGGTGGCTGATTTCCGAAGCTGATCGGACTCTCTGGGAGAGGCCATAGCTAAAAGGGAACAAAAGGAGAGGAATTTAAAGCATCATTAAATGGAGATAAGAAAAAAAAACCTTCCAGTATTTTAAGCACGAACCAGAGGAGAGAACAAGATAGCTGAGCAAAAAAGAAAGAGCGGTCTGAAGGCAATGTCTCACAATCAGGAGACTCTGGAGCTAGCTTGTTAAAGCAGCGCAACCAGAGACCGACTGAGGGAATCAGGGAGCTTAAATAGGATAGCTCCGCCCAGGGGAGTGGCAAAGTCCAGGCTAAGACCTCCCCCTAAGCACAGCCACAGAACAAACTTCCCTTGGAAAAAAAGGGGAAAGAAAAGGCCTAAGCCTATAAGGAAATGTCCCCACATAACCACTCATCCCCCCTGCGCAAGAAAAGAACGGCCGGAGAAAAAATCCGGCCGGCCGACGCCGAGGAAACCGTAAGTGACGCCGAGGCAAGGGCCGCGTCACTTCCGGTCATGGCGACGCCCAGCAACAGGAGCGCTGCCGGCTATCGCAGGGGAGATGAACGGAGGGAGGACCTGCGAGCATGGAAAAAAACCATGCTACAAGAGCGCAATATAAGCGCATATCAGATAAGTAAAAGAGGGACTAAGGAGACTAAGTCAGCATGATAACGTCCCAAAACCCCTGTCTAAAAAAATAAACCATTGAGAAAACTCGCCAGTCCACCTGTCCGAAGGACAGAAAAAAACACGGTGGGCTGGGGGATGAACCCCTCCCTTTAAGGGAGCTGGAGTTCTTTTATTGGTTTAATCTTTGGGCTCATTAAAAATTCCGCCGGTCCTACCAGTCCACGGGGGGCAGTTAACCCCATCTGTGCTGCTGGTAGGACGTAAGGGAATGAGCTATTTCTATAAAGAACAGTGCAGCAGCCCAATATTCTACTATAGAGTGAAAGAGTGCACTCCTTTTATACCGTCAGTTGATTCCACATAGATTTCTACAGAATCTGTTCTGTTACATGCTGGTACAAGTAGTGACCCCATGACAGAGTGGAGACTGTGTCAGCAGTAAGTTTGTGTTGACGTAACTGTTTAATTTTCCCTTCTTCTGATCTGTCACAAGAACAACCCCAAAAAAATGTATCCTGTCTTTTAAAGCTCCATCTTCACACGGTTAGCATTTGGTCAGTAACCATCCATAGTATTGCTAAGGGACAAAAAAAACAGGAATGGATCCAAAACAGAAATGACACATGATTGGAATATTTGCATGTCTTCTGTGTTTTGTACCCACTCCTGCTTTTGGCTTCCAAATCATGAGCATATCCTGATGCAAAATAGGGACCATGTGATAGAGGCCTTACAAATGCTCCAAAGACAGGCTCTTGTTTTTTTCATTTTTCCATCCTTCTGACAGATCAGAAGAAGGGTAAAATAAATGGTGATTTCAACAAGGCGAAAAAGGGACACTAATGGCCCAATTACAGAGTGGGAGGGTGGAAACTGCATGAGGAGTCAACACAGTGGCCCAGTTACAGAATGGTGAGGGTGGCAACCGCATGAGGAGTCAACATAATGTCCCAGATTGGTGAGGATGGCAACTGCATGAGAAGTCAACATAGTGGCCCAGTTATAGAATGCAGAGGGTGGCAACTGCATGAGGAGTCAACATAGTGGCCCTGTTACATTATGGGGAGGGTGACAATCGCATGAGGAATCAACACAATGGCCCAGTCACAGAGTGCTGAGGTGGCAACCACATGAGGAGTCAACACAGTGGCCCAGTGGCCCATTTACAGAGTGGGGAGGGTGGGTACCCTATGAGGAGTCAAAATAGTGGCCCAGTCACAGAGTGTTGAGGGTGTCAACTGCATGAGGAGTCAACACAGTGGCCCAGTGACAGAGTAGGGAGGTGGGGGGCAACAGCAGTGGCAGTAACAGCACAAGATGGTGGGTGGCAGTAGGAGAAGATGGCAGCAGAGGTATCAGGTGTGTGGCATCAGGCGGATGGAAGCATCAAAACAGTGGCTGAAGCACATGGCCAGAAGTAGAGATGAGCGAATCAAAATTTGATTTGCACCGAATGCAAATTTCTTTGCGCTTCGTAGTAACCAATCACATTTTTCCTAAAATGGCTGCTGTACGTGTGAGGGCATGGAGAAACGAAGTCTGGGAAGGAGGGATCACCCAAACTGACATGTATGCAGCCAATCAGCAGCCATCAAGCCCTGTGATGTCACAGCCCTATAAATATGGCAGCCATCTTAGATTCTGCCATTCACCAGCATACTTAGAGCAGGGAGAGACGTGTCTGCAGGCGCTAGGGGCTCAATGCAGAGGGCCCTCTGGTCAGACCTCCATGAGGATGGGTGATGGCGCACATAGGCAGAGGCCAACTGACTACATAGGATGTCTTGATAGCTTAGTTTATCCTCCCTCTTATCCTCCCTCTTGGACCGGTAGTGAGGGCCTAACATGGTAGTCATCTCTCTGCTGAATGGTGATAATATGGCTGTCACTACGCAAGCAACTCAGCATGCATTGGGCCATTTGCCAAAAGCAACTGAGCATGCACCGGCCATTTGCCAAGCGACTCGGAGGGACTCCCTGCCTCCATCTCCATAGCATACTGCCATGGTGTGTCAGGGGTCATCTGTCTGGTCTTCCTCATCACCCTTTAGCTCCTCCTACTCTCTTGTCACTAGTGCAGATAAACCACCCATTTCTGTATACATTGCTTGTGCATGAATGTCCTTCTCCTCCTCCTCCACCAGTTCAGCCCCTACAGGGCTCAGGTGGCCATGAGATGTAGGCATCCTGTCTCCTGTCCCCTGGCCAGCCAGATTTATCAGAATCTGCTCCAGGACGTGAAAGAGTTGATTGACATTGTTTATCTGTAGTCCTGGCGACTGACAAATAAAGTGGCCTCCTCAAATGGCCTGAACAAATGGCTTGTGTCACTCATGAGCTGCCCTAGGCTAATGTTGAAGTTACACAGGGGAGTGCTCCTGTCCACCTGCATCATTAAAAATTGTTCACGGTCTTCCACTGCTCATATAGTAGGTCCAACATGTGGAGGGTGGAGTTCCAATGGGAGGAAATGTTGCATATCAGGTGATGTTGAAGAATGCTATTCTGCCTTTGCTGCTCAAAGAGGGAGCAAGTTTTGCAGGGTAAGAGTGGCTGAGGAGAATGCACAGTTTCCTGGCCATTTTAAGGATATATTTCAGATGGGTGGAAGACTTCTGGAACCGCTTTACAACCAGATTAACCACATGCGCCATGAAGGGCATGTGGCTCAGCTCTCCTTGACACAGCGCCGACACAATGTTCTTCCCATTGTTGGTGACCATGGTTTCGATCTTAAGTTGGCGAGAAGATTCAATTTCCTCTTGAAGGAAGCAGAGCAATTCCTCCCGGTGTGACTCTGTTCGCCCAGGCAAACCAGGTGGAGAACAGCATAACACTGCCATGCTTTGCACAGGTGGTATGCTGGAGTAGCACTCCAATTTGGGCCTGCAGTGGAGGCTGAGGACAAGGTGGAGGATGAAAAGGCAGAGGAGGACATTGGCTCAGAACCCACAGCTTGAAAGGACATTGTCCTTGACTGTAGTTACAGCTCCACACTTTGGCGCTGCCTTAAACTTTAGCAGACACCGACAGGCTCATGGACTGGCCCACCTTCTGTTCAACATACGTGTGCAGAGGAAGTTATGATGACTTGGAACTCTCTACCTTGGCTAGGCACAAGCCAACAATTCTCTGAAATGTGCAGAGTCAACCACATGGAAAGGGAGGGACTGTAGTACCAGCAACTTTGCCAGGAGTACGTTCAGCTTCTGTGCCATTGGAGGATGCACACATACTGTTGTCTTTTTGCAATCACCTCTGTGATTGATTGCTGATGATTTGAGTGACAAGGAGGAGCAGGAGCATCAGGGTCAGTAGATGCTGGGAAGGAAACACAGCTCCCTTCTGCTGAGGTGGTGGAGCTTTGACTGCTGGAGAAGGGGTGCGGGCCACTGGGAGAGTCAGCCGTTTTTCCTTCAGGCTGTACCACTACATTAGCGCCACGGTTTTCCCAGGCCACTTTATGGTGATGCTGCATGTGTTGATGCAGGGCCATGGTGCTAACACTGGCACTCTGGCCATGCTTCCCCTTCTGCCCACAGATTCTACAAACGGCCATGTTGACGTCCTCCGGCGACTTAATGAAAAATCCCTACACTGCCGAGTATGGCATTTTCCCCCCACCACTCCATACTGACTGCCTGCTATGGTTGCCTCTGTGAACCTGTGCATCGCTAGTTATTTACAGACAGGAGTAGCAGATGGTCTACCCAGGGCAAGTTCGGCTCCAGACCTCACACTGCTGCCACACTGCTGATTCACAGCCACGCTATAACCCTGTAGGCTCAACTGCTCCCTCTCATAAAAGCTGCAACCCTCATCCCCTGATGATGATGATAAAGCCCTTGCTTCACCCAGCTCCCATGTGCGATCAGCTACACCATCATCTACAACTGTCTGCATGTCACTGATGTCACTCTCACCTTACAGGGGGGTGATCAATGACAGGGAGGTGATCACCCATATAGATTCCCTGATCACCCCCCTGTCATTGATCACCCCCCTGTCATTGATCACCGCCCTGTAAGGCTCCATTCAGACGTCCATATGTGTTTTGCAGATCCGATCCATGTATCCGTGGATCCGTAAAAATCATACGGACGTCTGAATGGAGCCTTACAGGGGGGTGATCAATGACAGGGGGTTATCAATGACAGGGGGGTGATCAGGGAATCTATATGGGTGATCACCTCCCTGTCATTGATCACCCCCCTGTAAGGATCCATTCAGACGTCCGTACGTGTTTTGCGGATCCGATCCATGTATCCGTGGATCCGTAAAAATCATACGGACGTCTGAATGGAGCCTTACAGGGGGGTGATCAATGACAGGGGGGTGATCAATGACAGGGGGGTAATCTGGGAGTCTATATGGGGTGATCATGGGTGATCAGGGGTTCATAAGGGGTTAATAAGTGACTGGGGGGGGGTGTAGTGTAGTGTAGTGGTGTTTTGTGGTACTTTACACAGCTACCTGTGTCCTCTGGTGGTCGATCCAAACAAAAGGGACCACCAGAGGATCAGGTAGCAGGTATATTAGATGCTGCTATCAAAACAGCGTCTAATATACCTGTTAGGGGTTAAAAAAATCACATCTCCAGCCTGCCAGCGAACGATCGCCGCTGGCAGGCTGGAGATCCACTCGCTTACCTTCCGTTCCTGTGAAGGCGCGCACCTGTGTGCGCGCGTTCACAGGAAATCACGGCTCTCGCGAGATGACGCATATGCGTGACTCTGCGCAGAGAGGTGGTTAAAATGCTTTTACTTATCCAGGCCATTCTGAGATTTCTTTCTCATCACATATTGGACTTTATTACAGTGGTAAAATTGAGTCAAAAAAATTTCATTTTTACTGTTTGCAAACTTTGTTAACCCTTTAGGTGCCCCACAAGAATTAAAAGAAAATCTGAATAAAATTAGAAAATTTGACTTTTTTTTTAGCAGATTTTAAATTTTCATCTATTTTGTCCGCAAAACATCATGAGCTAACAACCAAACAAAACCCCAAATCTATTACCCTGAATCTGATCTGGAGTTTACATAAACACCCCATATGTGCTCAAAAACTGATGTATGGGCGCACAGCATGCTTCAGAGTAGAAGGAGCACCATATAACTTTTGGAGATGGGATTTAGCTGGAATGGTAATTGGGAGCTATGCCGCATATGAAGACACCCTGAGGTGTCCCTACAGTGGAAACCACCAGTAAGTTACCTTATTCTGGAAACTACACCCCTCAAGGAATATTTCAAGGTGTATAGTGAGCACTTTGACCCATCAGGCGTTTGATAGAATTAGGAAGCGCTTGGCGTGAAAATAAAAAATTAAACATTTTTCAAGAAAAAGTTGCTTTACACCCACATTTTTCACTTTCATAAGGGAAAATAGAACAAAATGCACCCCACATTTTGTTCCCCATTTCCCTCCGAATACGCCAACACCCCATATGTGATAAAAAAAAGATGTATGCAAGCATGGCAGGGTTCAAAAGGGAAGTAGCAGTTTGCAGGACAGATTTTGCAGAATTGGCTTTTGGGAGCTATGTCGCATATGAAGACACCCTGAGGTACCCCTAGAGTAGAAACCCACAAAAAGTGAGCCCATTCTGGAAACTACACCCCTAAAGGAATATTTCAAGATGTGTAATGAGAACTTTGTCCTCGCAGGGGATTCATGGAATTGGCTGTGAAAATGAAAAATTGAGAATATGCACCCCTAAGTTATTGCCCATTTTCTCCTTATTACAGCAATACCCCATATGTGCTTGTATAATGCTATATGGGCGTACCACAGGAGCACCAAATGGCTTCTGGAAGGCAGATTTCACCGGAATAATTGACAGGCGCCATCTTGCAATTGAACACACCCTGAGGTACCCGTAGAGTGGAAACCCCCCAAAAATGACCCAAATCCAGAAACTACACCCCTCAAGGAATATTTCAAGGTTTGTAGTGAGCACTTTGACCCATCAGGTGTTTCACAGAATTAGGAAACGCTTGACTGTGAAAATGAAAAATTACTATTTTTTCCAGAAAAAGTTGCTTTACTCCCGCATTTTTCACTTTAGCAAGGGGTAACAGGACAAAATGCACCCCAAATTTTGTTTCCCATTTTCCCCCAAATATGCCAACACCCCAGATGTGCTCAAAAAATGATGTATGGGTGCACAGCAGGGCTCTAGAGTCAAACAGCTAAATATAGATTTTGCTGGCCTGAATTGGCAGACATTTATTTTAGGTGCCATGTCACATTCAATTTTCCAAAATTTATTAACATTTTTCCTATAAACGGTCCATACAGTGAATTGTCACATCTGTGCTGCAATAGTGTCTGTGTGTCAGGGCCAGATATTGGCAAAAATATGTGCGAAAAAAATTATATTTTTTCCATAATTTATCAACATTTTTCCTATAAACGGTCTCTTATAACATATAACATTTAATATGAAGAAAGTGAGCACTAAGGGAAGGGGAAGTGGCCGTGATGCTGACGGTGCACGCAGAGGCCGTGGACCTGGGCATGTTGAAACTGTGCTTGCTGCCAGAGCACAAGAAAAACAATAATCCAAGATGCCTACCTTCAAGTCCAGTCTCAGTAGCCAGGAGTCTGGTACACACAATACTCACCCTGATCCTCCTTCTTCCCACCATTTACAGTCTGGCCAAACAAGTGAACCCACACTCGGATATTCTGAGGACCTCTTTGCATCGCCATTAATTGATTTGGCCCTCTCGCCAAGCACGCTTGAAGGGGGACCTGAGATCTTGGGCCCTGATTCCCAACCTCTTGAGCATCCAGAGTCACAAGAACATGACACTGGAGAGCGGCAATTAGTGTTTAATGAGGTGGATGATGATGAGACACAGTTGCCAATGACTCAACCGCAATTACTGTCTCAAGAAGTTGAGGAAGAGGATGACACACAGTTGTCAATCACTGAGGTTGTAGTTAGGTCAACAAATCAGGAGGATGATCAGAGTGAGGAAGTGAAAGAGGAGGTGCTGGACGACGAGGTCACTAACCCAACCTAGGAAGGTGGCAACAAGCCAAGAGAGCAGAGCAGTACAGAGGGGGAGGGATCTGCAGCACTGCAACAGGCTGGAAGAGGCAGTGGGGTGGCAAAAGGTAGAAGGTGGGCACCACCGAATAGACCCTCCTGGAGGAGCCTGTAAGGTCAGCTTGGTACAGTTTACACAGACACCTCCTGTCCACGCGGGCACAGAGAGGCAACAAGCTGAGAGAGCAATGAAACATCACTTTCTCAGCTCGGGTAATATGCCACCAGCTTCTCGTTTGATATAAGCCGGGTCCGCTAACGGATTATATAGGGCGAGAAACCAACCCGCGGTAGCTTATAACTAGGCCGAAACATGGACGCGGGGATTCGTGATCGAGATACAAGACAGCACAAGATTAAATTATATATTTAATAACCTTAAGGGCACACTAGATATAACACAATATACCCAGAGAATATATACAGTGGTCTGAGGTTACAGATACAGGTGATATAGGTACAACAGGGTTAAGCAGAGCAAAAGTCAGTTACCGGGTAAATGAAAGTTCCTTTGGGTTATAATAGTAGAATAGTCCTTGGCTGCAGTCACGTGGGTGGCAGTGAGGTCAGCTGGTTCCCGGTCTCTCCAAACACATTGGCACGATGTGACTGCCTTCAGAAAAGACACCGCCCGCTGGCTTGCATGGGCTTATGACCTGTAACCGGCCACTCCCCTCTCCACCTCTGGGAAGGGTCCACTCCTCGTTCTCTGGTGCTGGCAGCAAATGACCCATAAAAACCCCTTTAGGGCTCATATCCCCAGACCAAAATGTCGCAGGAAGATGGTTCCTAGCCAAATTGATCCGCCTGGGTTCCGGCTACAACTATAGTCCAAGCATGGTACCATTATTTGGTTTCTGTGGGGAGATATGTATATCTCCCCTCCCGGGCATCCTAGCATCAAGCCAGGACCACGTGGATGTTTGGTTTTGCCCCAGGACAGCAAAAAGATAACTGAATTATGCCTGGGATGGACAGACAATTCATAATTCCTTATGAAATGTAGGTGCCAACATGTCTGGGAGGTATCATTGATTCTAGGCAAGTGCTGAGACCTCCTGCTGGGGGTTTACCTACAGGATTAGCTTGCCTCCAAACTGGCTGGTTGAGGTGTGACTTTATCCACCTGGGGCCTCCTTGAAGTCTGGACCCCTGGGGGCTTTCTATCTGACAGCAGATGGCTAGGGGGTGAGAACATATTTTGCATGTACACTGACCAAGGTGAATCAGATGAAAATCAAGGCTGCCAGTAATTGATAATCCATATTCCTCACAGCGCTTTTTTGAGAAAAGTGTGGACGACAAAAGAATAGTAGTTTGCAACCTGTGCCACACCAAAATGAGCCGGGGCGTGAACACTAGGAACCTCACCACTACCAGCATGATCCGCCACATGGAATCAAAGCACCCTAATAGGCGGCAGGACGCCTGGGTCCACAATCTGTGTCTGCGGGTCACACCACTGCCTCCTCTACCCCTGTGTTACGTGCTGGCCAATCCCCTGTCCAAGACACAGGTCTGGATGCCTCCCGCCCTGCATCTGGACCTTCGCAAGCACCATGAGCAACTACATCCACTTCCTTGTTCCAGCACAGCGTCCAAATGTCATTACCCCAGGCATTTGAACGCAAGCGCAAATACCCAGTCACCCACCCACAGGCCATTGCACTAAATGCGCAGCTTTCCAAATTACTGGCCCTGGAAATGTTGGCATTTAGACTTGTGGACACTGAGGCCTTTCGCAGCCTGATATCGGCGGCCGTCCTTCGTTATGCAGTCCCCAGCTGCCACAGTTTTTCAAGGTGTGCCATTCTAGCCTTACACCAACATGTGTCCCTTAACATCACATGTGCCCTGACCAACGCAGTTACTGGGAAGGTCCACTTAACCACGGACACATGGACAAGTGCATTCGGCCAGGGACACTGCATTACCTGACGGCACACTGGATGAATGTTGTGGAGCCTGGGAGCGACTCGTACCCTGGGATGGCAAAGGTGCTACCAACGCCAAGGATTGCGGGCCCCAATTCCATCATGGTTTCCGCCACCACCAACGTTAGTAGCTCCAACCCCCACTTCTCCTCCTCTGCGTCCTCCTCCACTTCCACCTATGAAGTATCTGCATCAGTCGGAAGCTGGAAGCAGTGTAGCACTGCAGTGGGGAAGCGGCAACAGGCCGAGCTGAAGCTAATCTACCCTACCTAGGTGACAAACAGCACACTGCCGCAGAGCTGTAGCAGGGGATAAGAGACCAGACTGAGCTGTGGCTTTCGCCACTCAACCTAGAGCCAGGCATGGTTGTGTCTGATAATGTGCGTAACTTGGTGGCGGCTTTGGAGCTGGGCAACCTTTGACACATCCCATGCCTTGCCCACATATTCAACATTGTGGTTCAGTGGTTACTAAAAACATACCCCAATTTACTGGTGAAGGTGTGCCGCATGTGTGCACATTTCTGCAAGTCACCGATTGCTGTCAACGCTGCAGCAGCACTTGAAATTGTAAGCTCACCAGCTGTTGTGCGATGTGAGCACACGCAGGTACTCAATGTTCCACATGTTGGCCAGGCTTTGTGAGCAGCAGAGGGCAGTTGTGGAATACCAGCTGCAACATGGCCATTGGCTTTTCAATCAGCTTCTGCTATTCACAAGCGATGAGTGGGCATGGATGTCTGACCTCTGTAACGTTTTAAGCAACTTTGAGGAATCAACACATATGGTGAGCGGTGATAACGCTATTGTCAGCGTCACTATCGCACTTCTGTGTCTTCTCAAATGCTCATTGCTCACAATTAATGACGAAGCTTTGCATGTGGAAAAGGGGGAAATGGGGGAAGACATTACACAATTGATGATAGCCAGACCACCCTCAGTTCATCTTCTCAGCACAAATTGGAGGCTGAAGAGGAGGAGGAGGAGCAGGATGCGGTTGCCTCCGCTACAGAGTGTAGTACCCATGGAAATTAAATTCCATCTGTTCATCGTGGGTGGGCAGAAGATGAGGAAGAGCATGAGGAGATTGGGAGTAATCCTCCTGTTGATGACAGCAAAGTCTCGCCTGTTGGTACTCTGGAACACATGGCTGACTTCATGTTAGGCTGGACACGTGGCACGAACTGGCGCTCTACGCTTTGGAGGTGCTGGCCTACCCTGCCGGCAGCGTTTTGCGTGAGCGTGTATGTAGTGCTGCTGGTGGCATTATATCAGATAAGCGTATCCGCCTGTCAACTAAAAATGCTGACAGGTTGACTCATATAAAAAGGAACAAGGCCTGGATTAACCATGACTTCTCGACTCCACTAGAGGAATGCTGATGAACATAAAGGCACTTTATATGTGTTGTTTTTAATGTAGTTAATAGACTGTATTCCCATGCACCCCTTCCACTACAAACAAGGGTATATGGTTGACTCTTTCTTTTCTCATCCTCCTCCTCCTCTTCTGTCATATCAACATGCATTGCTTATTCGTCACATATAGGGATGAGCGAACTCGAACTGTATAGTTCGGGTTCGTACCGAATTTTGGGGTGTCCGTGACACGGACCCGAACCCGGACATTTTCGTAAAAGTCCGGGTTCGGGTTCGGTGTTCGTCGCTTTCTTGGCGCTTTTGTGACGCTTTCTTGGCGCTTTTTGAAAGGCTGCAAAGCAGCCAATCAACAAGCGTCATACTACTTGCCCCAAGAGGCCGTCACAGCCATGCCTACTATTGGCATGGCTGTGATTGGCCAGAGCACCATGTGACCCAGCCTCTATTTAAGCTGGAGTCACATAGCGCCGCCCGTCACTCTGCTCTGATTAGCGTAGGGAGAGGTTGCGGATGTGACAGTAGGGCGAGATTAGGCAGATTAACTCCTCCAAAGGACTTCACTTGATTAATCGATCGATCTGCAGCTGTGCATCATTGAGCTGCTGAAATTCAAATGCTCACTCACTGTTTTTAGGCTGCCCAGACCGTTTGTCAGTCACTTTTTTCTGGGGTGATCGGCGGCCATTTTGTGTCTTGTGCGGTGCTGCGACCAAGTGCATCCAAGCTGCGACCAAGTGCATTTAACCCTCAATGGTGTGGTTGTTTTTTGGCTAAAGCCTACATCAGGGTGAAGCTGTCACACCAAGTGCATTTAACCAGCAATAGTCTGTTCATTTTTTTGGCCATATACTAAATCAGGGGCAAGCTGCGCCTGTCACCAAGTGCATTTAACCCTCAATGGTGTGGTTGTTTTTTGGCTAAAGCCTACATCAGGGTGAAGCTGTCACACCAAGTGCATTTAACCAGCAATAGTCTGTTCATTTTTTGGCCATATACTACATCAGGGGCAAGCTGCGCCCGTCACCAAGTGCATTTAACCCTCAGTAGTGTGGTGCGTCAAGCTGTGACACCAAGTGCATTTAACCAGCAATAGTCTGTTCATTTTTTGGCCATATACTAAATCAGGGGCAAGCTGCGCCCGTCACCAAGTGCATTTAACCAGCAATAGTGTGGTTATTTTTTGGCCATATCCCAGTCTAATTCTGTCACTAAATCCATACCGGTCACCCAGCGCCTAAATACTAGGCCTCAAATTTATATCCCGCTAAATCTCTCGTTACCGCTGTCCTGTTGTGGCTGGGAAAGTTATTTAGTGTCCGTCAAAGCACATTTTTTGTTCTGGGTTGAAGTACAATTCCCAATTTAGCAATTTCATAATTTAGTGGTTCCTGCTATATCAGAGCTATTTGAAATCTATCCCTAAAAGGGTATATAATATTCAAGGTGCACATTGGGTCATTCAGAATAACTTCACACACACCCGCTACTGTGTATTTCCAAGTCTAATTCTGTCACTAAACCCATACCTGTCACCCAGCGCCTAAATACTAGGCCTCAAATTTATATCCTGCTAAATCTCTCGTTACCGCTGTCCTGTTGTGGCTGGGAAAGTTATTTAGTGTCCGTCAAAGCACATTTTTTTGTTCTGGGTTGAAATACAATTCCCAATTTAGCAATTTCATAATTTAGTGGTTTCTGCTATATCAGAGCTATTTGAAATCTATCCCTAAAAGGGTATATAATATTCAAGGTGCACATTGGGTCATTCAGAATAACTTCACACACACCCGCTACTGTGTATTTCTAAGTCTAATTCTGTCACTAAACCCATACCTGTCACCCAGCGCCTAAATACTAGGCCTCAAATTTATATCCTGCTAAATCTCTCGTTAACGCTGTCCTGTTGTGGCTGGGAAAGTTATTTAGTGTCCGTCAAAGCACATTTTTTGTTCTGGGTTGAAATACAATTCCCAATTTAGCAATTTCATAATTTAGTGGTTTCTGCTATATCAGAGCTATTTGAAATCTATCCCTAAAAGGGTATATAATATTCAAGGTGCACATTGGGTCATTCAGAATAACTTCACACACACCCGCTACTGTGTATTTCCAAGTCTAATTCTGTCACTAAACCCATACCTGTCACCCAGCGCCTAAATACTAGGCCTCAAATTTATATCCTGCTAAATCTCTCGTTAACGCTGTCCTGTTGTGGCTGGGAAAGTTATTTAGTGTCCGTCAAAGCACATTTTTTGTTCTGGGTTTAAATACAATTCCCAATTTAACAATTTCATAATTTAGTGGTTTCTGCTATATCAGAGCTATTTGAAATCTATCCCTAAAAGGGTATATAATATTCAAGGTGCACATTGGGTCATTCAGAATAACTTCACACACACCCGCTACTGTGTATTTCCAAGTCTAATTCTGTCACTAAACCCATACCTGTCACCCAGCGCCTAAATACTAGGCCTCAAATTTATATCCTGCTAAATCTCTCGTTAACGCTGTCCTGTTGTGGCTGGGAAAGTTATTTAGTGTCCGTCAAAGCACATTTTTTGTTCTGGGTTTAAATACAATTCCCAATTTAACAATTTCATAATTTAGTGGTTTCTGCTATATCAGAGCTATTTGAAATCTATCCCTAAAAGGGTATATAATATTCAAGGTGCACATTGAGTCATTCAGAATAACTTCACACACACCCGCTACTGTGTATTTCCAAGTCTAATTCTGTCACTAAACCCATACCTGTCACCCAGCGCCTAAATACTAGGCCTCAAATTTATATCCTGCTAAATCTCTTGTTAACGCTGTCCTGTTGTGGCTGGGAAAGTTATTTAGTGTCCGTCAAAGCACATTTTTTGTTCTGGGTTTAAATACAATTCCCAATTTAACAATTTCATAATTTAGTGGTTTCTGCTATATCAGAGCTATTTGAAATCTATCCCTAAAAGGGTATATAATATTCAAGGTGCACATTGGGTCATTCAGAATAACTTCACACACACCCGCTACTGTGTATTTCCAAGTCTAATTCTGTCACTAAACCCATACCTGTCACCCAGCGCCTAAATACTAGGCCTCAAATTTATATCCTGCTAAATCTCTCGTTAACGCTGTCCTGTTGTGGCTGGGAAAGTTATTTAGTGTCCGTCAAAGCACATTTTTTGTTCTGGGTTTAAATACAATTCCCAATTTAACAATTTCTTAATTTAGTGGTTTCTGCTATATCAGAGCTATTTGAAATCTATCCCTAAAAGGGTATATAATATTCAAGGTGCACATTGGGTCATTCAGAATAACTTCACACACACCCGCTACTGTGTATTTCCAAGTCTAATTCTGTCACTAAACCCATACCTGTCACCCAGCGCCTAAATACTAGGCCTCAAATTTATATCCTGCTAAATCTCTCGTTAACGCTGTCCTGTTGTGGCTGGGAAAGTTATTTAGTGTCCGTCAAAGCACATTTTTTGTTCTGGGTTTAAATACAATTCCCAATTTAACAATTTCATAATTTAGTGGTTTCTGCTATATCAGAGCTATTTGAAATCTATCCCTAAAAGGGTATATAATATTCAAGGTGCACATTGGGTCATTCAGAATAACTTCACACACACACGCTTCTGTGCATTTCCAAGTCTAATTCTGTCACTAAATCCATACCGGTCACCCAGCGCCTAAATACTAGGCCTCAAATTTATATCCCGCTGAATTTGAATACAATACATTGGGCCAAATAATATATTTGTTGTTGTGGTGAACCATAACAATGAGAAAAACATCTAGTAAGGGACGCGGACGTGGACATGGTCGTGGTGGTGTTAGTGGACCCTCTGGTGCTGGGAGAGGACGTGGCCGTTCTGCCACATCCACACGTCCTAGTGTACCAACTACCTCAGGTCCCAGTAGCCGCCAGAATTTACAGCGATATATGGTGGGGCCCAATGCCGTTCTAAGGATGGTAAGGCCTGAGCAGGTACGGGCATTAGTCAATTGGGTGGCCGACAGTGGATCCAGCACGTTCACATTATCTCCCACCCAGTCTTCTGCAGAAAGCGCACAGATGGCGCCTGAAAACCAACCCCATCAGTCTGTCACATCACCCCCATGCATACCAGGGAAACTGTCTCAGCCTCAAGTTATGCAGCAGTCTCTTATGCTGTTTGAAGACTCCGCTGGCAGGGTTTCCCAAGGGCATCCACCTAGCCCTTCCCCAGCGGTGAAAGACATAGAATGCACTGACGCACAACCACTTATGTTTCCTGATGATGAGGACATGGGAATACCACCTCAGCATGTCTCTGATGATGACGAAACACAGGTGCCAACTGCTGCGTCTTTCTGCAGTGTGCAGACTGAACAGGAGGTCAGGGATCAAGACTGGGTGGAAGACGATGCAGGGGACGATGAGGTCCTAGACCCCACATGGAATGAAGGTCGTGCCACTGACTTTCACAGTTCGGAGGAAGAGGCAGTGGTGAGACCGAGCCAACAGCGTAGCAAAAGAGGGAGCAGTGGGCAAAAGCAGAACACCCGCCGCCAAGAGACTCCGCCTGCTACTGACCGCCGCCATCTGGGACCGAGCACCCCAAAGGCAGCTTCAAGGAGTTCCCTGGCATGGCACTTCTTCAAACAATGTGCTGACGACAAGACCCGAGTGGTTTGCACGCTGTGCCATCAGAGCCTGAAGCGAGGCATTAACGTTCTGAACCTGAGCACAACCTGCATGACCAGGCACCTGCATGCAAAGCATGAACTGCAGTGGAGTAAACACCTTAAAACCAAGGAAGTCACTCAGGCTCCCCCTGCTACCTCTTCTGCTGCTGCCGCCTCGGCCTATTCTGCTGCTGCCGCCTCGGCCTCTTCCTCCGCCTCTGGAGGAACGTTGGCACCTGCCGCCCAGCAAACAGGGGATGTACCACCAACACCACCACCACCACCTCCGTCACCAAGCGTCTCAACCATGTCACACGCCAGCGTTCAGCTCTCCATCTCACAAACATTTGATAGAAAGCGTAAATTCCCACCTAGCCACCCTCGATCCCTGGCCCTGAATGCCAGCATTTCTAAACTACTGGCCTATGAAATGCTGTCATTTAGGCTGGTGGACACAGACAGCTTCAAACAGCTCATGTCGCTTGCTGTCCCACAGTATGTTGTTCCCAGCCGGCACTACTTCTCCAAGAGAGCCGTGCCTTCCCTGCACAACCAAGTATCCGATAAAATCAAGTGTGCACTGCGCAACGCCATCTGTAGCAAGGTCCACCTAACCACAGATACGTGGACCAGTAAGCACGGCCAGGGACGCTATATCTCCCTAACTGCACACTGGGTAAATGTAGTGGCAGCTGGGCCCCAGGCGGAGAGCTGTTTGGCGCACGTCCTTCCGCCGCCAAGGATCGCAGGGCAACATTCTTTGCCTCCTGTTGCCACCTCCTCCTTCTCGGCTTCCTCCTCCTCTTCTTCCACCTGCTCATCCAGTCAGCCACACACCTTCACCACCAACTTCAGCACAGCCCGGGGTAAACGTCAGCAGGCCATTCTGAAACTCATATGTTTGGGGGACAGGCCCCACACCGCACAGGAGTTGTGGCGGGGTATTGAACAACAGACCGACGAGTGGTTGCTGCCGGTGAGCCTCAAGCCCGGCCTGGTGGTGTGTGATAATGGGCGAAATCTCGTTGCAGCTCTGGGACTAGCCAATTTGACGCACATCCCTTGCTTGGCGCATGTGCTGAATTTGGTGGTGCAGAAGTTCATTCACAACTACCCCGACATGTCAGAGCTGCTGCATAAAGTGCGGGCCGTCTGTTCGCGCTTCCGGCGTTCACATCCTGCTGCTGCTCGCCTGTCTGCGCTACAGCGTAACTTCGGCCTTCCCGCTCACCGCCTCATATGCGACGTGCCCACCAGGTGGAACTCCACCTTGCACATGCTGGACAGACTGTGCGAGCAGCAGCAGGCCATAGTGGAGTTTCAGCTGCAGCACGCACGGGTCAGTCGCACTACAGAACAGCACCACTTCACCACCAATGACTGGGCCTCCATGCGAGACCTGTGTGCCCTGTTGCGCTGTTTCGAGTACTCCACCAACATGGCCAGTGGCGATGACACCGTTATCAGCGTTACAATACCACTTCTATGTCTCCTTGAGAAAACACTTAGGGCGATGATGGAAGAGGAGGTGGCCCAGGAGGAGGAGGAGGAGGAGGAGGAGGAAGAGGGGTCATTTTTAGCACTTTCAGGCCAGTCTCTTCGAAGTGACTCAGAGGGAGGTTTTTGGCAACAGCAGAGGCCAGGTACAAATGTGGCCAGCCAGGGCCCACTACTGGAGGACGAGGAGGACGAGGATGAGGAGGAGGTGGAGGAGGATGAGGATGAAGCATGGTCACAGCGGGGTGGCACCCAACGCAGCTCGGGTCCATCACTGGTGCGTGGCTGGGGGGAAAGGCAGGACGATGACGATACGCCTCCCACAGAGGACAGCTTGTCCTTACCCCTGGGCAGCCTGGCACACATGAGCGACTACATGCTGCAGTGCCTGCGCAACGACAGCAGAGTTGCCCACATTTTAACCTGTGCGGACTACTGGGTTGCCACCCTGCTGGATCCACGCTACAAAGACAATGTGCCCACCTTACTTCCTGCACTGGAGCGTGATAGGAAGATGCGCGAGTACAAGCGCACGTTGGTAGACGCGCTACTGAGAGCATTCCCAAATGTCACAGGGGAACAAGTGGAAGCCCAAGGCCAAGGCAGAGGAGGAGCAAGAGGTCGCCAAGGCAGCTGTGTCACGGCCAGCTCCTCTGAGGGCAGGGTTAGCATGGCAGAGATGTGGAAAACTTTTGTCAACACGCCACAGCTAACTGCACCACCACCTGATACGCAACGTGTTAGCAGGAGGCAACATTTCACTAACATGGTGGAACAGTACGTGTGCACACCCCTCCACGTACTGACTGATGGTTCGGCCCCATTCAACTTCTGGGTCTCTAAATTGTCCACGTGGCCAGAGCTAGCCTTTTATGCCTTGGAGGTGCTGGCCTGCCCGGCAGCCAGCGTTTTGTCTGAACGTGTATTCAGCACGGCAGGGGGCGTCATTACAGACAAACGCAGCCGCCTGTCTACAGCCAATGTGGACAAGCTGACGTTCATAAAAATGAACCAGGCATGGATCCCACAGGACCTGTCCGTCCCTTGTCCAGATTAGACATTAACTACCTCCCCATAACCATATATTATTGGACTCCAGGGCACTTCCTCATTCAATCCTATTTTTATTTTCATTTTACCATTATATTGCGAGGCTACCCAAAGTTGAATGAACCTCTCCTCTGCCTGTGTGCTAGGCCTAAATATATGCCAATGGACTGTTGCAGTGGTGGCTGACATGAAGCCTGATTCTCTGCTATGACATGCAGACTAATTCTCTGCTGACATGAAGCCAGATTGTCTGTTACGGGACCTCTCTCCTCTGCCTGGGTGCTGGGCCTAAATATATGCCAATGGACTGTTGCAGTGGTGGGTGACGTGAAGCCTCATTCTCTGCTATGACATGCAGACTGATTCTCTGCTGACATGAAGCCAGATCGTCTGTTACGGGACCTCTCTGCTCTGCCTGTGTGCTAGGCCTAAATATATGCCAATGGACTGTTGCAGTGGTGGGTGACGTGAAGCCTCATTCTCTGCTATGACATGCAGACTGATTCTCTGCTGACATGAAGCCAGATCGTCTGTTACGGGACCTCTCTGCTCTGCCTGTGTGCTAGGCCTAAATATATGCCAATGGACTGTTGCAGTGGTGGGTGACGTGAAGCCTCATTCTCTGCTATGACATGCAGACTGATTCTCTGCTGACATGAAGCCAGATCGTCTGTTACGGGACCTCTCTGCTCTGCCTGTGTGCTAGGCCTAAATATATGCCAATGGACTGTTGCAGTGGTGGGTGACGTGAAGCCTCATTCTCTGCTATGACATGCAGACTGATTCTCTGCTGACATGAAGCCAGATTGTCTGTTATGGGACCTCTCTGCTCTGCCTGTGTGCTAGGCCTAAATATATGCCAATGGACTGTTGCAGTGGTGGGTGACGTGAAGCCTCATTCTCTGCTATGACATGCAGACTGATTCTCTGCTGACATGAAGCCAGATCGTCTGTTACGGGACCTCTCTGCTCTGCCTGTGTGCTAGGCCTAAATATATGCCAATGGACTGTTGCAGTGGTGGGTGACGTGAAGCCTCATTCTCTGCTATGACATGCAGACTGATTCTCTGCTGACATGAAGCCAGATTGTCTGTTACGGGACCTCTCTGCTCTGCCTGTGTGCTAGGCCTAAATATATGCCAATGGACTGTTGCAGTGGTGGGTGACGTGAAGCCTCATTCTCTGCTATGACATGCAGACTGATTCTCTGCTGTCATGAAGCCAGATTGTCTGTTACGGGACCTCTCTGCTCTGCCTGTGTGCTAGGCCTAAATATATGCCAATGGACTGTTGCAGTGGTGGGTGACGTGAAGCCTCATTCTCTGCTATGACATGCAGACTGATTCTCTGCTGACATGAAGCCAGATTGTCTGTTACGGGACCTCTCTGCTCTGCCTGTGTGCTAGGCCTAAATATATGCCAATGGACTGTTGCAGTGGTGGCTGACGTGAAGCCTCATTCTCTGCTATGACATGCAGACTAATTCTCTGCTGACATGAAGCCAGATTGTCTGTTACGGGACCTCTCTCCTCTGCCTGGGTGCTGGGCCTAAATTTATGACAATGGACTGTTGCAGTGGTGGCTGACGTGAAGCCTGATTCTCTGCTATGACATGCAGACTGATTCTCTGCTGACATGAAGCCAGATCCTCTGTTACGGGACCTCTCTCCTCTGCCTGGGTGCTGGGCCTAAATTTATGACAATGGACTGTTGCAGTGGTGGCTGACGTGAAGCCTGATTCTCTGCTATGACATGCAGACTGATTCTCTGCTGACATGAAGCCAGATCCTCTGTTACGGGACCTCTCTCCTCTGCCTGGGTGCTGGGCCTAAATTTATGAAAATGGACTCTTACAGTGGTGGGTGACGTGAAGCCTGATTCTCTGCTATGACATGAAGACTGATTCTCTGCTGACATGAAGCCAGATTGTCTGTTACGGGACCTCTCTCCTCTGCCTGGGTGCCGGGGCCTAAATATCTGAGAATGGACTGTTCCAGTGGTGGGTGACGGGAAGCCAGATTCTCTGCTATGGAACCTCTCTCCAATTGATTTTGGTTAATTTTTATTTATTTAATTTTTATTTTAATTAATTTCCCTATCCACATTTGTTTGCAGGGGATTTACCTACATGTTGCTGCCTTTTGCAGCCCTCTAGCCCTTTCCTGGGCTGTTTTACAGCCGTTTTAGTGCCGAAAAGTTCGGGTCCCCATTGACTTCAATGGGGTTCGGGTTCGGGACGAAGTTCGGATCGGGTTCGGATCCCGAACCCGAACATTTCCGGGATGTTCGGCCGAACTTCTCGAACCCGAACATCCAGGTGTTCGCTCAACTCTAGTCACATATAATGTCCTCGCATAAATGGCCTTCGAAATAAAAAATTTTAGAGGGTCCACTCACCAGCAGGTCCTCACATAAATTTTTTTTGTGGGCTGCTCACCAGTAGGCCCTCACATATAACTTTTTAAAAGGGTCCGCTCACCAGCAGGCCCTCATATCTAATTTTTAACAGAGTCCGCTCATCAGCAGGCCCAAACTTAAAATCTTTTACAGGGTCAGCTCACCTGCAGGCCCGCAACTCAAATCTTTTACAGGGTCAGCTCACCTGCAGGCCCACAACTGAAAACTTTTACAGGGTCAGATCACCTGCAGGCCCCCAACTTAAATCTTTTACAGGGTTAGCTCACCTGCACGCTCGCAACTCAAATCTTTTACAGGGTCAGCTCACCTGCAGGCCCAAACCTAAAATCTTTTATATGGTCAGCTCACCTGGAGGCACGCAAATCAAATCTATTACAGGGTCAGCTCACCTGCAGGCCTGCAACTCAAATCTTTTACATGGTCAGCTCACCTTCATGCCCGCAACTCAATGTGGATGAGGCCCTCCTTTATGTGATATACAGGTTGTATCGGAGTGCCTCTTTCTTGTAATTTTTGCCAGCACTTGCACTTTATATACAAGTAAATACACGAAAGAATGTTTTCAATAAATGTTTCCTATAACATCAATTTTTTTCTTTGGTTTTGTGCGTAAAACCTTAATTAGATTGTGGGCCTGGTGATCAGTTGAAGGCCTTTTAAGCAGCATTAGCAGCAGCAAGGTGATAAAAAGGAGTGGAAAGGTGGCATACTGTGAAAATGTCAGCATGAGGAGGCCATGTAGTGGCACAATGACTGAGTCTGGATGAAAGACTAAGGCCACAGATTGTTTAGAAAGATGCAGATGGAAACAATCTGTGTAGCTGTATGAAGGTCATCTGCAGATTAATGCAGCAATTGAAATCAAGTTGAGTTTGTCGGTTCCACCTCAGCTCACCAGCAGGCCCGCACCTAAAATCTTTTACTGGGTAAGCTCACCTGCAGGCCCGCAACTCAAATCTTTTACTGGGTCAGCTCACATGCAGGCCTGCGACTTAAATCTTTTACAGGGTCAGCTCACATGCAGGCCCTTGCATAGAACTTTTTAGAGGGTCAGCTCAGCTGCAGGCCATCGCATAAAATGTTTTACAGGGTCAGCTCACTAGCAGGCACTAGCATATAATGTTTTACAGGGTCAGCTCACCAGCAGGCCCGAACCGAAAAACTTTTACAGGGTCAGCTCACCTTCAGGCCCGCAACTCAAATCTTTTACAGGGTCAGCTCACTTGCAGTCCTGCAACTCATGCTGCCTTGCTTTGAAGTGGTAGCCGTTTATCAGGCTCCCTCTCTGAAATCGAACAATGATTCCCCGTTACCGGTGGTTACCATGTTAGGCGCATAAAATAACATCGAAAGTTGATAGGGAAGTTATCCAAATGGATCGTGGATGTCATGGGGACGTGCGACCAGGCAGAAGTTCTGTAGAGTCAACAAAGCGGCAGCAAGGCCTCTCCTGTATAATGTTTCCTCATCAAAAATACTGCAGTGACATTCCCTGTAATTTTTTATTACTCATTCCAATAACAGGGCATCTTAAGAGTCCTGTATTGTTATTTATCATCACTACCTCCCCGAACATCAAAAGTTGATAGGGCAGACATCCAAATGGATCGTCGCCATCACGGGGACTCTCAATCGCCCAGAGGTTATCTAGAGTCACTAATGAGGCAGCAGGTCCTCGCCCTTAATATTTTAGATGGTCAGATCAGCAGGACCTTGCTCCAAATGTTTTTGAGGGTCACCAGCAGGCCATTAATCATAATTTTTCAAGGATGTGTATAATACCCTCCTTTATTTGTAACAAAGGGTGTTTTGGCGTGTCAGTTCCTTGATGTTTTTGGCAGCCCTTTCACTTAGTGCATGGGTTTTATGAGTGAAGGAGTCCCACTACTTGAACAGTTGTACCACAATGTGAATGAGGCCCTCCTTTATGTGATATACAGTTTGTATCGGAGTGCCTCTTGCTTGTAATTTTTTGCAGCACTTTATATACAATTGAATATACAGCAAAGAATGTTTCCTAACAATTTTTCCTGTAAAATAAAATTTTTGGTGGGGTTTTGTGCATATTTGTGTCAGTCTGTAAAAGTGCCATACAACTCGGACAACTAGGTTCCCAGCAGCAACCTGGGAGTCCAAAATGCATCCAGACTTCGTCCCCATGGAGTTCCTGATCCATTTCGGTGGTGTTTCTGTCACTTTCTGCCCTTTTTTTAATAGGCCAGGCACCCTCCCCTCTTCAGAGCAGGGGGTGCCTAGTTGTCTCCCATTGACTTCCTTATACTCGGGTGCTCGGCCGAGCACACAAATATAGCAATGTGTTCCGGCCGAACACCCAATCACCCGAATACTTTGGTACTCGATCATCACTACTTGTTACCCTTTGGGAAAGTGAAAAATGTGGGTGTAAATCAACTTTTGTAGCAAAGACCTTTGAGGTCAAAGTGGTCACTACACACCTTGAAATATTCCTTGAGGGGTGTCGTTTCCGGAATGGGGTCACTTTTTTGGGTTTCCACTGTAGGGCCCCCTCAGCCTGTCTTCATATGCGATATAGCTCCCAAGTACCATTCCAGCTAAATCCACTCTCCTAAAGCCATATGGGGCTCCTTGTACTCTGAAGCCTACTGTGAGCCAATACATCATTTTTTGAGCACATATGGGGTGTTGAAGGAAAAAAGGCAATACAGGCACTCACCATCTGAGACAAATAGTAAAATTAATGTTTTTAATGGTTAAAATATAATTAACTAAAATTGAATGAAGCAGTATGGTAAATTATCAGGTGTCAGTTTGTGAACAAATATCAATATTACGAATAATATCAATATTAAATATAAAAGGTATTAAAAAGGTAATAACAAAGTAATACAAAAGTAGTAGAAAAGTAGTAGTAGGAGGAGTCTCTTGAATCCTTGGTATTGGTGCAAAAATTAATCAATGTCTTTTGTTCCTATGATATTGTGCAATCTGCAGATAAAGTGCACAAAAAATAAAAATAAATAAAGTGCGCCAAAAAATTAGGTGCAAAGTTAATGTGGTTCCAGTGCAAGTTAGACAGTTCAAAAAGTAAATAAAACACTTGAGTAGTAAAAATGGCACTATCTGTTTTAAGTGGCAATATTCCAGATAGAAAATAATCTGTTAGAAATAATCGCAATGTGGATATAATCGCAATATGGCACTTGAGAGGTCAATTATAGAATCCTGGCAAAGTGCTTTAGAAATCAATTTGGAGGAAAATAACACTTGGTGCAGGGTGTAATGTAAGTTTGTCTCTACTCACAGGAGACTTAGTTGGATACAGCTGTGATCAGGGGCATCCCACCCGTTCCTCAGCCACTCACCCGTCCTGCTGCGTCTGTGTTCTTCCTGTATTTGTGCCGATGAAAGTTTTGTGTAGCCGGCCTCGCTACACTTTCGTCATCTCACGTGACTATGGGTCGTGCACGTGATCGCCCGGCTTGTCACGTGTTATTTCAAATGTATGCGATTATGTAAAAAAAAGAGAGATGGAAATTATATTTAAAAAATGTCTAGACAAGAATCAAGACATATTTATGATTTTGAAACCTTAATACCTGGAGGACTCAACTCCGATTTTGAGATCTTCGGTTTTCTGTGATCACGGGCTGTGGGTCTTGCACTGACGTGACATCGTGAGTCTGGCCGATTTCTGAGCACCACGACTTCCCCTCGGAGTAATACCCGTTGCCCCATACTACATGAACAAGATTATTTACGAGTACGATTTTATATGAGAAAGATTTTATATGCCAAATTTTATATGAAAGTTTTATATAAAAGTTTTATATGAAAATATTATATGAAGATTTTATGTGAAATTTTATACGAAAACATATAGACAAATTATACACGAACAATATAAACAACAGAAATGTAGAAATCGAGATCAAACAATGAAGGACATGTACTATTAACATTTTCTCTATCAAGTATATTTATTATAATATGGAGCAAACATTTGTGTAAAAAAGGCATCAACATAAAAAAATCGCATCGAAAATGCTATAAAAACGCATGCGATTTTTTAAAGAATTAATTATAAAAATCTACATTTAGTTTATATAAATTTCTATTTTTTACCATTCCATACCATAGTCCATTCCTGAGCTTATAACAAACCCTTATCAAAGGTATATAAAAGCAGGATCGACTGCAGTCCCATTCATGGCCGCGTCTGGCGTCATTGGATAAGACCCCCCCCCTCTTTGGAGGCGTCATTGAATGGGACCACAAATTCAGCACAGCAGTCTTATAATATACAGTTAATTCGGGAGTATATGAATAATTAGAAATAAACGTTTTTCATTGCAACGATAATCAATGTTACAGGAAAATGTAGCTTAACTTATCCTAAAAGTATCGAAAGTCTTATTCTTAAATATTCGGAACCCTACAAAGAATTTCTACATAATCGCATACATTTGAAATAACACGTGACAAGCCGGGCGATCAAGTGCACGACCCATAGTCACGTGAGACGCCGAAAGTGTAGCGAGGTCGGCTATACGAAACTTTGATCGGCACAAGCACAGGAAGAACACAGACACAGCAAGACGGGTAGGTGGCTGAGGAACGGGTAGGATGCCCCCAATCACAGCCGTATCCAACTAAGTCTCCTGTAAGTAGAGACAAACCTACGTTACACCCTGCACCAAGTGTTATTTTCCTCCAAATTGATTTCTAAAGCACTTTGCCAGGATTCTATAATTGACCTCTCAAGTGCCATATTGCGATTATATCCACATTGCGATTATTTCTAACAGATTATTTTCTATCTGGAATATTGCCACTTAAAACAGATAGTGCCATTTTTACTACTCAAGTGTTTTATTTACTATTTGAACTGTCTAACTTGCAGTGGAACCACATTAACTTTGCACCTAATTTTTTGGCGCACTTTATTTAATTATTTATTTTTTGTGCACTTTATCTGCAGATTGCACAATATCATAGGAACAAAAGACATTAATTAATTTTTGCACCAATTACAAGGAGTCAAGAGACTCCTCCTACTACTACTTTTCTAGTACGTGTCTTCATATGCGACATAGCTCCCAAGTACCATTCCAGCGAAATCCACTCTCCTAAAGTCATATGGTGCTCCTTGTACTCTGAATCCTGCTGTGAGCCAATACATCATTTTTTGAGCACATATGAGGCTTTGCAGTATTCGGGGGGAAATGGGAAACATAATGTCGGGTGCAGTTTGTCCTGTTACCCTTTTTTGTGAAAAATATCAAATTTTTCATCTTCACTGCCAAGTGTTTCCTATATCTAGAAAAGACCTTTTAGGCCTGTGCTTACTACACACCTTGAAATATTCCTTGAGGGGTGTAGTTTCAACAATTTAGAAAAATAAGACAATGCAGTAGTATATCTCCTCTGAGGGCAGAGTTCTGAACATAAACCAGATAATCAAGGAACAAGGGCAAAACTGGAACGATGCAATTGTTAGTTTTATTCTAAAAACTATACATCATTTTTTTTTTTACATTATAACTGACAGATAAATATACCTGCCAGTCGAACAGATTGTTTGGATAGAAATAAGTAAGAGAGTGGAAGGGAATAGAATGTCTGTAAGTTCAGAATTACCATGGTAGTGTCCAGTAAAAGGCAAAGTCTTTGTAAGGAATAATCCAAAATGGCAGGGTGCCCGTGTCCAGCGGGCGGTCGTGATGTTAGTCGACGTCAAATGGTAGATGAAGGACCCAGGACCTGAGTGTGTCACTGTTTTTACCCACTCTGAAGCGGGGAGTGGTTATGACACGTTCAGGTCCAGCCTTGTGTAATTGGAACAGGGGCAGTCCTTTGCCCCATAGGGAGAATATCTGGCAGAATCTTTGCTTTGCCTGTTTCTCCGTACCCGTAAGTACAATAAGGAATAGAGTTGATATTGATAATCAGTACAATATTACGCATCATCTGATACCAAGTATGACTGGACGACAATACAGTGTGCATGAGAACCTTTATATCTCAGAGCGGGAATCTCTGATTTGCCCGCAGGTTTCCTGGAAGGTGTGTTATAATAATCTGAACAATTCCTGAAGAGATTATTCATTTTGCATTTTCCTATCCTATGAAATATTAGGGAAATATGGGAAAATATGAGATCTATGGAATGGAGGGTGACTGCAAGGTCACCTTTCTCCCTGTATCATCCAGCTGTCTGATACAGATCTGCCCTTTTCTTTTGAAGCTTTCTGATGAGGCTTAAGGTGTGAGGATTCCTGCTGGGGTTGGAGCCGCTCCGACTACAGAAAGGGAGGTTTTATGAGGTTCTGTCAGGAAAATACCAGATTGATGGGTACTTAACTTGGCATGGGGGCAGGAAGAGTCTTTGGCAAGGAGGTGCTAATTGTACCTCTGATCTGTGAGCTGTGCTAGCAAAGGTGAATTACTTTGGGTTTAAAAAAGATTTTAACTCTGTGTGCAGGCGAAGGCTCTGGCGATTTTAAAACCACATTTGTGATTTCTTCGTGTTGCTGAGATCGTGAATGGTCACAAATACACACAAGTAGATTGCTTCCATAACTTGTGTCTTGTAGTTATAACATATGTATGTCAGTTTAATTAAATTTAATGATCCCAAAAATAATTTAAATTCCAACCGTGTGGAAACTGAGCATTCATAAATGGACGATTGAGGCATGACGCTAAATTTCACCCTAATACACATAGGTAAATAGCTAGCACACCATGGATATTGCTGCAGTAATCATGCATATATGCAACCTAATTTAATTCAACCCCTCAAAACTAAAAAAATTATTGCGACTACGTGGAAACTTAATATAAGTAAACGGGCGATTGAGGCTTGACACTCAATTTGCTTCCAGGAAATCCTGCTCTGAGGATTTGTGATGATTCACCCTTCCCCTGGCGATTTTTGGTTATGGACATGTGCCCTCTTCCCGCCTCTACTAGAATTTATGGCATATCTTGTAAATGGGTCTAAAATAGGAAGACTCTATTTATCCTAAGAATTTTCGCCATGTGTAAATAGTACACACTTGCATCTTAACTCACAAAGTTTCATTTGTATGTTTATTATCTTTAATCAGGTGCAAATTCCATTTCTTCAAGCTGATGAGACCTATATTTTAATATGAATACATATTTCTAGAGGAACGTGAGAGGTAGGAGCTGGGTAAGATTCCTTGTGCTAACAGAGTAATGAACTTTTAACCTTCCCCTGGAATTAATCACACTTGATCTCTCGAGTAAAAATGTTTTAACATAAAGCCATACTTTATTGTGATTTAACAAACTATATTTTAATTGTAATTGATTTCTACTGAAAGGGAAAAAATGAGTTAATTAGGGTAGGCTATTGGAAATTGTAATGAGCAGAATGTTTTATACAAACCACAGATTAATGTAAAGCAATGAAATACCATGAAATGACTGAGAATGTAGTTTTTAATCACTGAGTGAATTAATGTGATTCATGGAGATGCTTTATACCAGGTTTATGAACATTACCTTTTAGGCACTTTCCTATTTAATAATGTAAAACACTATCTATGCTACAGATTACAGTGCAATGAATTAACTCACCGTATAATAAAGTTAATATGGTTTATTTAAGACAAAAATAAGCTCTTGCATCAAAATCTTTATTGTACTTAGTACTTGGGGTCGCTGTTGCTGAATATGACCATTTCATGATCAACTTTCTTAAGACCAGACACAAAAAAAAATTGCTTATGAGCCTTAAACGGGTTTTTAAACCAGCACCTGGATCTGAATACATTTGTAATTGTATGTAATTAAATATTTAGTATAGTCACTGAACTATTTGCACACTGCCTCCTGCTATCAATTCTTTTCCTTAATTATTGTCCATCTTATTTTGGTGGTCACACTCGCTCGGTTTAAATCTACCCTAAATGTCCTTGCTGTCCTCATTTAACTCTTCAAAGGCATTTCTGAATGTCCTTCCAGAGTTAGCAGCTGCACAGAGATTATGCAGTTGCAGGATTGGAGGAAGGGGGGGAGCTCTCAGTTTATTATCATCCCTGCATTTTTGATATTTGTAAACAAAGAGCTCAATTAGTACCATATACTGTGTACAGATTAAGCAGCAGCAATTTTGCTTCTTGAATCGGTCCCAGCAATCTTGTGATTGCTGGGGGGGCTAAGTAACTGCATGAGCTGCTGGGTCTTAGCAGACTCATATTATCTCTGCAGTGAGTTTATATAACCTTGGGATATTGTATTACACCTATAAAATCAGTTCCATTCACCTTAATAGGGCTTGCAGATATCAATGTTCTTGCTGCCTCATTCAAATGAATGGAACAATCACTGATAGAAAATACTGACTAAATCACTAAAGTGTGAACTAGGCCGTATGGGGAGCACAAAGTACAAAATAAAAATATAAAATAATAAATAACAAAATGAAAAATATATATATATTTTTTTTTTTAAAACACACACATCGCTTCTAGCCCTCTCCCCTAAAGACTGTAACCCAAATATCTACTATATTAAAATGACTGTTACAGGGGACGTGACTTTTAATAAGTATCAGAGTTGCACTTTGTGCTATTAAAAAAATGAAACAACTGCAAAAATTAGCTATTGTTTTCCCCTTTTTAACATTTTCTCAGGTATAAAAAAAAATAACCAAAAATATTGAAACAAATATAACAAAAAAACTAAAGTCTCATGTATCACCAAAAAAGGGCACATAAAAGCTATGGCTTTCAAAGCCACATGTACCTGGAAAGGGCAAAATAGGCCAATATTGAAAAAGGTGTATTTAATGACAAATAAGTTCTTTGGTCCTTCATGCCTGAGCATTATTCTATTCATTTTAATTTGATCCACAATCATTTAAATGCAGCAAAAGACAGACATATACATGCACACGAGAAACAAAAATATATTTCTGTCAGGAAACCCTGGCCAATGTGGTCATTATACATGCGCTGCAGTAAATACCAATCAAGCCATATCCAATTGGTTTCGTAACACAATTACAGTTCTGATGTGTAGAACTGAACACAATGTGTAGTTGCATGATTTAGGATCCTGATAAAAATTTCACGGTAAGAATAGTTTATATTATTCTCTGGTGGCATTGAAAGGATGCATAAGCATAACCATGTGTATACAGGTCACTGTATTTCTTAAAATAATCCTATCACTTGTAAAAAAGAGGCAGTGTAGCAACATTCATTTCCTGAGATATAAAGAAAGCTATAGTATAATTACAAATACGAAGCTTATATGAAATATATTTGTAATGCATGGTACTTGGAAATATAATAGTGTTGTCATGATCTATGCTGTTTTTTATCCATGTTAGGGATCATGCACAAGACCACGCCGTGTGTTGGGATCTGCAAATTGCGCATCTGCAAAGCACGGATGCCAGCCATGTGTGTTCTGAAACTTGCGGAACGGAACGGACGTTCCATGATAGAAATGCCTATTCTTGTCCGCATCTTTTGTCGCCCCATTAAAGTGAATGGGTCCGCATCCGAGCCGCAAAAAATATTGCTCGGATGCTGACCGAAACAACGGTCGTGTGCATGAGCCCTTAGGTTGAGTTCGCACTTCAGATATTTGGTCAGTTATTTCCATCAGTTATTGTGAGCCAAAACCAGTAGCGAAGCCTACTCAGAGATCAAATATAATGATTTGATGTGTACCTATTCAGTGTTTTTGACCCACACCATAACTGATGGAAATAACTGACCAAATAACTGAAATGTGAGCTCAGCCTTACTTGAGTCTGCACTACAAATACATCTTTGCTATTCTGACTGTAATCCAATTCTGCTATGCCCTGTGTACTGCCTTGAACTTCTCAACCACACCCTGGTTCTCCACCAAAAGAACAGTTGGGACTAGACTCAATTGGTAATGCACCACCATGTTCTCCCATTTGCTGCTTCTGATGAACTCTGCTATTTAGACCCTGTTTGCTCTGGCAGTCACTCCTTGAGGGTTAATATGTAGTGTTGATTTTGCTTTCACTCCTGTCTAGCTGTGCGAATTCTGACTCTCACTGCCAACTTCCAATTCTGCTTCTAGTTTGACCCCTGGTCTTGTCTGCCTAGGTCCTGACACCAACCGGTGGTTTGCTACCAGCCAGCACTGTGTGTCCTGTAGCTTAACTATCCCACATTAAAAACTCAACTCTGCTGTTCTACAGGAACAAATTCAACTCTGCTCTTCCACAGTTATGAACTTTGGATTTCCCTAGCCTTCACTGTGTGTTCCCGGATTCCATGGTTACCTCACTTAGGGCGGGTTCACATCAGCTTTATGAATTCCATCATTGCTTTCCATGACATAAGTACCTGAGTGGTGAACCGGATACCCCAACGCACGTTTCACGTAAAACTTCTTCAGGGGGAGAGGGTGTGTGTGAAGAAGCTTTACGCGAAGAAGCTTTACCCATGAAAAAGCTTTACGCGAAACGTGGGGTATCCGGTTCACCACTCAGGTACTTATGTTATGGCTCCATTGTGGTTAGCTCAGTAGTTGTTATCCATGTACTATGTATGTTTGCACTTTGCGCTTTATACTCTTTGTACTGTTTTGGATCTCCATCCTGTTTTGTTAGCCGGGGCCTGGCCTAATTTGTTTGATATCCGGTCCGTCATTTATATATTATGCCATCTATATTATTTTACTAGCCTGAATATTTATATGCGCATATACTAGTGGTGCCATTTTTTCCTGTGTGTTCTATACCCACCACAGTATTGTCTTTTACTTGTATTTTATTATATTCTGCTAGAGCCTCCCCCCAGTACAATATCCTCTTTTGACATATAAAATAACTGAATTTGGGACTCTTACCAGTCTTCCTTTTATTGTATGTGTTTTACTATTGTTTTGCTTGATATGTTATATGATATGATATTTGGAGAGATGGTGCTGGCTGTTCTGGGTTTCCAAATTTTGTTGTGTCTATGCCCATAAAATGTGGATTTCAGGACATGTAGGCTGGAAGCAGCACAGTGGGTGGGTAGGCCTGGATAAACATATATGCATCCTAAAAAAATAATGAGCCTAGATGGACCGTGTGGTCTTTTTCTGCCATAATGTTTCTATTTAATATTTCAGTTTTACAGTCATTTATTGGCAAATTTGAACCAGAAGGAGACTGAATAGCACGTGTCATTACTATGTGGTGTGTAATTTGGAATACCATAGGAGTATGACCTATTTAATCCTACAGTATAGTGTTTATACATTGATTGCCATTGTCTTTTCATATCTCTTCATTATATGCAGTGTTATAATGATGTTACACATTATACTCTTGTCTATTACAATACAAGGACATTAATGATATACTGTACGAACAATTGCAATCAGTTGCTCAACATCTTCATTTGTTTAAAGCACAACAAAGAATGGAATCACGTGTTTGTTTTTCTTGAAACAACTGGATTTTCAGTCTTTTGCATAAAATTTTCTAAGACCGATAATTGAGTCTAAATTCCCATGTCTCTAATGCACTGCACATATTCCCCACCTGGCTGTGGAATCAGACAGAGCAAGATAAATACCCAGTAGACATCCAGATAGAGAAACTGCTGTAATTGCTCCAATAATGACTTTCAGACATCAAGGAAAGGCAAATAATGGTATTTAACACTGTGCCCATTCTTTGGCTGGAATGTAATTTTGGCATTATTGTCACCTACTATAGTGGACTTCCAGCAAGTACAACTGTCATATTCCACTCTTTTTAATGAGCAGTCACCAAGAGGTCTCAAATATTAATGGCAAAGTCCATCTCATTTTCTGATGGGCTGATATCCAGTCACAACCTTAAAGAACAATAACGTGATTAACATTGTCATCTTCTTCCATGTTCTCTGGAACTTGTCAATTGACAAGATGAGGATTCAATTAACACAGCAAAGATTACGTTCTCTGCAAATTGCTCTATGTGGCAGTCCTGAACTCTCAAAAGTAAAATAAAGAGCAGACTATGCACCAGAAGGTGAAACAAAAGGTCATTTGTTGTCAATGGGCCTTCTACCTTCATTCAAGTTCATAATTAATCTGATTTAAAACTAATTGTATCTAATTATGGAAAGTTCATTTCTACACATAGCATTGATAACTTTGTAAGGATAGAATCTTTTCTAGTTTTAATTCTTTCATCATATCTACATCTTCACATGAAGTCAGGACCCAAAACCAATACTCTTTTGTAACCTGAGACACAATGATAGAGTCACAACCAAGGCCAAAACATGGGGTCTTTGTACATCTTTAATATGAAGGGTGTTCATTTATTGGCATGTGTTGTCCAAAACAGACAATTATGCAATTTGGATACATTAACCCATCCCTGCCCAGCACTGAACATTTACATCACTGGGAGAGCTCCATAACCCACTTTCCCTAAAATAAAAATGGACAATTAAAAAATAAGCATCATGGGCATCAACGTGTGCGAAAATACATATACTGTTAAAATATAAAAATATTTATTCCATATGGCAAACAGCTAATTGGAAAAATAAGATTTGAGATAGGGAATTGAGACACAGACATTGATGTAATAGTGCAATAGTTTGGGACTTGTCCTAAATTGCAGCAACTTAGAGCATTGTAATTATTGATTTACTGTATACTCATATACTCTGACACAGAGAATAATATGTAAAAATTTTAATCAGGCATCATTAAATTGTAATTGGGGTTTATGTTTCTATTATTATTATTATTATTATTATTTGGAGACAGTAATCTAAATGATTATTTAATATACTGTACTTTATTAGGAATTTTTTTTTTTTACTAGAAAATGGCCTGCAAATTTTCTCCTTAGCAACACTCGGAGTGTTGCTTATAAGAGTCCATTTTCAGCATCTGCTTTAAGAACAACATGTGTAAATATAGAAGCATGATTCTCAGACTGCCTCTGATCTCCCTGCCCCAGCCTCTGCCTACTTACATGTGCCCTAACAATGTATATATTTACCTGTCTTTGCTTATCTGACTTGCTGCTAGTGCTGATTGCTGGCAGCTGAGCACATTTCTCTCTTCTTTGCACTTCTCTGCAGTGATCAGCACTGACAGTAAGTATATAGGAACATAATATACTTAGGGTACTTTCACACTAGCGTTTTTCATTTCAGGCACTGAGTTCCTTCAAAAGGGCTCAATGCTGGAAAAGAACTGATCAGTTTTATCCCCATGCATTCTGAATAGAGAGCAATCCGTTCAGGATCCTGATCAGTCTTACAAATGCCATCAGTTGGCATACGTTTTGCCGAATCACTCTGCGACGGAACTGCTTGCCGGATCACTCTGCAGCAAGTGTGAAAGTAGCCTTACTGAGAGCACTGATCACTGCAATCTGGTTCTCTCTCTTCCCTGTGCTTACTATCGGAGAAGTGCGGGGAGAGAAATGTGCAGAGCTGTGAGTGATCAGTGCCAGTAGTCATGTGTAGTATAAAATAGATAGACTATTGTGCAATTTATTTAAAATAAAAATAAAAAAATTGACAAACTTAATATATACAGTGCAATCCTTAGCAATGGGCCAGAAGGGGTGGTGCATAACTCAAGGATTCACAGAATACCAAAAAGTTCAACTGTGGCAGCCAGTTTGGCTGGGACACTTCAGAAATGGGGAAAAGTAGAACAGGGAAGATAGTAAATAGCAGATCTGCCAGTGATCAGAGCTGCAAAAAGTAAGATAGGAAGGTACAGATAAAAAATACATTGTTATGATACATGTAAGGAGGCAGGGGATGGGGTAGGGAGATAAGAGCCAGGCTAAGGCTACTTTCACACTCGCGTTTTGGCTTTCCGTTTGTGAGATCCGTTCAGGGCTCTGACAAACGGTCCAAAACGGATCAGTTTTGCCCTAATGCCTTCTGAATGGAAAAGGATCCGCTCAGAATGCATCAGTTCACCTCTGTTCCGTCTCCATTACGCTTTGGAGGCGGACACCAAACCGCTGCTTGCAGCGTTTTGGTGTCTGTCTGACGAAACTGAGTCAAACAGATCCGTCCTGGCACACAATGTAAGTCAATGGGGACGAATCCGTTTTCTATGACACAATCTGGTACAATAGAAAACGGATCCGTCCTCCATTGACTTTCAATGGTGTTCAAGAAGGATCCGTCTTGGCTATGTTACAGATAATACAAACGGATCCGTTCTGAACGGATGCAGACGGTTTTATTATCTGGACGGATCCGGCTGTGCAGATCCATGATGGATCTGCACCAAACGCAAGTGTGAAAGTAGCCAAAAAAGCCTGCTACTGTATCAACTGCATAGCCATCTTCAGCTTACAGTAGATAGGCTCTCTTTAGCAATGCTCAGAGTATCAATAAGTAGATCACATGTCCCTGATAAAATATGTCACAAAAATTATTAAAATCAGAGATTAACAAAGTTTTTAAAAATTCGATTAAGCAGCTTCGCCGAATTTTGACAAGAAATTTGATTTGTTACAGATTACTTCAATAATCACTTTCCATTTTAAGGAGAGGGTGCAATGACAGAGAACAGTGATTGCGCCGCCCCCATCATTTAATCCCTCAGATGCCTCGTACAACGCTAATCGTGGCATTTGTTACTCACATTCAGCTGCTCAGGGGTTAGTTGGTAAGGCTGATTAGTCAGCCTGCATTTGTGGGAGGGGCGGAGGCTCTTCATATACTAGCCACACCCTCACTCACAGGTGTGTGTTTTCAGGTGCCCCACTAACCTCCGACTCCCTACAACCACGGTGAATTGGATTTTGGACAAGGTCCAGCATTTTCTCACGGTAGAAGATTCAGATAGTAGGTCGGTCTTCACGTCTCAAGCGTTAAAACAATTCTCAGGGGCGCACAGTAGAACAAAGCGCGGATAGCTGTTGTCTGGGTAACTATTCAAGGATTCTCTTCCTATCTACATGGTTCTTTTTGGCACTCATTCCTGCATAGTCTAGGCAGTTAGGCTTTGGTCCCACGATCTCCTGACGCTAGGGTATTGCCAGTACTCGCACTAGAACCAAACTTTACAAGTTTCAGTCGGTTTTATGATCCATTTCACAACGTATTCTCGGTCCTCCATTCCGCTTTGGTGCAGTATCCGCAATATTGAGCATCATTTCTCTGGCCTTGTCATCCACAAGATGGGTTGTAGGTTTCCTACTGGTCTTGCCTCACATACCCCGGATGCCTTGCAGTAGGCTTGGGATTAGTTTGTACATGCCATTCAAATTCCTTTTCTATCCTACTTGGCTTGGTTTTTGCCCACTTATAGGCCTACCCACGATCATGGCTTAGGGCACACAACAAGCCATTTAGTCAGGTCAGCTAAAACACGCCTAGCTGGGTTAGGTTGTTCCTGTTGTTTTCTCCCTAGGGTTCTTCGGATACCTCTTGGCCGTAGCCATGACCACAAATCAGAGTTTACAAAAATTATACTCACCTCATCTGACTGGTGCCTGATCAGTTTTTTTCTCGTTGCAGAGAAAAACAGATCCAGCGCCCATCAGGTTTGTTCAGTTTTGATTTAATATAGTCTACAGCATGGATGTCAAACTCATGGCCCTCCAGATGTTGCAAAACTACAACTCCCATCATTCCCTGATAGCTGTAGTATGCCCAGGCATGATGGGAGTTGTAGTTTTGCAACAGCTGGAGGGCCACGAGTTTGACATCCCTGGTCTACAGCATAAACAGACCCATCAGGATTAAATGGAACGGACCCTTTTAATTCAGGTTTGGAAATCCTTTGCCGGATTGCAAAACCTGAATAAATAAAAAACACGCAGATGTGAAAGTAGCCTAATAACTTTAAGAATCGTATCATGGAGCATTATAATAAGCACATCAAATTATCGAGTTTGATCTGAAAAATGAGCTCCCAAGCATTGTGAGTAGAATAGGTGCTGTCATTTCTGAATTGAAAATATCCTCTGACACCTGGTAAATCCAAAGCACTTTGAATAGTTACGCTCCTAATCACTTTCTACATACATCTGCATGCTCATTTTCTGATGGCTGATGAGGTGACAAGGGTATTGGACATACAAGCACTTATTATTTAAAACATACAAGGATGTAAGATCGGGTTCAGAAGGGTCTCTGCTCATTGTCAATCAGTTAATGAAAAATTATTGAGCAAGGACACCATTGGGAAAGTAAGCAGAAGAAATTAAAATGACCAAGGTGACACCTTATAGAGAAAACGACAGATCTGTCCATAGATGGACCCAAAGGTCAACCTGAGCTATAGAGTAAGTGTTGGCACGTCACTGTGTCACCATGAGATTAAAAGACAAGATGTTTGATATCAACACATGTATTCATCACATACTGCCATGTATATTTAATGAAATCCTGCTCATTCTTTCCAGAAGATGTTTTCATTATCTAAGCCAGGCATGCCCAACCTGCGGCCCTCCAGCTGTTGCAAAACTACAACTCCCAGCATTCCCATATAGCCTACAGCAGGGCATGGTGGGAGTTGTGGTTTTATAACAGCTGGAGGGCCGCAGGTTGAGCATCCCTGTTCTAAGCAGATGATATATATGTAAAAGACCATAGTATATAATTACGAAGTAATCGGTGTCAGTATAGTGGTCATTCCATTTACTACAGAGCAGCTGAGAGGTCCCACTTTCAAGTGGTCAAACCTAATTATTTCCCTAGGATACACCCTGACCTAAATTTTTCAAACCTGGATGTAAATACTTGTTATGGTTCCCCGGCCGGCGTGGCCTCTGTGCGGCAGCAGTGGCGTCCGGGTGCTGGGGAACCAGATCAGCTGTGTGGCCCCAGACTAATGATGAGCTCCAGAGCTTCAGGACGCTCAGCTCCACCCAACGCACAGGGACGCCAGCATGAAGCCCCTGCACACTAAATATGGCCGACGCCTGCATGTGCAGGTACTGATGAATTTGTCCTCTGGCTCCCCTACTGTTTCCTTGTTGTATTTGAAGACTCCTCTGGCTTGGCCTTCTGGACTGGTATTGTGACTATGTTTTTGACTTCTGGTGATCTGGTATTGTTTTGATCTCCTGGATCTTAACTTTTTGGTGTTTTATCTTTCTCATTTGCTTCTGGCATTTTTTGTATTTATTTGGCCAAATGGCATTTCTCACTTTATCATACGACTACTCTCTGATGGTTTGTCTGTTGTTCCCTGTTTGCGTATTGTCCTTGCACGTATTTTAGCATGGGAACTGCCGCATAGTTGTGGGGTCACTGCCTAGGGTGACTGTGCAAATAGGTAGGGAAAGTGGGTCCGGGAAGATTTAGGGCTGCCAACTGTCCTTGTTTGTGTGTGATGGTAGTCGCCTTCCCCTGATAATACTTTTGTAATTGCATGCAATTAAAAATTTAGTATAGTCGCTGAGTTATTCAATAAAGTACTGTATATACTGTATGTATAGTGTCACCTGCTGTTTCTTCCTTTTTCTTATTTCTTCATCTACCTCAGTGACATTGCTGAGGTGGACGTTCATGTTTGGTTCCATCTTTTAAATATCTAATGTCAGAAGCTGTGAAAGTTACAGAGAGAGAGAGAGATGCAGCAGAAAGGACACACTCCCTGAGAAAGGGCATGCCCCCTGAGATGTCAGATTGAAATAAATCAAGCAGAGGAATTGAATAAATTAATAGAGATCCAAATAAAAAGATTCTGCCTGTCAGTTTTTACATTAGTCATTGAGTAACCCCTCAATGACAGATTTGTTTTAATAACTACTTGCATTCCCCAAGAAATAAGAACTCTGGAGCATCTTTTTACTATGTTATACCATTCCTCTAATATTCCTGCAAGAAGTTTATAAGGGCCCAAATAGGTTTTGGAGTTGTTTCCTTGCATAGTCTGCCACTGACTGCAGAGTGTCATACTGAGCAGAGACACGTCCTCATCTGGTAACACCCAGCTTTACCTTAACTCATAAACTTTTAGCAGGAATAATAGTGGAATAATATTAGAGGAAAGCCACAACATAGAGTCATAAGAATGTGTCTGTTAGTGGCTTCTATCACTCTCCATGTACACAACACATGTAATAGGCAAGGGAACGGGCGTTTTAGCAGTTTGCTATATTTAGCAAACTGCTAAAACTGGTGAACAGCTGGTAAACAGCTATTGAATGTGTATGGTCTAGTTTAGAGGGAAGGATCAGCGATCTCAGTTTTTCTATGTAGTAATAAATGTAGCTGCTAGAGAGTAGTGTTGAGCACGAATATTTGAATAGAGAATTTTTAACTCGAATATCTCAACTTCGAGAATTTGCAAATATTTCGAATATAGTGCTATATATTCGTTATAGTGAATATTCGTCATTTTTTCCCATCTAAACACATGATTCCTCCCTGCTTCTTGCTTGTGGGCCAATGAGTCATTGGCCCACAAGCAACTTAAGCAGGGAGGAATCATGACTTTAGATGGAAAAAATCACGAATATTCTAAAAAAAACGATTACATAGAACTATATTGAATTTATTCATTCTTTAGAATATACGTTTTTTTTTTTTCAATCTGTACAGTTGTTGCACTTCGGCATGCTCCTCCACGACAAGCGTCCCCATCACCATGGGAACGCCTGGGGGTTAGAATATACCATCGGATCTGAGTTTTCACAATCTCACTGAGATCGTGAAAACTCAGATCCAATGGTATATTTTAACCCCCAGACGTTCCCATGGTGACGGAGACGCTTGTCGGGGAGGAGTATGCCGAAGTGGAACAAGTGTACAGATTGAAAAAAAAAAAAAAGATGAATATTCTAAAAAACGATTATATTCGATATAGTGCTATATATTCATTTTTTTTAGAATATTCGCTATATTGGAATTTCCTAATATGTTAACAAAAGAATATATACCAATATAGCGAATATAAAAAAAAAAGAGTATATAGAGCAATATAGCTAATATACTGCTATATTCGTTTTTCAGAATATTTGTAATAATCTAAAACAAGAATATATAGCAATATAGCGAATATTCGAAAAAAACAAATGTAGTGCAATTTAGCTAATATAGTGCTATAATCTTCTTTGTATAAATAGTTGTAATTTTTTTTCATCTGAAGTTCAACTATAAAAAAAAATATTATAGCACTATATTAGCTAAATTGCTCTATATTCTTTTTTTTCGAATATTCACTATATTGCTATATATTCTTGTTTTAGAATATTACGAATATTCTGAAAAACGAATATAGCACTATATTAGCTATATTGCTCGATACACTAGTTTTTTAGACTATTCACTATATTGGTATATATTCTATTTTTTAAACATATTAGGAAATTCCTAATATTTTATAAAAAGGATATATACCAATATAATAGAATATTCTAAAAAAATGAATATATAGCACAATATTCAATATATTGCTATATATTTGTTTTTGTCGAATATTTGCGAATATTCTATGAATATTCTACAAAATATTTGCGAAATATCGCAAATTCAAATATGGACCCTGCCGCTTATCACTACTAGAGAGGCAAAAATAAAGGAAGAGACTAAATAAAGGAATGGAAGGATGGGAAATACAATACTCATCAATGAGAGGCCAAGGATATAAGGAAAAGCGACAGTGAACAGAGTAATGTCCGAAAGAGGGGCGTAACTACCATAGCCACTGCTATGGGGCCCTGGGCAAAAGTGGGCCTAGTCTTAGTTGGGATTATCTCCTCTTCTACTGGATGTGAAAACTTGGTCAGGACTCTACCCTGTAAAAAAACTACTTTTAGCAAATGAGGCAGTATAAAAATGTCCCAAGGGTCATTGAAAAGGGTTTAGGCAGAAACCCTTCTGTCCTGTGTGGGGGACTGGTTTGATCCTTGCTATGGAGTGCTTACTTCTCTATGTACGCCACTGGTCCAAAATAAACATACAATTCCTGACATCACTTGGTATTGATGATAGTCTCGATGAAGTGGATCCACCATTCCAACATTTGCTAAGAAAGCATTTTTTTATTGTTTTTGCCCAATAAAAAATGTGATTGTTTGGTGAATTGACTAAAATTTAAGTTTGGAGGTTGTAGAATTCCAATGTTGTAAAAGTTACATGATGGTTGAGGGTCTGTACTACAGATGTTACATTTTGCATGGTGACCCGAAAGTTCTTGGTTACACATCTGGGTAGAAGGCCCTTTGTTGAAACGGCTTAGGCTGCCTACACACTGTGCATGACTCTGGGCTTTACAAAAGTAGTATTCAAACATATATTCTGACAAATCCACTCGCTTCAGTGAGGCAATCGGAGACCAAATGATTATCTTTCTGTTCACTTCTGTATTTATTGCTGGACAGAATAGCATGGTAGAATAAGTTGAGTGAATCAATTCTAAACTAATTTCCTTGAATTTCCCCAAAATTCTGATTCCAGACAAATCCAAATCTTTTGTGATTCGATTTGGATGAATCTCTCATAATGGTGGCCACCATCTTACAAGTCAGAAAACATTTGTGGACCATGCTTGAATTTAAAAGTGGAATCCAACAGTGCAGTGTGTTATTAAACAAGCTGTTTGTTATCACTGACCACCATGAGCTTACTCGTTGCCATTAGTGATGAGCGGCAGCAGTCATATTCGAATTCGCAATATTTTGCTAATATTTTGTAGAATATTCAGCGAATATTTGCAAATTCGAATATTCGTTATATTCTGTGTTTATATTCTGTGTTATATTCGAATTTTCTAATTTTTTAATTGCCGAGCAAAACCATGATTCCTCCCTGCTTCTTGCTTGTGGGCCAATGAGTCATAGCGCTATATCTAATATATTTGTTTTTTTTTTCGAATATTCGTAATATTCTAAAACAAGAATATATAGCAATACAGCCAATATTCAAAAAAACAAATGTAGAGCAATTTAGTTAATATAGTGCAATTTAGTTAATATAGTGCTATAATATAGTGCTTTAATTTTTTTCCCAATCTAAACTTCAGATGAGAAAAAAATTACAACTGTTAGACAGAAGATTATAGAACTATATTAGCTAAATTGCTCTACATTTGTTTTTCTCGCATATTCGCCATATTGCTATATATTCTTGTTTTAGAATATAACAAATATTTGAAAAAACAAATATATTCCATATAGTGCTATATATTAGTTTTTTAGAATATTCATCATTTTTCCCATTTAAAGTCATGATTCCTCCCTGCTTCTTGTTTACATAGTAACATAGTACATAAGGCCGAAAAAAGACATCTGTCCATCCAGTTCGGCCTGTCCTGATCCAGAGGAAGGAAAAAACAAACAAAAAAAAACCCTGTGAGGTAGAAGCCAATTTTCCCCACTTTAGGGGAATAAAAAATTCCTTCCCGACTCCAATCAGGCAATCAGAATAACTCCCTGGATCAACGACCCCGCTCTAGTAGCTATAGCCTGTAATATTATTACGCTCCAGAAATACATCCAGGCCCCTCTTGAATTCCGTTATTGTACTCACCATCACCACCTCCTCAGGCAGAGAGTTCCATAGTCTCACTGCTCTTACCGTAAAGAATCCTTTTCTATGAGTCATTGGCCCACAAGCAAGAAGCAGGGATGAATTATGTTTTTACTGGGCAATTGAAAAATGCGCGATAAAAAATTGCATTACGAAAATTCTCGAAAATACGCAATGAAAAAATCTTGAATATTCGAAATTACGAATATATATCACTATATTCTAAATATTCGCGAATTTTCGAATTACCTATATTTGTGATCAACACTAATTGCCATATATGTTGCTGTCCCTTTAGAGTGATACAGTCCTAAGAGACCCTAAGGGCAATTTGAGCACTTGGGTTGACTTCATTGATACTCGAAACAAATCAAATTGGAAACAATGAAATGTAGGTCAACAAAGTCCAAAGACCACTCTGTTTACCTCAATAAAGTGAGGTAATCCGTTCCAGTATAACGTTGAACACCATCAGGTATTCATTGTATACCCCTATCATAAAGCCTAGCAGTGTGAATAAAGCCTTAAGCCCCTTGCAGACAACCGAGTGTCTCGCTGTGGTCTCTCAGCGCGGCTCCCGTCCTGAACTTCCAGCACTGCATTATATTGATTTATGATGCTATGTAACCCTTACAGTTCTGGAATGTATTGGATAACAGTGACAGCATTATGTCAGTGTTATCCAGTACATTCCAGATCTCTAAGGGTTACATAGCATCATAAATCAATGGGAGAGTGAGTTCCCCCCTTGCTCGGACACAGGCCCCCTACCCAGTTAAGCCAGTACTCTCTGCTCTGCAATGATGAGGGGCAATAACCCCAAAACAGCTGTCTGCAGATGAGGTGCTGGCTTATTTAATATCTAAGTCATGTCTCAAGGCTTATTTTAAGAGCTGAATATTGACTTATAGGATAGCTGCCTCTGGTGGCATTAGAGGAAGGGCTCGTTAAGAGCTCATTTGCATTTCTTCCCTCCCAGAATTCCAGAGGAGCATGTATGGCCTATAAGTCTCCTCACACTGATTAAGGTGCTCTCTCCCTAAGGAGAGTTAGTTCCCCCCTTAATCATAAATCAATATAATGCAGTGCTGGAAGTTCAGGACAGGAACCGTTCTGCGAGTCTGCATCGAGAAACTCACACATCTGAAAGGGGCCTTAGTGTAATGGCTCATGCACATGGACCTATGTATTTTGCGGTCCGCTAAGAACGGATCTGCAAAAAATATGGATGATGTCCATGTGCATTCTGCACATGATCATGCTTGGTTCACATGGTGTACATCATCATCATGCTGTGATCAGCATTGATCGCTGCATCTGAGGGGTTAAATGACAGGGGCATCGCAAACGCTGTTCACCATCATTGTGCCTGCTCTATACAATCAAAAAAGATTTGTGACGAAGCTACTGAATCAAATTTTTCAAAACTTCGCTCATCTCTAATGAGCAAACAACTTTGTAATATTTCATTATTGTCAGCATTGTGAAAGCATTACCAATGCATTGCAAAAAAATTATATCAAGCTGGCAGCTTAGGAGACGTGCACATTCTTAAGGGGTGTATACTTTCTATTGCAGCTGGTGGCACCTCAGGACAGAGAAATTAGATAAAGAGCAAACAGCAGGTGGCGCTATACAGATAGATTTCAGTGAATAACTCAGGGGCTACAAATTTTTAATTGCATGCAATTGCAAAAGTATTCAGATCCAGGTGCTGGTATGAAAAATTTAGAATATTTTCCATGGGACAACCTCTTTAAATAGTACAAATCAAATAAACAAACTGATCAGTAATGACGTTTGAAATGTACCGCCTATGGTAATAATAGTCAATGGGCAGATATGGCAGGAGAATTTCCTGGCATATGCACAAAACGTAATGCATAAACGTGATTTGCCCCTATCGTCAGGCTTAGACCTCATGCACACGACTGTATTTTGCATCCACATCAGTAGTTTTTTGTGGACACACAGACCCCTTTATTTCTATAACTCTTCAAAAAAATAAAAATAAATGGACAGCACAAGAATGTTATCCCTGTGCTGTTTGCATCCGTATATCCGTTCCGAAATTATAGAACATGTCCTATTCTTGTTTATATTGCGAACAAGAATAGTCACTTTTAGTGCTGGAAGTGAGAAAAATGTGCTATTTCACTCGGAAAGCTTCTGTATTTTGCGGATCTGTGGTTTGTGGACTGCTTTATAGAGACAGTTGTGTGGCCTTAGGATTACCTGTAGATTAAAGGTTTGGCTGGTGAATTGATCGATGAAACAATTATTATAATTATTATTATTATTACTATTATTAATAATAATATTATTAATATTGTTTTTACAATAATTTGTGTTCCATAGATTCATCTTTAGCGTTGATGTCACAAGAAATTCAAGAAATAAGAAATGGCTTGTGTTCTTTTTTTTTTTTTTGAGAGAAAAAAATGCAGCACAGCACACGTAACAGAATGGGCACATGAATGAGAGAGAGATGGAGGAGGACAGAAAAGGACACTGGGAGATACAGAAAGAAATCACTGCAAAGCGCTCAGCATTCTCCAGCTGCCGTGCTTTTAATTTGCTTCCATTCCAATTAAAATGCAAATTAAATTTATAATTAGCATCAGAGAAACCTCCTTGTGTACTGCAAAAACATTTGGGCTACTGGTACAGAGCTGGCATTTTCACTTAGCATAAGGGTCAGTGCACAGAGCAGGGTGCCCACAGCTCAACCTGCACTTCAAGTGTTAAAAGGACGGTTTTACTCATACTATTGGCTGTAGCAGAAGTATATCCAAAATGTTATATTGTTGATTTTTTTACAGGCAGTTTTCCAAAATCTGATGCAATTTGTTTGTTATATGATTTCTACCAATATCTTTATATGCTTGGTTTAAATGCAAATCTATGATTTAGAGGGCTGGATGGTAGAAATAATTCAGAGACAATTGCTTAAATGATATTTCATTCACAAAATTGTATTATCCGATACATTAAATGCAGGGGTGGGATTCACATTTTTAACAACATGCCCCTACTTAACTGTGGACACGCTGCGTCACGACACATGTTTACATATACATACACCATATATATGCAACATACATACACATAAATAAATACACAATATACATGGTACACATACATAAATACACCATATACATGGTACACATAGATAAATACACCATACATGGTACACACAGGGCCGTCGTTAACGTGGGGCAAAAGGGGCAGCTGCCTCGGGCCTAGTTGCTCCTGGAGGCCCGCTGGCCACTGCCCAATAAGACGCCAAAGTGGGGGAAAATGCCCCTGCGTTTTATTGGGTGAATACTAATGAGCGCTTCCATTATGGAATTGCTCATTAGTACCAGAGGACCAGGAAGCGGTGAAAGCTCTGTACTCACCCCTTCCTGGTCCTCTGCTGTCGGCTGTGCGAGCCGATTCACAGAGCACAGCCAACAGCAGGAGGAAGAAGATCACAGGGGTGAGGAGTGTCGTTGTCCAGGAGCAGGTAAGTGCTTTACTATTTTTTTGTGATCTGAGGTTAGGAGCTGCTGCATTATGGCTGGGGACTGCTGCATTATAGCTGGGGGCTGCATTATGGCTGGGGGCTGATTATATATGGCTGGGGCCTGGGGGCTGATTATATATGGTTGGGGATGCATTATGGCTGGAGGCTGATTACATATGGCTGGGGGATGATTACATATCACTAGGGGCTGATTACATATGGCTGGGGGCTGATTACATATGGCTGGGGGATAATTACATATGGCTGGGGGATGATTACATATGACTAGGGGCTGAATACATATGGCTGGTGGCTGATTACATATGGCAGGGGGCTGATTACATATGGAGGACTCATATGAGGCATGGGGGTCTTCTTTATATTGCGCTCTGATCTGAGGTCTTATTAACATTGGGGATCTGATTGGGGCTGTGAGCTGGTCTGTTTAATATTGGGGGTCGGATTGGTGGTCTGACCTGAGGTGTAATGAAATTTTTTTTTTCTTATTTTCCTCCTCTAAAACCCAGGTGCGTCTTATGGGCCTCCCCTTCCCTTTGCGTACGCCTGCTCGATGTACTGTCACGCGGAGGCACTGCAACACTAGGGTGAGTCGAGCCTTGGTCTCCTTCCTGAACTGCAGAGCGGTGCCCACTTCCAGCCCTAGCTGCCCAGAGCACTGATCCTGAGCCTGCTGGAGTCTTCAGGACTTTAAGCATTTACAGTAATTCACTGTAAGAACAAATCACAGAAAAAAATATAAAAAACATCTTGCACGATATGATAATTAATGTTGCGGATGTATATGGCTACATTTATACAATCACAGAAAATAATGCACTATAATAATAAATGCAAGCATAACATATGGACTAAGCCCTCACTCTATTGATAAAATCTGAGACACTTGGTCAATACATTTTGATCAAACACATCTAAGCCCACCTTTAACTTGTTTAACTTGTCTTGAAGGAGTAGCACCTTCATTTGTGAATACTCTCCTATCTTGGGAGTAGTATTCATGTGCACTTTTGCCCCACCTATCTAATAGGCGACCTTGATTAAGTTGATACAGTTGTGTGTGCTCCTCCTCCCACTGGTTGCTGCTGCACATGGAAGTAACTAGGAGCAACACACACTATATGTGTGGGTTCTGCGCTCCTGAACATAAATGCATAATGGCATAGGCAGGTTTAGCGTAGGACCCGCCTGAACTGAGACCACACCTTGTCGCTTGGTAGGTGGGCTTAGATGTGTTTTGATCAAAATGTATTGTCCAAGTGTCCCACATTTTATCAATAGAGAGACGACTTAGTCCATATGTTATGCTTGCATCCATTATTATAGTGCTACAGTGCATTATTTTCTGTTATTGTATAATTCACTGTAAGCTATATTATTTTTCGCCCTATAAGACACACCAGCCCATAAGATGCCTATAGGTTTTAGAGGAAGACAATAATAAAAAACTAACAGCCCTAATCAGACCCCCAAGGTTAATAATAATCCAACAAGTCATGTGAATGACCCCCAATCAGACCTCATATCAGCCCCCACTGCCTCTCATATTGCCCCCCAGCAGCCCCTATTGCCTCATATCAGCCCTCTGTAGCCCCCCATTGCCTCTCATACTGCCCCATTGCCTCTCATGTTGCCCCTATTGCCTCTCATATTACCACCATTGTCTCTCATATCGCCCCCTTTGCCTCTCATATTGCCCCCATTGCCTCTCATATTGCCCCATTGCTTCTCATATTGCTCCCATTGCCTCTCATATTGCCCCTATTGCCTCTTAGATTGCACCCATTGCCTCTTATATTGCCCCCAGCGCCTCATGTTTAATAAGAATAAATAAACGACTTACCTCTCCTGATCATGGACGCCAACGCTCCTCTCCTCCAGCGGGCTCTGTCTTCCGGCTGTGCTGTGAAGGCTGCGCACAGCATGAGATGATAGAGCGCAGTCACGCTGTGCGCAGCCTTCACAGCCGATAGCGAAGACCAGGAAGCGGTGAGTACAAAGCCTTCACACTTCCCGATCCTCCGGTACTAATGAGCACTTCCATAATGGAAGCGCTCATTAGTATACACCCCATAAGACGCAGGGGCATTTCCCCCCCAAAAAACTATGTGTCTTATGGGGCAAAAAATACGGTGTATATATATATATATATATATATATATATATATATTGTTTTATGTGAGTAAGGGTGCTGGGTGGTTGGAGAATGGGGGGGATGGAGAAGTGGGAGGGAGCTACAGGTGGTAAATAGGTAAGGACTTATTTGTGAATCCGTTTTTTATGTTTAAAAAGTTTACTATTCTACGAGGTGTGTGGATTATTATTTTTTTGTGTATGTGTGTGTGTTGTGGTGGAGGGTGTGATTGCATGCTAGGGTGTGGGAAGGCAGGATCCAGGGGGCCAAAGTAAATTCTTGCCCAGGGTCCGATCAATATTAAAGACAGCCCTGGGTACACATACATAAATACACCATATTTACACTGCACACAACCTCCCAACTAAGGAGCTAAACTATCAGTGGCATGCGAACAATTGAAATGAACATCTCCAGCTGCCCTGCTGCCACCAGAGCACCGGATTGGGACTCAGCAGGTAACATGGTTCTCCGATCCAGTTATAATTTTAACAACAGTTCAGGAGAACTGGTGGGAACAGGCTGAATCCCTACCTGATTAAATGTATACAAGAATTTTCACATTTCCATATAGATCAGGTTAAAAGGCTATAGTCTACAGCTAAGGAAAAAGCCTGTAGTCTGCTGATGCAGAAAACAATTTGTTGTAGGCCTGGTGTACGCCCGCATGGTCAGGTTTATGTATGTAGTTTTGAAATCAGATGGATCATAAAAGGAAAGAAAGAATGAAATACAGATACAACTTCTTTTTTGAATTCAGTCCTGATTTCAGCTTCCAAAACTGCATGCAGAAACCTGACCATGAGGCCATAACCTAGAGGACCATGTATACAGAATTGGTACAATTACAGACCATGCATGGTGGCACATGAAGTCCCAGTGGGTCCATTACATGAATCCACGTGCCACTGTGTGGTGCTTTCTGAAGAACACCTCTAATGTACAGTATACCACCACATTTCTATTACTGATTAAGATGGAATCTGAAAACAATAGTGGACGTGCCATACTACAGATATGAACAAGAAGTATCCATAAGACAGCCATTCATGAGGCCTAAAGAAAGCTTCTCAACTAAGAACACTGTATTGAGGGATTGCTACTCATTCGTAGATGATGTCCTGGATTGGCAAACAAATGATCACGAGTATTTTAATTGAGTAAATAGTGAGTTATCAATAGTTACTGTATCTTACCTAATTGTCACAATCTTGTACATGGTGTCATCCACTATGACTTGAGACATGAATTGGAATAGCAAAGGACACTGTGAAAATTAAATCAAAATACTGCAAAGATGTTCAGCACGAGTAATGTAAATGTACTGAAACAGTCACCTATACAGCAGCTCCTTCTTAGGGCACGTTGTGGAGATGAAAACTCTTAAGACCGATTATATTGGTTGTCATTCTGCTGCCATCAAAGATCAAAAAAGTGAAGGTGACAACTACAGATGAGTTTATCGGTCAAGATTTGGGTTCAAACTGGCCTAATTGGTCAACCGATTCAGGTCTGAATCGATTCTACCCAAATTGAAAGTGATCCAATTGGCTTAAAAATTTGCATATGGAACTCCAAGGTCTCCTAGGACTCTTGCTACTCACTTCTAATATTTCTCTCCAAAACTTGCCTGAATTGAATCAAAAAAACTTCGGAATCGGATCCATCTCTAATTTTTACAAAATTCAGGTTAATCCGATTTGTTTTTAATTGATTTGCTCATCTCTAGTGACAGCTCCTATAGGAAGCTTATAAGGGTTGGCGTTCTGTTTCCAGCATGCGGTATCATACAGAAAGTGAAGTTTAGTTTTGCTGCAGTACTAGAACTACCTGCACTTAGCATCAAAAATCAAAAATCAGATGAGGTACAGGGAACTCGTTATGTTTTTCCAAAGACAATTTTTTTTTACAGATCTGCAATATGGCACCCGTACCCTGTTTTCTGCTATACTGTACTTCCATATGCATCTTTTCCTCATTATATGAATTTGTATAGAGTCTATGAGAAAAAGTATTATATTTTAAAGGGAGTCTGTCAACTACTTTACATATATAAAACTGCCATTTTTGCCCTGAAGGTGATATAAACATTTAACAAATTAGACCTTTCTTTCCCTTTCCTGTGTATCTGATGTATCTCAGATGTATATGAAAAAATGGAGTTTCATGATATATAATAATGAGATTGCAAGTGCCACAGGGTGTTTCCCATTCCAGCAAGCGCCCATGCCCACCAGAGACTGCCTCACTGTAAGATAGCTCATTGTCCTTACATCACTATCTCCACTCCCTAAAATCCCGTACCAGCTCACTTCACCGCTGGGCCAAGGCATGCTCTGTCAGTTCATTGATGCAGCTGCCCACAATGGGGAGTGTATGTTGCATGCCTGGGTGGGTGAAGTCATCTGGGAGGACATGGGTACTTGCAGCAATAGAAAAAAAAATATGGGTACTTGCAAACTCATTAGCATATATCATCAAACTTCCTTTTTTATTTTATTTTTAAAGGAAAAGAAACTACAGGCCAATGATGGCAGTTTAACATGTGTAAGGGTACTTTCACACTTGTGTTGTTTGATTCCGGCAGACAGTTCCGTTGCCTGAACTGACTGCCCGATCAGGCAAACTGTATGCAAACACATGTCATTTTTTCTGACTGATCAGGCATTTTTCTGACTGATCAGGATCCTGATCAGTCTGAAAAATACCTGATCAGTCTGAAAAATGCATTGCAATACCAGATCCGTTTTTCCGGTGTCATCAGGCAAAACGGATCAGTTTTTTCCCCCTCATTTTTAAAGGTCTGTGCATGCGCAGACCGGAAGGACGGATCCGGCATTCCGATGGAAAAAAATGCTGGATCCGGCATTCAGGCAAGTCTTCATTATTTTTTTTTCGCTGGAGATAAAACCGTAGCATGCTACGGTTTTCTCTTTTGCCTGATCAGTCAAAATGACTGAACTGAAGACATCCTGATGCATCCTGAACGGATTGCTCTCCATTCAGAATGCATGGGGATATGCCTGATCAGTTCTTTTCCGGTATAGAGCCCCTAGGACGGAACTCTATGCCGGAAAAGAAAAACACTAATGTGAAAGTAGCCTAAAGTAGTTGACAGACTCCATTTAAAAATATCATAGGCACAATATGTAACTGTAAAAGTGTGGATGTAACTACAGGCAACCAAATAACTTCACTTTGACAAATTTAACACAAGTTTAATATAAGCCTCTTATCACCTCGTAGCTGTGGAATCAGCTTCATATAACCAGAGATGTGCACAAATATCTTTATTACTGCCAGATATAGCATAAGATATGATTGTAATAGGAGAAGTTAATATATCTGGATGGAAGGTGTGTGAATTATGATGGTGACTGGTCTCCAGTTTGGAGAAAACTGATTAAGATGTAGACAAGGTTAATTATTCCTTTGAATACAAAAAAGATTGCTGAATATGGAAGATCTAGGGCTGCAGTTACTTTTTGTCGAATCAGATGTCAAGGGTCACATTTGGTGTCACCAGTATTGTACAGAGGATGTTAGGGGTCACAGCCTCTAATCAAAACGTCTATGCCAAAAATTAAGCCCTGCTTGCTTGCAGATAATTAATTTAAGGATTGATGGAAAACGAAAACACTAGAAATTGGATTTAAACTGTTGTAATAGTAATGTACTGGACTCCAGAGGAAGAGCGAAAGAGCAGTTCAAGGGGCCATTTCATGGGGTGGAAACGGATTTTGGTTACAATAAAATGATGGAAAGTTAATTAATTAACAAATAATTATACATAGACTTTAAAGATATTTTTTAAAGATAATATTATCATCATGTCTTGCAACTTTAAATACAGTATAAAATTCACTTTGTGAGCTATTTAATCTATCTATCTATCTATCTATCTATCTATCATCTATCTATCTATCTATCATCTATCTATCTACCTAAGTGTCTATCTATTGAAAATGAAAGCTGCAGCACATCAATTTTTCAGCGGAAAAAAGCATCTGCTGCCTATCTATCTATTATCTTTCTATCTATCTATCTATCTATCTATATATCTATCTATCTATCTATTATCTATCTATCTATTATCTATCTATCTATCTATTTATCTACTTCATATCTATCTATCTGTTATCTATCTATCTATCTATTATCTATCTATCTATTTATCTATCTATGTATCTATTATCTATCTATCTATTTATCTATCTATCTATCTATCTATTTATCTATCTATCTGTTATCTATCTATTATCTACTTCATATATATATATATATATATATATATATATCTGTTATCTATCTATCTATCTATTATCTATCTATCTACTTCATATCTATCTATCTGTTATCTATCTATCTATCTATCTATCTATCATCTATCATCTATCTATTTATCTACTTCATATCTATCTATCCATCTCCTATCTATCTATCTATCTACTTCATATCTATCTATCTATCTATCTATCTATCTACTTCATATCTATCTATCTATCATCTATCATCTATCTATTTATCTACTTCATATCTATCTATCCATCTCCTATCTATTTATCTACTTCATATCTATCTATCTATCTATCTCCTATCTATCTATCTACTTCATATCTATCTATCTATCTATCTATCTAAAAGGAAAAAAAGCTTCAGCACATTTATTGTTCTGTGAGAAAAGGGTAGTGTCCTTTACTCAACCCTATGGTGATGTTTCAGTCCTCTTGCTGGGACTGCCCTGATTTCTATTTCTATCATCTATTGTTATGGCAGCAGTTTGTGCCCATCTCTAGCTCCTCTACTGCAAGTGAATATGGTCGCTGCCTTGCTCACCCCCTCCATAGGTGGAGGGCTCCGGCAGTGTGGTTCTGCCAGTGTCTTCCTTTTCCTGTCAGGTTGTCTCGACTTCTGAATTAGAGATTTTCCTTCCATGCAAGCTGAGGCCTGCTTCCTGCTGGCATTGCCCCTGTCTGCCTATAGGTTGCACACACATGTGCTCCCTCAGCCAATGACTAGTTTCCTGGGAAACTTTAGGAATCTTCCCATATGGGAAGATGCCTGAACAATAGGTTCCAGTTCACTAACTTCCTGCTACGTTGTGTGTTGTTTTCATTTGTCTGTCCATGTACCTTACCTCTGTCTGTTTTCTGTTCTGACCCTGAACTGCTTGTCTTGACCTCAACCTGTAACAGGCCATGGTTTTGTCTGATCCCTTGGTGCTCTGCACTGGTGTCTCTAAACCCCCTTGGGTCAGCATTCCATAATCCAAGACTACTCAAAATGGTAGTGACCCGATGATTCCCCTGAAGCAAAATCCAGATCACTGTATAGGAGTTAAAGGATAAACACATGGGGAGCCACTTAGATAATGCCTTTAAGAGTAGCCCTAAGCCAAATCTCTTCAAGTGACACAGTGGTTCAACCCCTGCTTTGTTATATCTATAAATCTGCCTAACTGTCTATCTATCTGTCTATCTATCTATCTATCTATCTATCTATCTATATATATATCTATATCTCATAGCCATCTATCTACCTTATATCTATCTATCTTACTGCATACTGCCATCATCTGTACTATCTTTCTGACCACCTAGCTGATAAATCAATTTTTATTTTCATTTTTGAATAGACAATTCCCCAAAATTATGCTTATATCTGTAAAGACACTTGTGGTAAACATGACACTGATGATGATAAAGGACAGTTTTGTACTGATGATAGAAAACAATGCTGGTGATCTTCAGTTTAAACAGACATTCAAAGGTCTTTGTTCTTTTTTTCTGTGGGGATGAACAATACCCTAATAGAACAAGAATCTCCTGTCAGAAATGCTGGGAAATTGATGAATGAATTCATGGGTTTCCAAATTTTGTGATGCAATTCTAGCTTTGGATGGTTTTTCTTAATTGTAGGACTTTAATTGAAGCCACTTGTTTTTAATTAGAAGGTGTTTTTGTTTAATTTGTTTTATTTAATTTTTATTCTTTTTAAACCATTATTAACACATACTTTTCTTTGATCCATTTAGATATATTCATATGCAGATTCTATAGATAGAATGTGCGTTTAGATAGATGATAAATTTAGTAACAAATAGATCGTTCATAGACAGATAGATAGATAGATGTCCAGCCATGTTACTAAAAAGTTACAAGAGCGAGATTAATGACTATAATAGATTTGTTGAGTTCGATCATTAATTGTTTTGATGTCTTTTTCACCGGACACACAAAAATATTCATCATTGTTGCTTTTTGCTGGGTAGTCAAAAATATTGTGCCGCCACCTGTTTTCTGTTAATTATTCTAAGCAGCTCTCCATAAATCATAACTCTGGACAATAAATTAAACTGTCAAATGCAGAGTCAAAGGTTATGCGTGGAAAGTTAAGGGTCACTCAGCGGGTGTGAGAGATCATTCATTGTCAAGCCCCATTGGGAGAAGTTCTATTGGGACAAAAGGAATGGAAAAATCAAAGCAGGGAGGAATACTATGAGACACTTTAACTGAGTGCACAAAGGCAATCAAATTGACATGTCACTCCACCTCATTGCTGACAACCCGTTATGCTGTCTAGCTATGCCCCATCTGAAATTTTCTCTGTTTCTCTCAATTCTCGTTACCTAGAAACCTAATGGAATGTCCCATTTCTTAGTCCACAACTGAAAATAGCTGTAACTTGGGCTAGACTGCAAGTAATTCATCCATCATGGAGAACCAGAGAACATTTCAATGCTCCAGTCTTGCAGCTCCACAAGTTAATTTGATCTTAATTGTTGTTCTGCTTGCTGTTTGTTAAATGACAAGATGAGCCGATGTGGGTCTGCATTCTTATAGTGCATCCACCGCCTACCCACAACGAGATAGCCATTATATAAGCTCAGTCAATATTCAGACTATCAGTTCTACAGGAAGTTGTGATATCACTGAAACGTAAAGGAACAAAAACCTTCATGCCTCATTGAAGTCAAAAGAACCTAGTTGATTAGGCTGGTAGTTTCCATGACCTTAAACAACTTAAAATTGTATAACTGTTCACAATTAAATTTTCTTGTTTATGAGTGGGTTTAAGTAGTGTATTATGGAGGAAAACACCGAACCTCTACAGCGTAGAATCCAAACAAAGATAGATTTGAGTGTGTGATATGGCTGAGTTGTCAGTTGTGGGAAGAGTTTAAGGGGTTGTGTCATTCCATACCTCGCTGGCAAATCGCTAGGATATGCCGTCAATATCAGATGGGTTTGAGTTCCAATTTTGGGACCTGCTTCTATCTATAGAAGAAGTGAAGAAGAGCGCACTGCTTTTGTGTGGCATGCTTTCCATAAATTTTTATGGGAGTTCCATAAAGAGCTGGGTGAGCGTGCTCGTCTGTTTTCGGAAGTCACATAGAAACGAATGGAGAGTGCACCATGCACCATTTTGGGACTGCCATTCACTCCTATGGGATTGCCAGAAATGAATAGAGGGCAGCCATGCATGCGCGGCTACTCTCCACTCACTTCTAGGGTCCTGTTCTGGGACCCACACCCATCTGACATTTGTGGCACATCCTAACGTAACACCACCAATGTCTCAGATGTAACAACCCCTGAAAGGTTGCTATATAGATTAGGTTAATGTTGATCAACCTTGCTCATTTCAGCAGGGCCTCCTAATTTTATTTAGATGGCAGATATTGGATGAGAGAAGGTTTAGAAGCAAAATGTAAAAGTCCAAAATGTAGTCAGTTTTACATTTTTATTTTTGCATTTTAGTGGGTGTTAGAACAGCCACAGCTCCGCACTGTACCCTTACTTTTATAACAATGCTTTTTTATATGACTAGCTAATCATTAATATATCATCCAAATATTTTGCTATGCACAGTGCAGGGCTGCAGAGGACACCATTATGACACACCCAGCTACGGTAGACCACTTAACAGTTTTGATACCAGTGAGTCTGCTGAGATCAAGACCACTTCCTCCTCTTTAACATTGCAAACATGGACAACTCTTCTTTTAAAAGGTTGTCCACATAGAAAAAATATTTGCTTGTAAAGGAACATGGAAAATACCGTTATCTGTGACTACACAAACGATAAAGATTAATAATCTACTCTGTACAGCTAAATGCAGGTCTTGACCAAAATCTGTAAAAGCCCCGGGACATAAACTGTACAGTGGTCACCCATTACATTTTTGGATTGATGAAATATTGTTAGATTTCCTCTCAAGTAATATTATCCAACCATGCCAAGTAAAACTACCAAAGAGTACCCATATAGTATGTCCATGCAATGTCTAAGGGAACTATTACACTGTCCGATGTTTAGGCTAAACAATAAACACATTGATGCTCTCTACTCTGGCCAATGTATGTATATGCGGGAGGAATGAACACTACTGTGATTGTTCCTCCCCATCCAGTTGTATTAATTACCGGCAGCACGTTAGTGATTACAGAGGCTGATGTGCTGCCAAAAATAGAGAATCTTTTCTGTTGCATAAAAAAATCTAATCAGTCAATAAACAAGCTGACTGATCAAGCTAATTATTGGAGCCACGCTTTCTTAGAAATGCTTGTTCCACATAATTGGCCCCCAAAAATCAGGACGTGTAAGAGGGCCTTACATCAAACATTACAGCCAAGGACATCACATAACTATAGTGAGTGTATAGATATCAGCCACAACAGACATGGGAGGACACCAGAACTGGAAAGAGCACATTGCATGAGGGGTCCTATTAACAGCTTTTGTATTGGGGCCTGAGATCTTCAACTTTTGTCTCTCTGCATAGTTGAGATTATAACCCCAGTCAAAAATTATTGGGGCACTGGTCTACATAATGTGTAATTATTGGGGCACTGTATATTTTTTAAAGTTCAGTGACCCTTTAAAAGACATCATTACACATATGATAATTCCCTAAAACCCAATTAGCTTATAACCTTGGGTTCCTCTTTTGTAACATTCGTCTTTTACTTTCTTTCATTTTTTATATCTTACAATTTTAGCTACTTTATAAAATTTGATATCATTACTACATATGATCTGTGCTGAACCACAGAGAGAATTGTCCAGTGTTTCTCCCAATATGCTATGTGTGAAGGACACAGGCCGCATACAGAAGACTAATTAAAGAACTGTTGCTTTTCTATTATTGAATGGCCTAATGTGAGTGGTGCCTCGAAAGGGTTAGTTAGAGAACGCCTCACAAAGGCTGATTTGCAGGTAGCTTTCTCTCCCAGCATTGTGCTTATCATCTAGATAGTACAGCTAGGAGGAGGAATGTGTAATGACTATTTGATAAGTGTCTTCTCACACCCTGAGGTCTTTTATTGGCAATTTGCGTCCTACAATGAGAAAAAATCAGCTGGAGAGACTTTATTGTTTTGTATAATGGAGAAGAGTGTGAAAATATTCCAGTACTGCAGATGGTATCACTCGTTAGGCCTGAACATATACACTTGGAAGTATTGTTTTTAGCCTATCAAACAAAGCCAAAATGGCCTATTTTTAGAGGCAGATTCACAGCTTAGCTAGAATGAAATAATTAAATGGTGTGTCCTTAAAATCAAAGCTCTTTCCTTCTCACATATGCTAGAGATAGTGCTGTGTAGGTTTTTGATGGTGTACAAATGTCTACTTTGGAACATTTTCTTTTCATTTTGTATTGTTGGGTTCAGATTTTTACATGTGCATTTAGGAATTAAGCTGCAAAATGGCTTCACAGTGGAAAATGTTTCTCATAAAAGGGAATTTTTAAGATATTTATTTTTATTTGAATCCTCTAGGTGCTGATTAGTTGAAACAAAGTAATTTGCTCTAATAAAATAATGTATTTAATAAGGCATTAACCAACTGTGCATAAATGTTGCCATAAGTAAAGGTGGGTGGGGGGGACACTTATTAAGACCAGTGTATTTCATGCTCATCCAAATCTCTCCTCCACTGGTGTCAGATGATTCACAATTATGAAGATGCACACACCTCTTAGGCTTCTTTCATATGTCAGTGAATAGATGTGTGCCATCTGTGTTCTTCATGGACAGCACAAGTACTCATTGACTTTAATGTGTGCATTCTCACATCAGTGGTTTTTCACGGGTCGTGCGGCAGTGGTGACGCCACAGAAGTATGCCCTATGTTGTCAGTGATTACGGATCCTGCACACACATTATAGTCTATGTGTTCGTGGAAACCATGGACACAACATGGATGCCATCTGTGTTTGTTCAGTGGTTTTCATTGGCTAATGGTAAGAGATGCTTTGGAAACTCATTTTCAGCCTAGCAGTATACGTGTAATATGGATGACAAACAGACAGTAAAAAACTGACACACAGACCAAACATGGACTCTTCATGGACATCTTCATGGTTGAACTACTGACCATCTTGGCACGGATGTCATCAATGCCACAGATGTGTGAAAGAGGCTATAGTAAGTTTGGTATATCTGTGGAGGGCCATGCTTAAGAACAAAAATTAATACGTTTCCTGTAGTAGATTATAATAAATGTGCTTGCCACCCTTGCACTGCGCAGTTCTGCCCACTTTTTGGAAAGTCACAAAGTCACACCATTTTATGGAACCACTGTGTGCCCCAAACTTGTGTCCATTTTATGGAACCACGTGTGCCCCAATGAAACTGTTTGATGCCACTTTTTTGGTATACAGGGGCTCATAAATGTCCCCCTAAGAGCTAATTAATATGAAAGAGATGTGCACATAAAAAAGTACTAGGAATCTTGTGGATCCATTCTACAGTCCATAACATTTGGTGCTTCCATATGGCAAGGCATTACAAAGGTATTCTACTGCTAGGGAAGGTTACCTAAAAAATATAACAATCACAGAAGCTAAAATAAAAGGCAAACTAGGCAATGTACAAAGTAATGTTGTGCAAAGATATAGAAGGTAATACTACTAGAAGTGTTGAGCGAGCATGCTCGGCTGAATCCCAGTTCGGCTCGAGCATCGCTATGCTTGGCACATGGCGGTGTGTTCGAGCGCAATGCTCGAGTCTCCTCCCCGCACGATTTGTGGCTGCTAAGCAGTCAATAAACGTGCTGGTAAGTACTGCCCTCACTGTAATGCCAGTAGCCATGTTGGCTACTGGCATTACAGTGATTGGCTGGCCGGAACACATCAGCTATGTAGCACCCGATGATGTGTGTTCGGCTCATTCTAAGTCAGGGAGAGCTGAGGATAGGAAGGGACAGAGAGTGTAGGGAGTGTAATTGAATATTATAAGGCCCCTTTTACACGGGCGAGAATTCAGTGCGGGTGCAATGCGTGAGATGAACGCATTGCACCCGCACTGAATCTGGACCCATTCACTTTAATGGGGCTGTGCAGATGAGTGGTGATTTTCACGCATCACTTGTGCATTGCGGGAAAATTGCATTCTATATTCTGCGTTTTTCACGCAATGCAGGACGCATAGAAATGGATGGGGATGCGTGAAAATCGCATAGCATCCGCAAACAAGTGCGGATGCAATGCAATTTTCACGCATGGTTGCTAGGAGATTATGTTAGTAAATTGATAGAAGTGAATTTACTGTATTATTTTCCCTTATAACATGGTTATAAAGGAAAATAATAGCATTCTTAATACAGAATGCTTACAAAAATGTTGCTTGAGGGGTTAAACATTTTTTCACAAAATGAACTCACCCCATCCACTTGTTCGTGCAGCCAGCATCGTCTTATTTCTTCATCTTTAAGGACCTGTAAAAGGACCTTTGATGACGTAATCGCAGGTCCTGCTGAATGAAGATAGAAGAATCTTACGTCATCAAAGGTCCATTTGCAGGTCCTAAAAGATGAAGAAAGAAGACAATGCCAGCTGCACGAACAAGTGGATGGGGTGAGTTAATATATATATATATATATATTTTTTAACCCCTCAAGCAACATTTTAGTAAGCATTCTGTGTTAAGAATGCTATTATTTTCCTTTATAACCATGTTATAAGGGAAAATAATAAAATTTATAGAAACACCTAACCCAAACCCGAACTTCAGTGAAGAAGTCCGGGTTCGGGTCCGGGTACCACATTCAGTTTTTTCTCACGCGCATGCAAAACGCATTTCAGTTGCGCAGAAAAAAACAAAATATCGGAACGCAATCGCAGTCAAAACTGACTGCAATTGCATGCCTACTGGCACGGTTTTCCCGCAATGCACATGTGACTCATCCAGAGAAAATCCAGGACGCCCGTGTGAAAGAGGCCTAAGTGTACAAAAACGTTTCAGAGACCCAAAAGTCCTTGCAAGGACTATTGTGTGTGACAGCAGCAATATATTTTTGTAGCGCAACCTGCGCTAAATTGCTCAGTGTTAGGGAGAGCTGTGCATAGGAAGGGACAGACAGTGAAGGGAGTGTAATAGGAAGATTTTTATAAAAAAAACTTTTCAAAGACCAAAAAGTCCTTTTAAGGACTATTGTGTGTCACAGCAGCAATATATATTTTTAGCACATCCTGCGTTAAATACCGTGTAATAGGCCGCTGCGAACAGTTAAATTATCCGCCACATCTCCTGTTTAAAGTGTGCGTATCCCTAAAATGTCAGTGACATCCAGTGCACTTTATGTGATATACAGGTTGAATCGGAGTGCGTCTTCCTTGTAATTTCTGGCAGCACTTGCACTTTATATACTAGTAAGTATACAGAAAAAAATGTTTACTTTAAATTTTTCCTCTAAAATTGATTTTTTTATTCGGTTTTGTGCGTATTATTGTCAGTCTGTAAATCATCGTTCCCAGCAGCAACCTGTGTGTCCAAGATGCATCCAGACATCCTGCCCATGCTGTTACAGAACCATTTCGGTGGTGTTTCCATACATTTCTGACATTTTCCTATGAACCAGGCAACCTCCCCTCTTCAAAGCAGAGGGTACCTGGTTCAATGCTCGGGTTCTCCCATTGACTTCCATTATACTCGGGTGCTCAGTCGACACAGTGCAATCTCTGTTCCCAGAAGATGGGGTATGATGGTTGGCAAAGTGGCAGTTAATGGCACCTCTGATGTGCTGTTGCTGATGAAAGCTGGCTAGTGGTGTCCACTGTGAAAATGCAGGCTTTGAGTTGGTCTGGCCTTGATGTGATCTAGGTGATGGGTGTCTGAACCATAGTCCCTCACCTGCAACAGGGTTTTTAAAGCTGTGGCTTACATGTCACTCTGCTGACAGTAAACAAGGTAGCGTTTAAGATATCTTTGGTATAATTGCAGTCTCTTTGGAGTAGTGGTCTCACAGAATAGTTGGAGCTAATGCTGGTCGCAAAGACCCCCGAAGCAGAAGCAATTGCACATGCTTCCTTGTGCCTTACTAGTCTCACTAGAATTCCCCCTCCTGGTAGGAAGTAGGACCAGCCCACCAAGAATGGGATGGTTAGTTTCATTCCTAATGTTAACCACAGCCAGTCATACCCCATTTGCTGGTGTACATAGTAAATGGTAAACATGGTAAAAAACAAACAAACATTACATACTAAACAACTGTAGATACCCCAGGTTCTGGCATACTGCTCACAAATTGCAAAAAATTGAAGTAGATCTGAATCTGCAGAGGGAGAGTAAAAATAGATAATAAGAAAGGGAAAGTTGAGAGAGAGGGAGGGGGAGGGAGAGAGGGAGATAAATTGTTAAAAAAAAAAAGAGAGCGAAAAACAAGAGAGAAAAGGGTCCTAGGAGACCAATTTCCAGGCCAATTGGAACATTTTTTTATTTGGGTAGAACCGATTTGGACCTAAATCAAATCGGTCGACCTATTCAGACAAATCAAATCCAAATCGAATTTTGTACAATTTACTCATCTCTACTCCTGGAGTCTACCACTTGCAATACATACTCCAAATTGACCCTAACTTGCCTATGAAGCTACAGCAAGTATCTTACAATAAATTCCAAATAAATTAATGCATCTTACAATGTTAGTCATAAATCTCTGTATAGCAGCAAATAATCCTCATCCTTCAGTGCATGAGGAGCTATCTTGTGTTATTCACCTTCTTTCCAATATAAAAAATCTCATCAATTTTACAATTTTGTACCTGGGACCACTTTTTCAGTACCAAATTTCAGTTCACATAACCTATGTGCAAAACTGAGACAGCTTCACTCACAAATGATGTTATTTATGACCTGCCCTGAAATGATTTCCCCATGAGCGACTCCCGTGCCGAAAGCGGCAACAGAAAATGCACGAGCGAAAGCCACTGAGCGCTGGCAAAAGAAAATATATAGTCTGAGCTCTCCAAAACTATCAATATTAAGTCAGTTTAGCTCTTTGATTAAAGAGTTTAATCAATCACCATCCAAAGCCGTATATTAATCACTTTATCAGGCAGGTGATGCATTGCTGGTTTTAATAGGATCCATTTATTTTGATTCCTACCTACTTCATCTTAGCAAAAGGGTTTTCCCAATCAAGGCCTGATAAAAGGAGGTTAGACTCTAAACGGAGAGAATCCGCTTCCGACAGCACTTCATTATCAGCTGCAGGCTCTGACTTGGTCAATTTATTTATGGCTGAATAAAGCTACATGAAGTGAATCTTTCGGAGAACGGCGGCGGTGTAGCTTAGATAAACATAAGCCATTTATTTACTTTCACACCCGACAATCTCATGATATATGATCCAAAGGGATTCAGCTTCCCTCCACGTTTGTAGAACTCTCCTTTTTACTCGGTTTCTATGGCAGATTCTTTAAACGGAGCCCAGTTTTGGAACTGGTGAAATAAATGTGGAAATAATAATTAGCAAACGAGGCAAAAAAATAAATAAAATTTCTGCTAAAATTACTGTGGTGCTCATCTGTAAATTGGAAGGATATTTCATGACACCTAAGGGTATTTGCACATGGGTGTGGGTTGAAAAAACAGAAATTCTGCACCAAACTCTGCATTTGTGGTACTTGCATTTTTTGTTGTAGATTTGAAGTGAATCTGCTGCAGATCTTACTTTTTGCAGGGAAAAGGGTGAAATCCGCACAAACAATTGCACAAACATTTCTGAATTTGCACGGAAGATCAATTTCTGCTGAAAAACGATTCATAATTCGCATTATGTGCAGGTAGCCTTAAGGCATGGCCTACACAGTTGGATTTCTTGCGACTGCCGCGGTCATCCCATTAATTTCTATAGGATCACCGCTGCTCAGCGATCCTGGCCACGACATGTGTCGCGCGACCAGTGTCGCCCTAGTCTAAAGGGTTTGTCCTATGACAACAACTTATCTCCTATACACAGGATAGTTGATTAGTGTCTGATCATTGGGGCTCAGACAACTGGGGTCCTTGTCAATCATTAGAATGGGGGCTCAAGTTCCAGGTTTGAATTGATATGTGTCCGCTGCTCCACATTTCTATAGAGTTCAATGAGTGGCAGACATACAGTACAGACCAAAAGTTTGGACACACCTTCTCATTCAAAGAGTTTTCTTTATTTTTATGACTATGAAAATTGTAGATTCACACTGAAGGCATCAAAACTATGAATTAACACATGTGGATTTATATACATGACAAAAAAGTGTGAAACAACTGAAAATATGTCATATTCTGAAATGGTCTTCCAACAGTCTTGAAGGAGTTCCCAGAGATGCTTAGCACTTGTTGGCCTTTTTGCCTTCACTCTGCGGTCCAGCTCACCCCAAACCATCTCTATTGGGTTCAGGTCCGGTGACTGTGGAGGCCAGGTTATCTGGCGCAGCACCCCATCACTCTCCTTCATGGTCAAATAGCCCTTACACAGCCTGGAGGTGTGTTTGTGGTCATTGTCGTGTTGAAAAATAAATGATGGTCCAACTAAACACAAACCGGATGGAATAGCATGCCGCTGCAAGATGCTGTGGTAGCCATGCTGGTTCAGTATGCCTTCAATTTTGAATAAATCCCCAACAGTGTCACCAGCAAAGCACCCCCACACCATCACACCTCGTCCTCCATGCTTCACGGTGGGAACCAGGCACGTAGAGTCCATCCGTTCACCTTTTCTGCGTCGCACAAAGACACGGTGGTTGAAACCAAAGATCTCAAATTTGGACTCATCAGACCAAAGCACAGATTTCCACTGGTCTAATGTCCATTCCTTGTGTTCTTTAGCCCAAACAAGTCTCTTCTTCTTGTTGCCTGTCCTTAGCAGTGGTTTCCTAACAGATATTCTACCATAAAGGCCTGATTCACACAGTCTCCTCTTAACAGTTGTTCTAGAGATGTGTCTGCTGCTAGAACTCTGTGTGGCATTGACCTGGTCTCTAATCTGAGTTGCTGTTAACCTGCGATTTCTGAGGCTGGTGACTCGGATGAACTTATCCTCCGCAGCAGAGGTGACTCTAGGTCTTCCTTTCCTGGGGCGGTCTGCATGTGAGCCAGTTTCTTTGTAATGCTTGATGGTTTTTGTGACTGCACTTGGGGACACTTTCAAAGTTTTCCCAATTTTTGGACTGACTGACCTTCATTTCTTAAAGTAATGATGGCCACTCGTTTTTCTTTACTTAGCTGCTTTTTTCTTGCCATAATACAAATTCTAACAGTCTATTCAGTAGGACTATCAGCTGTGTATCCACCTGACTTCTCCACAATGCAACTGATGGTCCCAACCCCATTTATAAGGCAAGAAATCCCACTTATTAAACCTGACAGGGCACACCTGTGAAGTGAAAACCATTTCAGGTGACTACCTCTTGAAGCTCATCAAGAGAATGCCAAGAGTGTGCAAAGCAGTAATCAAAGCAAAAGGTGGCTACTTTGAAGAACCTAGAATATTACATATTTTCAGTTGTTTCACACTTTTTTGTTATGTATATAATTCCACATGTGTTAATTCATAGTTTTGATGCCTTCAGTGTGAATCTACAATTTTCATAGTCATGAAAATAAAGAAAACTCTTTGAATGAGAAGGTGTGTCCAAACTTTTGGTCTGTACTGTAAATGCGTGACCACCGCTCCATTTAATCAGGGGAGTGTAGGCCCCCATTCTTGTGATCTGCCGGGGACCAGTGGTCCAACATTTATTCCCTATCCTGTGGATAGCTGATAAGTTGCTGTGATGGGACAAACCTATTAAATAATTGTGCATATATTTGCTCCGTATGTGTAAAGGCCCCATTACACTGCTCATTTAAGCAAATGGAACACCAGTCACCTGCTTGTCAGTGAAGGAGACCACTGCATATAGATTCAGCAGATGATTGTCAGGAGGGAGGCGTTCCTTCCCAACAATCTCCTGCTCGTCAGTGAAAGAGATCACTGCTATTATGTGTAGCGATCTCCTCCACAGTATAGGGAGGAGTGATCGCTAATGCCATCTCTTGTCCCATACAGAATCATTGTTTGCCAGCTGCAGAAGCTGTTTAGATGACACAATCTGCTTCCAGCAAACGATAAATAGGTGACACATGAAATATCCACATATTTAATGAACAAGCATTTTTGCTCATTCATCGGGTACTCGGCGGCACCGTTACACTGGCAGATTATTGCTATTGGCGCTCCCATTTCATAGAGCCATAAACAGCTGTACAGTCTGCTGGGGCTCTGCAGGAAAGATATGAGTAATTTGAATCATATGCCATGCTACAGTTGTATTATAAGGTGTGTCTCCCAGGATCAGCATATTGATGTCTATCCTTAGAACAGGCCAACAATATCATAGCAGGGGGGTCAACTCCAAGGACCTCTATCTGTCAGCTGTGTGAAGGGACCACGGCACTCATGCGAGCGTCATAGCTCACCTCGGTCTATCTCATTCCCTTGGAAGAGGTGAAGCTTCAATACCCTGCACCATCACCCCTAACTGTAAGTCATGCAGGTAGGTGAACATAGGAGTGCTGGAACAGTAAAACCCCCGCCATTCTGATATCGATGTCTTCTCTTATGGATAGTCCATCAACATGTTGATCCCATAAAACCCTTTAAGAAAGCACCATAATATAAATATATGTCAGTGGGAATTCTCCATTAACCTAGCTATATATTCACCACATTCTGATGTCAGAACTGTTATACACTGCTGAGTAGTGGTACACAGGCGCTGCTCATCTCTTGAAGGAGTAGTCCATCACAGATCGCCTTTATAGAAAGGTTCTTCTGCTGTGCCAGGCTCTGAATGAATGACAGCTATGGTTCTATTGCAAGAGGTTCTTCAGAGGTGCTAGAAGGAATAATACAGACCTTCGGCTTATAATACAATAATACAAATTCTGCAGACCTCTTTTTTTAAAAGGATGATAGGGGTGTTATATCATTTCTGTACAGGAAGCCCTACCCCCTTACTCTTCAAAAAAGAGGTTCTGCAGTAGGTGAGGTGTGCACTGTAGTGAATAATATACAGCTTGCTATAAATCTATAAGAATATTAGAAATGACGGAGACCTGTATGATTACATGCATCCTCATGCTTTCCTTTTGTCATGGTCGTGGAGTGGAGGTATATAACACCATATGTACTATTACACACACACACAAAAATAATAATGTGTACTCTACAGTGGAATGCACTCAGTCCCCCCCAAAAGTGATAATTGAACCCTTTGTTTATTCCCTATTATATCTTATGTGTTTGAGAATTCTGTTTAAATGTTCCTTTCTGTAATTGTGCTATAAGTGGGACAGGTGTGATACAAAAGCGTTAAAAGGAGCGCAGCAACTATTTCTTGGGTATGGATTAACATCGTCCATTAACCCTTTTCACACTTGAAAGACATTTAACCACAATGAACAATTGTCCCTTCCTTCCATGCAGACATCTTCCTCTGAGTCTTATTCTCTCAGTGTCTTTCTCTCCGGGAGCCATTGTGGCCCAAGCTGTTTGTGCCACTGCAATCTGCACCCCTTACCAGTAACACAACGGAGACAGTGAAAAGCTTCCTGCATTCACAGCCTGACAAGGGAATTGCTTTTGGAGTGTTCCCCCGCCGTCCTTGTCTCCCCTCCTGGAGGACAGAGGGAGCCACCTGAAAGAAGCTCTACATTTTTTGCAAAGCTCTTGAAAACAAGGGTTTCACACCTGAAGCCATTTAATGTGCCCGAGAAGCAGCCCTTCAAACCACTTAATTTCCGATTGCCTCTGAGCCTGCTGTATGAACCTATTATGTCAGACAACTGTGTGGCGAGTGGCAAGATATTTTTTTTTTCCATCACTAGGATATGATAGCAGAGTATATTGCCGACATAATATCCTGTATCTTCCCTGCTTAATACTTTACGAAGGAATATGTTTATTTGAAAACTTTTGATGAAATGGCAAATTTTTGCCTAAAAGGAAACACTCATCCCAACTATGTATATTAGAACTAATGGATGCTTATAAGATCTAATAATAAGACTACAACAATATCTACATATAATATACATATAAGATCAATTAGGTCAAGTATCCATATTCCATAGTGTTGTTTGTATGACACATGTGACTTAATTGCGACTCTGGAGAACCTGCTATTATTTTAGTCTGAAATATTATTATTATTATTATTATTATTATTATTATTATTATTATTATTAGCATAAATAAGTCTAGTTACATACCAGTACAGTATGAGAGAGTACCCTGCCCGCAAGGGCTTACAATCTGCTAGAAATAAATTGTATAAATATGTTTTTTACATATGCATGTCCACATTTACAAACAGCTTAAAAGGGTTGACTTGGCTCCAACATGGATGACTAGAGAGGAGCGAAGTTATGAAAAATAAATTTCAGCTGCTTCCCTGAATTTCACAAAGAAATTTGATTTGTGACGAATTACTTAGTCGTGAAGAGCATTCCTTTGTATGTAGCGAGCGCAATAATGGGGAGCTGCGATCGCACCGCCCCCTGTCATTGAACCCCTCAGATGCCACGTTCATGACTCATCACGCCATCTGATGCTAAAATGTAGGCATTTAAGGGGTTAATCAGGGTAAAAAAAAAAATACTCAACTTATCCATTTACTTGTGGAGAGGTTTTAGCGGCCATCTTGATTGAAGACACTGCGCAAAATCTCTGTGACATGATGACATCATCATGTCGGCTTGGCCTGGTGACATCATCACTGATGACGTCGCCGCGCCTGGCCAGCACGCCAGTGTGATAACGTCATACATCACCCCGCTTTAGATTTTGTCTGGTTTCTGCAATCAAGATGGCCACGATGGCCTCTTGCACAGAAATTGATGAGGTATGTATTATTTTATTTTTACCACCATTTCAGGAAAAATAAAATCGTTACCATGAAGCGCGAGGAAATATGGCTTCGCTGCGAATCAGATTTTTCTGAAATTCGGATCGAAGTAAATTTGTTTGGCTTCAATTCGCTCAACACTATTGATGACCGCAGGTCAGACTCCCAGACCTCCCACAGGACCTATCCGCAGGATCAGACATCAATATCAGTTTGGCAGCGGTCCTACTCCAGGCACCCCTTTCATCCCTTTCAAGGTGCAGTGGTCCCTTCAAACAGCTGACTGGCAGGGAAGCCGGGAGTCGGAACCACTCCAATCTGATGAGGATAGGTCATCAATATCAGTAGCCCAGATAACACCTTTAAATAGGTTGCCCCACATAAAAAGATGGCTACTGTTTTCCAAAAGAGCATCACAACTTTCCACAAGTTGTGTGTAGAGATGAGAGAATTTCTCAAAATTTTCTTTGGTTCTGATTCAAATTTGATTCAGTCTAAAACTTTGGTCTGAATTGCCCCAATTGCCGTGAAAAGTCGTGTTTAAGACTCTGGGGTCTGTCAGGACTATATCCAACCCTGTCTGTTTTGGGTCTAATGACTAGGTGCTTTTTTCAATTTTTTTATTGTCATATTCCAAGAGCTATAGCATTTTATTTTTCCATCGAGGGCTTGTAGCCATGTGAGGGCTTGTTTTTGCATTACAAGTTGTAGTTTTTAATTACACAATTTTTGGGTACTTATAACTTACTGATTAATTTTTATTCACTCTTTCTGGAAGGGGAATAGGGAAAAACATCAATACAGTCAGAGTTTTTACGTTATAAATTTTGTGGCATTCATTTTTTGCCACAAATAGCAAGATACCTTTATTCTCTGGGTCAGTATGATTACAATGATACCAAATACATATTTTCCTAATGTTTTACTACTTTTGCTAATGTTTTTTTGCATTGCTGCATCCCAAGACCCATAAATGTTTTTATTTTTCTTTCTATGGAACTGTGTGAGGGCATGATTTTTGTTGGCCAAATTATCGTTTTTATTGGTATAATTTTGGGGTACGTAACACTTTTTAATTGCTTTTTAATTTGTTTTTTTTAGTAGCAAAATTTTTTGACATCATTTATTTTTTCAGGAATTCACAGTTTGGGATAAATTACATGATGATTAGGTTTTGATGATTGGGTTACATGATGATTGAATGTGGATGCGGTTTCGAAAAAAGGTATATTTTTTATTGCTTCTAAAATAAATTGCACTGTTCATGCAGTGCAATGTATGTTACTGTTAGTGCTATACTGACTCCCATCAGCAGGCTGGGACACGCTGGTGGCAGGCTTGGGGTCTTCACTAGACCCTGGCCTACGTGCACAGACATTGGTACCCGGCAATCTCATACATGGGTTGCTGATGGGAGACAGAAGGAGTCCTCTCCTTCTGTAACTTCTTTGCATCTAAGAAGTTTGGACTGAAGCTTCTGCTAGTCCAGGCAGTTAGAGCAGGAGTGCAGCTTTCATACGTAAAAAGGCAGCTGTCCAGCCTAAGGCCCCTTAGTGACCACTGTAAAGAGGTGTATTAGTGGTTACAAAGGGGTTAATAATATACTGCATGTTTGATTTTATTTAGATTGGTTCAAAAATCATCCATTTTTGAAGGAAGATGCCTACTTCTTTTTAACTATAAAATTGTGTCTGCCATTTTTTTCAATTTGAGTGAAATACATCTCAAAAATGTTAGATTCATTGGACACCAAGTTTTTGGGAAAGTTGTAACAAGTTCAATTAATTTAGAATAGATTCTCTCATCTCTCGAACCAGTGAAATATATTCATGTTTTTCTAAACTAGTACAAGCCTGTTAACCACTACCCCTTCTTGCAAATTATCATACCTATCAATACCTGACTTAAAAAAAAAGAAATAAGGATGAATACAGTGTATGAATTGACTTCAATTAACTTCAAATTTTGTAGCTTTCATTGTACATCAATTGATGCTGTTTAGAAGGCAAAAGATGGGTCACAACAAATATCATCGGTCCAAGTGCTAAACGCTTTAACGCACAATCTTAAAATGGTGTCTTATGTTGGATTGCATCCTGATAACACATGGCTGGGCTGATAAGGGAGACTTGTGATTCAGGAATTAGTACTGATGCATTGAAGCACTGGTATACTGGATTAAAAAACAGCTTAGCCACCTGGACACATTGCGGAATAAGCACACTTTTTCTTCTCAGATTCCCATGTGTAAAAACTGCAGCATAGTACAGTACCAGAAAAGTGTATAAGGTTAAACTATTCTCATGTACACTTTGCAGATTTTTACCATGTGGAAATTGACCTGCTGTGCGGATTTCCAAATCTCCAGCATGTCAATTATGTTTGCTGTTTTACCTGTGGATTTCACCCTTTTCAATGGAAGGATGAGATCTGCAGCAGAACCGCATCAAATGCCATTAGAGATTACAGATTTTGGTGTGGATATGCTGCAGAAACACACATAAATCCAACAAAGAAATTCAAATGAATCTTATGTATGTTTACCTACACCCATGCAGGTACCCTAAAAGCACAACATATGCATGAAGTTTTTGCATTCTCCATCTCTATTCACTGGCAAAAAGGTGTATTTTTTATCGCTTCTATAATAAATCGATTGCTGGGATTTGGCTGAATAAAACAGGTGCAAGCACCTTGCACTCATGCCAGAAACAGACCGGATCCCCACCAATTCCCACTATAAAAAAATGGGGTTTCTGGCTATGCTGGACATGATGAGCTCCAGCAGGCTATCCTGCTGGATGGTTTTAACGCTAGTGTGAAACTAGCCTAATTGGCTTACTATAAATTGTGTGTGTGTGTGTGTGTGTGTGTGTGTGTCTATGTGTCTGCCTGGCATAAGAAATTAGATTGGGGTTCTAAAAAAAAAATCTCTGTACATCATTATGTTGGACCTATATAATCATCAGGAACTAAATAATTTCATGATACAAAAGATTGCAGATACTATAAGTAATTTAAGACAGTTTTGATATTTTTGTTCATAAAAACAAATATATACAACAATTTAAGAAGTTGCATGAAGTCCCTGCTCAATCTAGTATATTTCTATGGCAGTCAGGTAGTCAGCATATTAGCATACATCTTCGACTACAACCATGAAGAGCCTCATTGTGGTTGCAGACCCTACAGCTTAAGTGTGTAAACAAGTAGTCGTTTTTCATATTTATAGGGGAAGTTATGTCTGCATTGTACATCTCCTAAACACTTGACTGCAACTTCAAGGGGACTTACCACCTAGAAGAACCAGAATATGTTCTAGAAGGAGCTATGTAAAGAGATACACAAGAGATTCTGTTTAACACTCTTTAAACGTAACAATTTAGCTTATTTGAAAGCCTTCTTCAAGCCTGGTGCATGATATTTTGCACTTTATGACAAGCTAAAATAGGCAGAAAATATAATTCTTCTTTCTATGAGAGTCAACTGCAAATCATGGATCAGCAAAATACAGATGCAGTTTGTGTGCTGTTCGCATTTTATTTGCGAATCCATTGGTTTCAAAGGGTCCGTGGCCCGCATTTTGCGTACATATTCAACCTTTGTTGGAATGCCCATATGGATGCGTAGTACCCTGGAGCAGGGGTACTTTGAAGTGTGGACATTTGTGGACATTTCCCCCTGTTTCCCCTTTTGCAAAGTAGTGAACACCTTACTTTATTTCACTTTAAAGGGTTAACTTGCACTGACGTTTACAGCTCAATGCTGTGTAACTGCATTTTATGCATTTGCTGTGATATATATCCTGTTCATTTGCACTGTGTTTGAAAAACACGGTGGAAAGGGTTAATGAAAACTGGGTTAAGGAGAGATTTTTGGAACTTTCTAGCTAATAATCAGAAGCTATTAATTTTCCACAACTACCATAAGTTTTAAAGAAGAGCATGTTTTGGAAAGAAAACTCCAGACTTGTTTATTATATCTGAAAACCTGTTTTTGTCTGGAAGAATTGCTCTGTCGTTGCCATTTAGTATCACTGAAGCAGGTATATGAGAGACAGGAGTTGTAAAATTGTATTTGATTGTGCTAAGTTTCTCCACTCCACCCCTTCCACTAGAACATTCTAGTTTAGCCAGAAACTGTATATAAGGAGAGCATTCAGAGCCCCTAGTGTTCTGCAGTTAGGGAACAGTGCATAGAAGAGGAGATTGAGTCACCAGAAGAAGACTATTGAGTGACCAGAAGAAGACCCTGAGACAGGGATACTGTGCCACAGACCCTGGATCACCAGCCTTTGGCAAGGGTACCAACGTTCTAAGAGAGCGTGACAGCTAGCTCAGGCCTTTCCTCAGCATCAAACCCTTCTTTTGCCAGGGAGGAGACTAGAGAAGCAGCCAGCCCTATGCCTCAACTGTATTGTTTTACATCTGAATTCCTCTATTAAAGAAGCACACTGGTTTACTGCAGACCATGACACTTTGGCCTTATTTCCCTGTGGGATGCACAACACCTTACTATCCCTTCCCGAGAGCAGCAACACATGATGACACCTCAAGGGTGTCGAAGGTACCAAGCCTACATGATCCATGTGCTTTCCTCATCCGTATGTCCATTCCACAAAAATATAGAATGTGTCCTATACTTCTCAGTAAGTCAATGGGTCCACAAAAAATTCAGATGCAACCCGAGCTGCACTTGTATTTCTTGCTGTCAGCAAAATGGATATGGCCGTGTGAATGGCAACTACATGTGTATAGCAACTACATATATCTACATATATCTATATATCTATATATCTATATATATATATATATATAGATATATAGATATATATAGATATAGTGAGACAATAGGAAGAGCTATAGATGGCAGGTACTTTTCCCCCAGAATCCTGTCCTATGTGGTTTAGGATCGAGGGAGTAGCTAGTGTGTATTGGAAAGCCTAAGCTTTCCTGAGGTGACTTTGTGGAAAAGCTGGTATAGGGCCTGGAGTTTCAGATTGAGGAAGAGTTGGGCGGGCTCCACAATTCGCAGTCCGTTTCTGGGAGATGTCTAGCGTGCTGCCAGATTAACTGCACCTGCAGCAGTTGCATAAAGAGAACCCAGGGGGAGAGTCTGGGCTGAGAGCTGGATGATATCTGGAAGTGCCACAACTGGTGCTTGTTATAAGCTTGCTGTGGATCTTCAGTACAGTACCTAGTACAGTTAGGGAAATATTGTCTAGTTACTGCTCAGACAAGCATGGTTTGTTTTGTTGTGTTTTGCCTGAAATGTAAAAGCTATTTATTTTTTGTTGTTGAAACCACAATAAAGTGGAACTTTATTTGGACTTCTTCCCGTGTGTCACTTTCTCTGACTGTCCGGAAGCTGGCCACTCCTGCCTCTATCAGAGTTAACTCCCACTATATATATATATATATATATATATATATATATATACACAGTTGCAAGAAAAAGTATGTGAACCCTTTGGAATGATATGGATTTCTGCACAAATTGGTCATAAAATGTGATCTTATCTTCATCTAAGTCACAACAATAGACAATCACAGTCTGCTTAAACTAATAACACACAAATAATTAAATGTTACTCTGTTTTTATTGAACACGGCATATAAACATTTACAGCGCAGGTGAAAAAAGTATGTGAACCTTTGGATTTAATAACTGGTTGAACCTCCTTTGGCAGCAATAACTTCAACCAAACGTTTACTGTAGTTGCAGATCAGACGTGCACAATGGTCAGGAGTAATTCTTGACCATTCCTCTTTACAGAACTATTTCAGTTCAGCAATATTCTTGGGATGTCGGGTGTGAATCGCTTTCTTGAGGTCATGCCACAGCATCTCAATTGGGTTGAGGTCAGGACTCTGACTGGGCCACTCCAGAAGGCGTATTTTCTTCTGTTTAGGCCACTCTGTTGTTGATTTACTTCTATGCTTTGGGTCGTTGTCCTGTTGCAACACCCATCTTCTCTTGAGCTTCACCTGGTGGACAGATGGCCTTAAGTTCTCCCGTAAATGTCTTGATAAACTTGGGAATTCCTTTTTTCTTCGATGATAGCTATCCGTCCAGGCCCTGACGCAACAAAGCAGCCCCAAACCATGATACCCCCACCACCATACTTCACAGTTGGGATGGGGTTTTGATGTTGGTGTACTGTGCCTCTTTTTCTCCACACATTGTGTTGTGTGTTTCTTCCAAACAACTCAACTTTGGTTTCATCTGTCCACAGAATATTTTGCCAGTACTGCTGTGGAACATCCAAGTGCTCTTGTGCAAACTGTAAACGTGCAGCAATGTTTTTTTGGACAGCAGTGGCTTCCTCTGTGGTATCCTCCCATGAAATCCATTCTTGTTTAGTGTTTTACGTATCGTAGATTCGCTAACAAGGATGTTAGCATATGCTAGATACTTTTGTAAGTCTTTAGCTGACACTCTAGGATTCTTCTTCACCTCATTGAGCAGTCTGCGCTGTGCTCTTGCAGTCATCTTTACAGGATAGCCACTCCTAGGGAGAGTAGCAGCAATGCTGAACTTTCTCCATTTAGAGACAATTTGTTTTACCGTGGACTGATGAACAGCAAGGCTTTTGGAGATCCTTTTATAACCCTTTTTTGTAAATATTAACCATTTTTGTAAATATTTTATTATATCTTTTCATTGGACAACACTGAAGATATGACACTTTGATACAATGTAAAGTAGTCAGTGTACAGCTTGTATAACAGTGTAAATTAAGTGTGCCCTCAAAATAACTCCACACACAGCCATTAATGTTTAAACAGCTAGCAACAAAAATGAGTACATCCCAGGTGAAAATGGCCAAGTTGTGCCCAAATTAGCCATTTCCCCTCCCCAATGTCATGTGATTCGTTTGTGTTACATGGTCTCAGATGTAAATAGGGAGCAGGTGTGTTAAATTTGGTGTTATCGCTCTCATACTCTCTCATACTAGTAAATGGACATTCAACATGGCACCTCATGAGAAAGAACTCTCTTAAGGAACTGGAAAATAGAATTGTTGCTCTGCATAAAGTGGCCAAGACCATACAGTGGTTTAACAAGCTAGGTTCCGCTCAGAACAGGCTTTGCCATGATCAACCAAAAAAGTTGAGTGCACATGCTCAGCATCATATGCAAAGGTTGTCTTTTCAAAATAGACATATGAGTGCTGGAATCAGCCTGTCAGTGCTTAGACCATACGCCTCACACTGCATCAAGTTGATCTGCATGGCTGTTGTCCGAGAAGGAAGCCTCATCTAAAGATGATGCACAAGAAAGCCTTTGCTGATTCCAGTGGCATCCTGTGAAGCTCTAGTGAACTCCATGCCCAAAATAATTTTGGCAGTGCTGGGAAAATAATGGTTGCCACACAAAATATTGACACTTTGGGCGCAATTTGGCCATTTTCACTCAGTAGTGTACTCCTTTTTGTTGGCAGCTGTTATACAAGCTGTACACTGACTAGTTTACATTGTATCAAAGTGAAAATATATAATAAAATATTTACAAAAATATGAGTAGTGTATTCACTTTTGTGTGAGTGTATATATATATATATATATATATATATATATAAAAATAATGTTGGTGCATACTGATCGAATACAGCTTTTTCTTCAACTCTACCCACAAATGTTCAATTGAGTTGAGTTCCGGGGACTGTGAGGGCTATTCCATCACCTTCATCGTCATTGAACCATTTCTTTGTCAATCTCGACATATGCTTTTGGTCGTTGTCCTGCTGGAACATTATGTCATCCTTTTCATACCCAATTTCCTATCCAAATTTCAATTACCAAAGTTATACAACAAAGTCACGTGCAACTTCTCAAATAACTAACTTTGGCTCATTGGAGCCCATACATTTTAATACTATGGTGAGACCGATCTCCGTACAGTATTAATCCAAAGTTTTGAACAATGCGACTTCGGATGTAACATCCGAAGCTCGTTTTGCTCATCACTATCCCCAACTCACGATATCATCAAAGAATAGATTTTATGTTTTATTAGTCAGGGGTCTGCAATTACATATATGGAGACTTTTTACACTGCAACCGTGTTAGGTATCATTCACAGAAGAATTACAAAGATTTGCTCTAGGGAAAGGCTATAGTATTATAGTCTGGAAAATGATTATATTTTTACAGTGAAACAGAATCTGAGATACTGCTATATGGAAGGCTGATATTTGAGATGACAAGATTGGCCTTATAGCTCCATCTGCCTATGAAACTAGTTATTCTGGTAGTCGTAACATATATTCCAAGAATCAGAGAGTTGAAGGTGCTTTCTGTCCAGCGGCCATTTACCTACCCCATTTTACATAAATGGAAAGGGCAATCAGTTCTTTTTTTGTATTAGGTCAATAGAGATTTTAATATGTATCGTTCCTCCCTAGCCCATCTGACTTAATCCACCTCATTTGTAAGAAAGAACATAATTGGATTTATTGTTTTTAAAGTGACAGTACTAAAACCTAATTTTTCATCTCTTGCAGCCAAACTTTGCTACAAGGAACATGTTTCTGTGACGGATTCCATAAAGGACATTATATTGAAACACTCTGAAACATGCACACATCCCCCCCCCCCCCCCAGTATATACAAGCATGAAATGTAAAGTGCCCTTATTGTCTGCATGTATGCTGCACTATGTTGCTTGACCCTGACTTTCCAGAATAGTATGAGCTATATCATATCACCTTTAATAAAAGAACTACAAAACTTAGGATTTATAGTCCTCTTTTTACAATAAAACTCAGTGACCATATAGTGATTTATCTAAATCCAGTGGACAAAAAATAGTACTAGTTTTAAGTATAACCTAACTATTGCACTAGTTTATCTATAGAGTTGTAAAAATATGGTATATTTGATGTTCTGGAAATACAGAAGTACAGTACAATATTAACATACAGGAGTCTAATAATTTACTGTACAGCACTGATATTTACAGGGCCACATAATATCCAAGCAATAGTATTAAAAACATCCTGGTCTAGCATAATGAAGGGTATTGTCTACATTCCTTGTGGTCCAGAGCAGTAAAGAGATTCATATCAGTATTAATGGTGGTCCTGGAGAGTGAAGAGGAAAGCACAGAGGCTAGTATGGGTTTCCTTCCGGTAGTCTGGTTTCCTCCCGTACTCCAAAACATACTGATAGGTTCATTTGAAATTTAGATTGTGAAAGTCAGATATCAATGTGAGTGATGACAAATTCTGTACAGCACTGCAGAGTACGTTGGTGCTATAAAAATAAATAGAATAATAAAACACTAATATGGGGTTAATATAACAATCCTTGGTGGCCTAGGGCAGTGAAAGTATAGGCGGTGTTCGAGGGCAGTGAATGGATTACTATCAGTATACTTGGTGGTCTAGGACAGTGAAGGAGTTAATATCAGCAAAACTTGCAATCTAGGGAAGTGATTAAGCTAATGTTGAGATAGCTGGAGGTCTATGGTAGTCAAAGGATTCATGTAAGGATCCCTAGTGATCAAGGTAATTGAAGGGATTTATGTTCTGGGTGGATAACAGTGGGGGGTAAATGCTTTATACCTGGGGTGCAGTGGATTCCCATCTCTCCAGGTTCTAGCTTTGCTCTGTTTTTAAATTCCTGCTTCTTCCCTGCATTGAGTCATGACCATAAGGATAGGCACAGTGAGGAAATAAAGGATGAAATATAGACGACCATGTACTTGTGCTGTTCTTTCTATGATCGGACAGAGAGATTTATGAACACTCTGTTCGATCAGTCATAGTGTGGTGAGGAGGCTGTGAGCCTAGGTGTCTTTTTACAACTACAACTGTTGCAATCTTTATAGCTGCGCCACTGATCAAAAGGATCCATTAGGATTTATCAGTATGACTTATATTATCTGTCATGGCTCCATTACAAAAGTAAGTCATATTACTAGTGTAGAGTAAGCTTAACGGGATTTGCCAACTTTCACAAACTCCCATCATCAGAAGGGTTCTCTATATTCCATATAGTGAAGGAAAGCAAAAAAAAACAGTGAAAAGTCCATAAATAGTAGATATGTTTTTCCAGTAAAGATATATGAAATATAATGCCATGTTTGCATTGATATAAGCAGACACAGTAAAGTCACAACACCAGCTAATATCCAGAGTAACAGTTGTGTGCAGCAAAAACAGCAGCTAGACTGGCTGGGAGTGGCCCAATAATGTCCTGGTAGGTTGTCACAGATATCTGGAGCCATGCAGACTGCAGTGCATCCCTCAGCTGTTGGAGGGTGAATGTAGGGGGATTCAAAGAGTGAACATGATGATCGAGGTGGTCCCACAAATGCACAATTGGGTTTAAGTCTGTGGAATTAGGGAGCAAGGTTAGTACTTGGAAGTCTTGGTCATGCTCTTCCAACCAATGTCGGATATTTTTAGCCATGTGACATGTCCCATTGTCTTGCTGGAAGATCTTATTTGTCACAGGGCAAACAATCAGCATGTATGAGTGTATGTGTTCTGCAAGGATGGATTTATATCCAAATAAGTTAAGAGTGCCTACCAAATGGATAAGTAGGCCCTGAGAATGCCACAAAAACCTTCATAAGACCATAACGCTGCCACCACCAGCTTGTGTTCTTCCAGGGTTGCAGGGTGTTTGTTCTCTCTTGTTTTTTTCCTAACAAGCCAAAATCCATCCATTCGATGAAGCAGAAAATTTGACTCATCGGTGAAAGACAACCCTTGCCCAATCAGCGGAGGTCCAATTCCGAAACTGCTGTGAGGTGTTTCGGAAGAGGTGCAGAGGTGCAGTGACCACCCATCTGCCTTGGAGCCTCATATCTAGTAGAGTTTGCTGAATTGTTTTAGACACACATCTGATAGCCCCCATGTTTATTTTGGTGGTGAGCTGACATTCATCTCTCACATCAATGGCATGTGGTGCTCCGCAGTTTTCGTGTCACTTATTTACAATTGTGCCATTTGTCTACTCATTATAAACTTTTACCACAGCAGCACACAGACAGTTCTAAAACTGCATAGTTGCAGAAATATTGCTACCATTGGCCTGAAAGCCAATAATTCATCCCTTTTTGCAACTCTGATAAATCCCCCTTTAAACCACGATAGTAATGAGGGATATGTGTGCAGACAGCCTATTGCACATCTTATATACCCACCAAGCCAGCTCATGACACATGACTTCCTTCATGAGCTATGTGCTGCTGATATCGAAAGTAGGAAGTGATCATAATTAGAGATGAGCAAATTTTTTTTTAATTTGATTAGCTGGTTCGGCAAATTTTTTGGGGAAAATTTGATTCGATCTGAATTAATTTGTGGCGAATTACGTTAAAAAACTGCTATTTCCGGGCTGCAGAGAGCCTTTATAGTGGTGTAGAACATGGTGCCTTGCAGTACACGCATAGGGAGTCTGCTCTGGTAGTGAAATAGTGCTGTCAATCAGTATGAAAGCAGATGACAGGAGTCGCTATTATAATCAATGCAAACTTCACTTATTTGGGCAGTCACGGGGCCAAAACTGACCAAATAACTGAAGTATCAACTAAACCTTACAGGTCGATGTTAGCGTCAAGAAGAAGCGCAGTCCTTTTACACCCTTGTCAGCTGATCCCACATAGATGTCTACAGAACCTGTTCTATTAAATGCTTATACAAGTAGAACCCCCCTGACGGAGTGGAGATGGTGTCAACAGTAAGTTTCTTTTGACGTCACTGATTAATTTGCCCTTCCTCTGATCCGTCAGAACAGTAACCCCCAAAAAATGGGTCCTGTCTGTGGAGCATAAGCCCTCACTTGGTTAGCATTTGCTCAATAATCCCTCAGTATTGCTAATTGCCAAAAAAAACAGGTGTGGATCTAAAACAGAGATAACAGGTGAATAGAATATTTGCATGTCTTCTGTGTTTTGAACCCACTCCTGCTTTTGGCTAACAAATTATTAGCCATTTCTGATGGGACAATATAGGCCTTACAGCTGCTACAGAGACAGGATCCATTGTACATCTCATTTTTCCTTCCTTCTGATAGATCAGAAGAAAGGTCAAATAAATGATGATGTCAGCCAGGCTGAAAGCCAAAATAGTGGACCAGTCAAGAAGTGGAGAGGGTGGGAACAGCATGAGAAGTCCACAGAGTGGACCTGTGACATAGTGGTGAGGTGGAAGCAGCATGAGGAGACCACAGAGTTGCCCAATGACAGAGTCTGGAGGTGGCGGCAGCAGCAGCATCAGGAGAAGGCCACCGAGTGGCACAATGACAGAGTATGGAGTTTGCAGCATCAGTAGAAGGTCACCGAGTGGTATAATGACAGAGTCAGGGTGAGGAGGACACCAAATGGCACAATGACCAAATCTGGAGGTGGTAGAAGCAGCATCAGGAAAAGGCCACCGAGTGGCACAATGACAGAGTATGGAATTAGCAGCATCAGGAGAAGGCCACCAAGTAGCACAATGACAGAGTATGGAGTTGGCAGCTGTATGAGGAGGCCACTGAGTGGCACAATGACCGAGGCTGGAGGTGGCGGCAGCAACAGCATCAGGAGAAGGCCACGAGTGGCACAATGACAGAGTTTGGAGGTGGCGGCAGCAGCATCAGGAGAAGGCTACCGAGTGGCACAATGACAGTATGGAGTTTGCAGCATCAGGAGAAGGCAAACGAGTGGCACAATGACAGAGTATGGAGTTGGCAGCATCAGGAGAAGGCCACCGAGTGGCACAATGACAGAGTCTGGAGGTGGCATCATTAGGAGAAGGCCACCGAGTGGCACAATGACCGAGTCTGGAGTTGGCAGCAGCAACAGCATCAGGAGAAGGCCAACGAGTGGCACAATGACAGAGTATGGAGTTGGCAGCATCAGAAGAAGGCCACCGAGTGGCACAATGACAGAGTATGAAGTTGGCAGCATCAGGAGAAGGTCACCGAGTGGCACAATGACAGAGTATGGAGTTGGCAGCAGTATGAGGAGGCCACCGAGTGGCACAATGACCAAGTCTGGAGGTGGCAGCATCAGCAGCATCAGGAGAAGGCCACCAAGTGGCACAATGACAGAGTCTGGAGTTGGCAGCATCAGGAGAAGGTCACTGAGTGGCATAATGACAGAGTCAGGGTGAGGAGGACACCAAATGGCACAATTACCAAATCTGGAGGTGGTAGCAGCAGCATCAGGAAATGGCCACCGAGTGGCACAATGACAGAGTATGGAGTTGGCAGCATCAGGAGAAGGTCACCGAGTGGCACAATGACAGAGTCTGGAGGTGGCATCATTAGGAGAAGGCCACCGAGTGGCACAATGACCGAGTCTGGAGTTGGCAGCAGCAACAGCATCAGGAGAAGGCCAACGAGTGGCACAATGACAGAGTATGAAGTTGGTAGCATCAGGAGAAGGTCACCGAGTGGCACAATGACAGAGTATGGAGTTGGCAGCAGTATGAGGAGGCCACCGAGTGGCACAATGACCAAGTCTGGAGGTGGCAGCATCAGCAGCATCAGGAGAAGGCCACCAAGTGGCACAATGACAGAGTCTGGAGTTGGCAGCATCAGGAGAAGGTCACTGAGTGGCATAATGACAGAGTCAGGGTGAGGAGGACACCAAATGGCACAATTACCAAATCTGGAGGTGGTAGCAGCAGCATCAGGAAATGGCCACCGAGTGGCACAATGACAGAGTATGGAGTTGGCAGCATCAGGAGAAGGCCACCGAGTGGCACAATGACAGAGTCTGGAGGTGGCATCATTAGGAGAAGGCCACCGAGTGGCACAATGACCGAGTCTGGAGTTGGCAGCAGTATGAGGAGGCCGCCGAGTGGCACAATGACCAAGTCTGGAGGTGGCAGCATCAGCAGTATCAGGAGAAGGCCACCGAGTGGCACAATTACAGATTCTGGCGTTGGCAGCATCAGGAGAAGATCACTGAGTGGCATAATGACAGAGTATGGCGTTGGCAGTATCAGGAGAAGGCCTCCAAGTGGCACAATGACAGAGTATGGAGTTGGCAGCATCAGGAGGAGGCCAACAAGTGGCAGAATGACAGAGTCTGGAGGTGGCAGCTTTAGGAGAAGGCCACCGAGTGGCACAATGACCAAGTATGGAGTTGGCAGCATCAGGAGAAGGCCGAGTGGCACTATGACAGAGTCTGGAGTTGGCAGCAATATGAGGAGGCCACCGAGTGGCACAATGACTGAGTCTGGAGTTGGCAGCAGCAGCATCAGGAGAAGGCCACTGAGTGGCACAATGACAGAGTTTGGAGGTGGAAGCAGTGTGAGGAGGCCACCGAGTGGCACAATGTTGGCAATGAGTCTGGAGTTGGCAGCAGCAGCATCAGGATACTACAGAGTGGCAAGGTGACATAGTGTGGCTAAGGCAGCAGCAGCATCAGGATACCACAGAGTAGAAAGGTGACATAGTGCGGAGATGGCAGCAACAGCTGCATCAAGAGACAACAAAGTGACCCGGTGACAGAGTGGGGTGGTGGGTGGCATTACCAGTACCCACTGACGAAAGTGGGTGAAAGAAGGAGCACCTGGCATCAGATGTGTAGCATTAAGCGTGTGGCAGCATCAGAGTAGTAGCTTAGGCAGGTAGCCAGAAGAAACCAGTCTGAGATTGGTGGGTGGAAATCCTGGCTGATCCATGCTTGATTCATCTTGACAAAGTTCAGTCACATTTTGAGTGGACACGCGAGTTCTTCATGGGGTAACTATGGCCCCCGCCGCACTAAACACCCGCACTGATGCCACACTACTGGCCGGGCAGGACAGCTTTTCCAGGGCAAACACTGCTAGTTGCGGCAACAAATCCAGTTTGGCTGCCCATTAGTCCAGCGGATCTCAATAATGGCTGGCAGGGTGCTGTCAAAGTATGCCACCACCTGCTGGTTCAGGTTCTGCTCCAGGGCTCCCCCGGTCAGATCTGCGAGATGATGGACGATGACGCAGATAGGCAGTTGCCAACTGACTGCATAGGATGTCTCTGTAGTAGTTCAGCGAATAAAGATAAATGGCAGCACTCGCCTTACGTTGCAAAATGTCCTTTTTATTTCAGCAGAGGGGAGGGATACAAAACAGGATACAATCGCAGGTTACATGGCAACGGCCGTAAACTCCTGAGTTGTAACAGTATCGCCTGTCTATTGTATATTCATGTCAGTCAATAACTCCAAACAAGATATCTCAGAATCACTGAAGTTGGCATGGGTACTAAACCCCAACGGTCCAATAGAAGCGGGACATTCACCCTCTTTAGTCTGGTTGTAGGCACCACTAACATGTGGATTACTGTATATCCGCTTTAGATTTAATTTTCTAACGGCTTTGAACAAATCGATCTCAAAGTCGGTAATACTAAAGCCCTCAACCAGACTAAAGCCCAGACCACGCTGTAATAATCGTTCACATTCAGGTGATAAATCATGGCCAGACAGATTAATGATTAAATTGTCACTATTGACATTAAAGGGTTCCTCGGCTATCGCTGCCAGGACACCTGTTTGCGTTTATATGTCTGCTTGGAATTTGTTCCTAAAGTGTTTTTTTCCCCGCCCCCTCCTGGTCCTCCTGCTAAAGGGGGTTGATTGACGCTATTGTCTTTCGATTCGAATAAATTGCAGGTCGAGTCATCTGATATACTGGATTCTGAATCAGATGTCCAAAATTTGCTTTTCTTACGTCAGGGATTTCGTTGTCTCCTTTGTGATCTATAACTCCATTCAAATTGAGGTTTGCTGGTCTTGAAACCATACCTCTCGCTCCCAGAGGGGGCAACAGGGGACGCGATCTATTGAAAAGAGAAGGACGCTGGATTTTACACTCCGCAGCCACTGGCCCATTAGGTTTAAATGAGAAACTGGACATGAGTGTTTTTCTGTGACATTCATAAAGATGATTTTTCTGTGATATCCATAAATATGACTGCTCTGATTATTGCTTTTAATTATATGTGTTACTATGTTTCTGTTTGGCTGACACACCAGGGTGCAGTTATGCCCACTCCATGATGCAGACACCACAATCAGTGCATTTAGTCAGCACCTGTGGTACTACTGGGCGTATAAAAATGCAGTCACTCCTTGAAAGTCAGTCAAACGTGGCCAGATTGGACAACGCGAAACGGCTGTCAACGTGTAACCTGCGATTGTATCCTGTTTTGCATTCCTCCCCTTTGCTGAAATAAAAAGGACAATTTGCAACGTAAGGTGAGTGCCGCCATTTATCTTTATTCACTGGATATTTGCATCTTTACCTACATGGCTGAGCACCACTTGTTGCTGCTTCTCAGTGATCACCCGAATACATTTGTGTCTCGGATCCAAATCCAGGAATTCTTGGATTTGTAGTGCCACCACTATTCTGTCTGAGCTTGCTCTGTAGTAGTTCAGTTTGTCCTCCCTCTCAGTGGGTGTAAAAAAGGCCCCCATTCTGGACAGGCGGCAAGGGTCCAACAAGATGGAGTGCCAGAAGTCATCCCTCTGCCGAATGGTGACAATTTGGCTGTCACTAAGCAAGCAAGTGAGCATGGCTTGGGCCATTTGTGCAAATGACTCGGAGGGTCTCCCTGCCTCCATCTCCACTGCATGCTGCCATGGTGTGTCCGGGTCCTCTGTCTTGTCTTCCTCATCACCCTGTAGCTCCTCTGGCTGCTCCTGCTCTTCCTGTGCTGTCATCTGAGTAGAAAAAACACCCATTTCTCTACATATTGCCTATGCTCCAATGTCCTTCTCCTCTTCTAGTTCAGCCCCCACACGGCTCATGTGGCCATGATATCTAGGTGCCAAGTCTCCTGTCCCCTGACCAGCCATTATTACCACAATCTGTTCCAGGACATGAAGCAGTGGAATGACGTAGTTCATCCTGTAGTCCTGGCGATTGACAAATAACATGGCCTTTACAAAGGGCCTGAGCAAACGGCAGGTGTCACACATGAGCTGCCACTGGCTGACATCAAAGTTATACAGTGGCGTACTCCTATCCGCTTGCATCATCAAGAAATCGTTGATGGCCTTTCTTTGTTTGTCGGTCCAACATATGGAGGGTGGATTTCCAACAGGTGGAAATGTCACATATCAGCCTATGTTGAGGTATGCCGTTCTGCTGCTGCAGCTCAAGAAGGGTGTGATTTGGGGTGTATGAGTGGCTGAAGTGCTGAAGTGCATGCAAAGTTTCCTGGCCATTTTTAGGATGTCTTGCAGATGGGTGGAAGACTTCAGGAACCGCTTGCCAACCAGATTGAACACATGTATCATGCAGGGCGCTTGGCGCAGCCTTCCTTGATGCAGCGCCGACACCATGTTCTTCCCGTATTTGGTCACCACGGTTCTGATTTTTAGTTGTCGCAGAGAAAGCCAGGATTCGATTTCTTTATGCATCACACAGAGCAGTTCCTCTCCTGTGTCGCCAAGGCAAAACAGGTGCAGAACAGCGTGACACCACATGTGGTATGCTGGAGGGGCACTGGTACTTGTCCCTGCAGTGGAGGCTGAGGAGGCAGAGAGGGACTTTGTCTCTGGCCCAACGGCGTGAGAACGTGGAGGCGGAAGTGGCGACACCTCGCCAAGTTGCTGGTGGGGCTGTGCAGGAACCACATTCACCCAGTGGGCCGAAAAGGACATGTATTGTCCCTGACCGTAGTTAGAGCTCCACATGTCGGTGCTGCCATGCACTTTGACAGGCTCAAGGACTGGCCCACGTTCTGTTCTACATGTGTGTGCAGGGCTGGTACTGCCTTTTTGGCAAAGAAATGACGGCATGGGACTCCCCACCTTGGCTCGGCACAAGCCATCAGTTCTATGAAAGGTGCAGAGTCCACCACTTAGAAAGGGAGGGGCTGCAGCACTAGCAACTTGGAAAGGAGCACATTCAGCTTCTGCGCCGTTGGATGCGTGCATGCATATTGCTGTCTCTTGGCAATCGCTTCAGTGATCAAATGCTGACAAAATGCATTACGAGGAGTAGGAGGAGCAGGAGACTCAGGACTGGCAGATGATGGGAGGGACAGACAGCTCCCTTTGGCTGAGGTGGTGGAGCCTTGACTGCCATAAACTGGGTGCGTGCCAGTGGGTGATGCAGTTGTTGCTGCAGCAGGCTGGACCACCACATCGGAGCCATGGTTCTCCAGGCCACTGTATGGTGATGCTGCATTATTGACGCAGGGCCGTAGTGCCAACATTGGCACCTTGGCTACGCTTCACTTTCTGCCCAAGTATTCTACATATTGCTATGTTCACCTCCTCCAGCGGCTTCACAAAAAACTGCCACACCGCTGAATAGGTGATTTTCTCCCTAACAGTCCGCACTGACTGACTGGTACCGCCACTGCCTCCGTGAACCCCTGCACCACTACTTCCTGGGCAGGTAGGCTGCTGTGAAGCAGGTGGTCTACCCCGTGCCCATTTGGATCCCGACCTCCCACTGCTGCCACCCTTCTGACTCCCGGCCACCCTATCGACTTTCTGGATCATAGACAAGCTGCCACCCTTGTTATGATGATGAAGACCTTTCTGCACTCAGCTCCCAAGTGTGATCGGCTTCATCATCGTCGAGTAGCATCTGCATGTCACTGATGTCCTCCTGAATGGTCTCTGGGTCAGGAGCCTGACTGCTTGCAACACCACCGCTGAAAAGTGGAGCTGAGCCTGCAGCATAAAATACTTCTTGCGGTGAGGGAACAGAAAAGGACAGAGGCAGGTTGAGGACAGGTAAGGGCACAGGGCTAAGGGTTGTGTCTGACATACCCACCGACTGTTGGCTGGGGGTGTCTGATGTCACTTGGGATGAAGTGGATGAACGAGTTAACCAATCAAGAACAGCTGAGTTGCTGGTCAAGACATGACCACTAGATGACCCGGGAGCTCAGGCCTCTCGCTGCGACCCCTGCTGCCACAGCCCTTTACTCTGCTGCGACCTCTGCCTTCGCCAGAAACATTCTGTCACTCCTCTGTGCATGGCCTGGCACTTCTCTGCCTACTTTTAGCTGAATAAAATAAATTAAAACACCCCTAAAAGCGATGAATATATTTTTCTTCTTGTACTGAAATAGGCCATTATACACATTCACCAAAAAATAATTGTAGAAGTGAACTGAAAATATATTTTTCTTGTAGTACAGAAATACGCCCCTATAAGCTTTCACCAGGAAAAAATTAAGCAGTGAAGTGCATATAGATTTTTATTTTTTCCAAAAATATCCCCTTGTATTCTTTTAAACAGAAAAAAATTAAGCAGTGAAGTGCGTATATTTTTTGTTTTACAGAAATACGACCATATACGCTTTCATCAGGAAAAAAAAAGGCAGTAAGTGAATATAGATTTTTCTTTTTGTTACTGAAATAGGCCACCAAACGCTTTCACCATGACAAAAATTAAGTAGTGAAGTGCTTATAGATTTTTCTTTTTTACAGAAATACACCCTTATATGCTTTCAACAGGAAAAAATTAAGCTGTGAAGTGCGTATATATTTTTCTTCTTGTTACTGAAATAGGCCACAAAATGCTTTCCCCAGGAAAAAAATTAGGCAGTGAAGTGCGTATAGATTTGTCTTTTTTACAGAAATACACTCTTATATGCTTTCAACAAGAAAAAATTAGGCAGTTAAGTGCGTATAGATTTTAATTTTTGTTACTGAAATAGGCCACCAAATGCTTTCACCAGGAAAAAATGCTTGTAGATTTTTCTTTTTTTTTTTTTACAGAAATCTGACCCTGTATGCTTTCAACAGAAAAAAAAAAATTAAGCAGTGCAGTGCGTATAGATTTTTATTTCTTACAGAAATATGCCCCTATACGCTTTCACCAGGAAAAAAATTAAGCAGTGAAGTGAATATAGATTTTCTTCTTTCTACTGAAATAGGCCCCTATATGCTTTCAACGGGAAAAAATTAAGCAGTGAAGTGCGTATAGATATATTTTTTTTTACAGAAATACGCCCCTATGCGCTTTCAACAGGAAAAGATTAAGCAGTTAAGTGTGTATTGATTTTTTATTTTTTTTTTACAAAAATACGCTTCTTTATGCTTTCAACAGGAAAAAATGAAGCAGTGAAGTGCGTACAGATTTTAATTTTTTTACAGAAATACGACCCTGTATGCTTTCAACAGGAAAAAAATTAAGCAGTGAAGTGAATATAGATTTTTCTTTTTGTTACTGAAATAGGCCACCAAACACTTTCACCAGGAAAAAAGCAGTAAAGTGCGTATAGATTATAATTTTGTTACTAAAATCTGCCCCTATACGCTTTCAACTGAAAAATTTAAAGAGTGAACTGTGTTTATATTTTTCTTGTAGGACTGAAATATGCCCCTATACGCTTTCATCTGAAATAACTGCAACAGTGCAGTGTGTATATTTTTTTTCTTTTTTTTGTGAAATACACCCTTATACGCTTTCAACAGAAATAACTTAACGGGAACCTGTCACTGGGATTTTGTGTATAGAGCTAAGGACATGGCTTACTAGATGGCCATTAGCACATCCGCAATACCCAGTCCCCATAGCTCTGTGTGCTTTTATTGTGTAAAAAAAATATTTTGTACATATGTAAATTAACCTGAGATGAGTCCTGTCCCTGAGATGAGTCCAGTGTGAAAAGCCCAGCACCACCCCGCATCCTTAGAATCTCCTCCTTGCTCCCCCGATGTCAGAAAGCTAGAGCGCCGTAATCTTGCGATGCACAAGCTAGCGCATGCACAGTTCGTTTCCCTATACAATTTCAACTGAAATAACTGTAACAGTGCAGTATGTATATTTTTCTTTTTTTGTGAAATACGCCCCTATACGCTTTCAACATAAATAACTTAAAGAGTGAACTGCGTATGTATTTTTCTTTTAGGATTGAAATACGCCCCTATATGCTTTCAACAGAAATAACTGCAACAGTGCAGTGCGTATATTTTTTTCTTTGTTTACTGAAATACGCCTTTATACGCTTTCACCAGAAAAAAATTAAACAGTGAACTGCGTATATATTTTTCTTGTAGTACTGAAATACGCCCCTATATGCTTTCACCAGAAAGAACTGTAACAGTGCTGTGCGTATATATTTTTCCTTTTTAAATGAAATGCGCCCCTATACGCTTTCTCCAGAAAAAACTGCAACAGTGCAGTGCGAATATATTTGTATTTTTCCACAAATATAAGCCACTAAAGGTTTTTCAACATAGCACTTGCACCCCAAGAACAAATAGCTGGAATGACAGAGCTGTATAATGACTATTTGGATCCCCAAATAATCTTTCCCTGCAGTTGTAAATCGCTTTGCTATCGCTATCCCTAGCGTCTTCTGATGTCTCTCCCTGCACTAAGAAGCTGTGAAATGATTCCTCCCTATCCTTTCCCTGCACTTATAAATCATTTTTTCAGTTTCTTTTTTCACAATGAGGTTTTTCTACTTGCTATCCCTAGCACCTTCTCATGTCTGTACCTGCACTCTGAACATTGGAAAATGGCAGAATCTAAAAAGGCTGCTGTATTTATAGGGGCTGGCTGCTGATTGGCTGCATGCATGCATGTCAATCTGGGTGATCCTGCCTTCCCAGAGTTCTTGGCCCATGTCCTCAGTCCTCACACGTGTAGCTGCCATTTTAGGAAAAGTTACGATTCGTTACCACGAAGCGCAAGGAAATTTGCATTCATTGCGAATCAAAGTTTTCTTGAAATTCGTAACAAATTCCACTTTGTCAGCTTCAATTTTCTCATCTCTAATCATAATAATGTGACTCGACTGTGTATATATATAGATATATCAAGGAGGCCGTTGTAACCCTCCAGAAGGTTTCATTTATTACTGCATTATAACATATGTTAGACTAGCAGCCATTTAGGTCAATAGCAATCAGCATGGAATTGAGTTGTGATTACCTATATCAAATAGGTCATTTATTGATGCTTAGGTCACCTAGGTAATACTTGTTTAAATTAGATAGAAGCAATAGATACTTAAAGTGTATACTGTATGTGCACACACATTTCTCTGATGATTATACTGTATATACTATTTTGCATATTACTTCTGCACTTTATTTAACTTCCCATACCTCTAAAGTGCTTTGAAATCTATAGTAAATAATAATAATTCCCATATATTCATGTTTTATTTTCTGTGTAATTTGTGGGTAATCAAATTAGCTTTGTTTTCACCAATATAAAAGTATATGAAAAATATGGAAACAGATGACCACTGTAACTCAGTTACCATTACTTCTATAGAGTTTTTTTTAGAGCGTGACTGTTCTCAGGACCACTTTTTCCATAGGGAAAAGAGTGCTGAAGAGGACATGTGTGACAGGCACTTTGGGGACATCTGTGGCAGGTACTCAGATAGACTGTATAGCGGGCACTTTGGGTTTAAACCTGTGGCAGACATCCCAACAGCAAGCAGTGGATGAAAGTCAAGGGGGCAACTTTGACTCAGGCAGCAAGTACGGGGCATCCTGTGGGCTGTTGTACTGAGTGGGGGCAAATATATGTTTAGGGGTATCTGTGTCACTTAAAAATTATTCAGGAAATTTAGGGGCTACATTTTTAAAGTCTATCATCTGGTTAAAATCCGTTCTCTGATCAAATATTTTTTTTTTTTTTGCAGTGTACTGTTCTGGATTTGCAATATAGTAATGACATGCTAACTATAGCAAGAAAAGTAAGCAATAATCATATTTGTGATAGAAATGGTATGGAAGACAGTAAAATATTTATACAGGAAATCCCCAAATATATATATTTTATTTTATCAAGTAGCAGTCTCCATTTTTCCCTCTGTGCACACCTGGTCCCAGCAATTATTCTAATTTTATCTTGGTGGCAAAACTACATTTTCCATGAATTATTTGTTTGTTGCTTCTGGAAACTGTGTAGAGAAAACACATATTTTGTGTGCCATGCCACCAGGATACAACAGTAGGTTTGCTTGAAGCTTAATGGAAAAACTACAACATTGTGCAGAAATTGTTAAAGAGCCTATGTCAACATAATCAACTCCTAGTAAACCAGGGATATTGTCCGCTAGGTTTTATCATTCTGGTTACAAAGATACCTTATTTATCTTTGAGGGTTGCAGTGGTGTGAAGATATGAGGATTTTTTATGGTTTATGCAAATCAGGCAGTTGGAGCACCTAGGGGCAGGCTGTAGGGCTTTGGGCACCCTTTAATAGCTGAGGGTGCATGCATGCCTTACTGGCAGCAGAAGAAGGATCAGGCCTCAGCCTGCATTGAGAAAGTGGAAAATTGCTACTCTGGCAGTTGTGTTCAACCAGAGGGAGCAGCAAGACACTGATGGGCACAAACTGCCCAACAAACTGCACGGAGGAACCGTTGAGTGTTCCGGTAGCCATGCCTGCTGGGGAAAGTGAGAAAGTGGTGAGCATATACTGCTGGCATAAAACATCTCCTACCTTTTATTTGATCCTGTCAATGAACACTAAGGGGGTCATTTATCAAACTTAAATACTCCTAAATTAGGTGTATTTCAGGTGCAGATTGTGGTGCCACAGTTAATTGCGCCGCAATCTGCAACTTCTCCCTGCTCACTCCAGGTCTAAAAAAGTGGGCGTGGCATGGGTAGGAAAAGAGACTGGCCTGTAGGCCCATCCCATTTACCATGTTCTACCCCTGTTTCAGGCATAGAAAAAAGGTCTAAATGTAAGACAGCAAGGAAGCTGCCTTTTAATTAGAAGCAGACCCACTGTCAGCGATGGGGCTTTATTAAGACCGGTGTCTAAAATTCTGGTCTTAATAAATGTGTCCCTAAGTCTAATATTGTAGATAGCACAGATTTGGCAGTCTAAAGATGTGCCAAATTTTCCACTTTGGGGAGAATTTATCATGAGGATAGTACTTTAAGTCAGTTTAGCTAGAGTCTGTGTTGGCGTACTTTATGCTGCATTTATCAAATGTCTTATGTTGTTTGATAAATTTGTCTCATCCTTTAACCTAACACTTTTGTCTAGAAAAGCTACTCCAGTTTTCCTACTAGACTTTTTGAAGCCAGAATTCTGGCGTGAAGGCATTGTAAATCAGGGCTTTTAATGTTACTACAACTATTAGTTGGCTGGCTTACCAAGAGGAAATTTTCTGCCAAATTTTTAATACAATTTTGGTACATTTCGGTGGTCTTATCAGTAACTGAAAGCTTCCTATATACAGTATGTACACCTACTCAGGTGGTCAGTTATTGATATGATGACTCACTTGGGCAACTGAGCTCAGAAAGAGTAGACATTTTAATTAATACATTACAAGTTTTGCTGAATAATTTATCTGAAAACAATATTTTTTGTCTACTCAGCTCCTCCTGCTCTATAGCATGCTGATTGTAGTTTACACTACATTTTATTGGTGACTCGCTCTTTTTAAAAGGACTTTGTCATCACATTATAAATACATTAAGATGCTAATAGTTTTGTGTTTTGACAGGTCCTGATTGGCCAAAAGACTCCAAGAGATGGTGCCTAATCAGTTTTTATTTTCTCATTACAGAATTAATCTATTTCCTGAACATAATTATAGAGGCTACCATCTTGCTTGAGCTGTTCTTAACAGCATTTAGAAAACATTAATAAAATTGCTTTATGGCAGTCACGTGGGCCCATAGACACAATGTTCTGGAGCTGACCATATTGACTTCTATGGGAGGGTTTTCTAGACATGCTCTGTGACCTGTGTATGGGGTCATTTTACAAGTAAGGAGTGGATAAGGTCTGACAATCACCTACTATGAATGGGGGATCCTGTGTTTTCTATACACAGAGCTGATATATGTAATTCTAAACCTACCTGTAATCCCAAGCAGATAACTGCAGACCAAAAAATGTTTTTTGTTTAAATATAAATATTAAAAGGGAAAATTAAAAATAACATCACCAAAAGTTCTTTAAAAATGTGTTTAACTTAAAAATGTGATTTAGGCCGAATGCACACGGCGGTTTTTCATGGCCGTGAGCGGTCCGTGGAACCGCGGCCTGGATTCCTGCTGAGAGCAGGAGCGCACTGTGTCATTGGTTGCTATGATGCCGTGCGCTCCCTGCTGCTGCCACAGTACAGTAATACACTGGTATAGATCATACCAGTGTATTACTGTACTGTGGCGGCAGCAGGGAGCGCACGGCGTCATAGCAACCCATGACGCTGTGCGCGCCTGCTCTCAGCAGGAATCCAGGCCGCGGTTCCACGGACCGCTCACGGCCATGAAAAACGGCCGTGTGCATTCGGCCTTTAACAATAGGCCATTTTTTTAATGACACATTCTCTATTAAAAATTAACTCAAGTATTCCTTCTTCACAGAATACCAGAGGAGCATGTGTGAGCTATAAGCCTCCTCACGCCGATTAAAGTGCTCTACCCAAGAAGAGATAGTACCCACCAAATTCTTCAATTTAGAAACCAGCACCTATAAATGAATTAGGCGTTTGTGCACTATTGTTTTGCTCCTTTTTATTTTAAACAGATGTGTCTTCCTTATATTTCCATTTGTCCTAACATATCCCATATTGTGCCCTTTCTATGTGTGTAAACTAGCAGCCACAATGTTGCAATGTTGAGTGTAATATCAGTCCCTAAAATTAAACTCTTTTAGGCAATTTTTCAGTGTATGCTAAATTTTTAGGCTATTTAGGACATTTTTAAGGAATCTTGTAGAAAAGTTTAGTTACTCTTTAATTAAAACAGTAAATCACTTACAAACCAATAACAGTCTCTGCCCTTCCCTTTATCTCCACCTTCTACACCCCCAGCTCTTCTGCATAGACTTTGATCTAATCTTATTTTAAAATGTGGGTTGAATCTGATTTGCTTAGGATCAATTTTCTCATCTCTACACAGGTATAATACAGCATACTGTATAGTGAGCCTCCAGTACAGTATATAGCCTGACATAACAAGTTATGTACCTGGTCGGCGACCACAGATACCCTCCTGATTCCTGAATTCAATTTGGACCAACCTACAACAAGGGGCAACTTTTATTTTTTTTTCAGATCCACTTTAAGTTCCCAGTGCATTCCTGGTTCACCTGCCCAAGGTTGTAAAAGCCGGACCTGTCCTGATCAACTAAATGTCTCCTTATAATCAAAGAAGTGTTGTCATTATAATATCCCTTTAACTTTGCAACTAAACTTGTCACTAAATATTAGGACTTTTATTCAAAGTTATACTATTACTGTGACTTCAGTAATAGAGCTACGGTCAGGTCCATAAATATTAGGACATTAAAACAATTCTAAATTTTTGGCTCAATACACCACCCCAATGGATTTGAAATGAAGCGAACAAAATGTGCTTTAACTTCAGACTGTAAGCTTTAATTTGAGGGTGTTTACATCCAAATCAGGTGAACAGTGTAGGAATTACAACCATTTGCATATGTGCCTCCCACTTGTTAAGGGACCAAAAGTAATGGGACAAATGGCTTCTCAGCTTTTCCATGGCCAGGTGTGTGTTATTCCCTCATTATCCAAATTACAATCAGAGAAGCAAGCCATCATTAGGCTGAAAAAACAAAACAAACCCATCAGAGAGATAGCAAAAACATTAGGCCTGGCCAAAACAACTGTTTGGAACATTCTTAAAAAGAAGGAACGCACCGGTGAGCTCAGCAACACCAAAAGACCCTGAAGACCAAGGAAAACAACTGTGGTGGATGTCCGAAGAATTATTTCACTGGTGAAGAAAACACCCTTCACAACAGTTGACCAGATAAAGAACACTCTCCAGGAGGTAGGTGTATGTGTGTCAAAGACAACAATCAAGAGAAGACTTCACCAGAGTGAATATAGAGGGTTTGCCACAAGATGTAAACCATTGGCGAGCCTTAAAAACAGGAAGGCCAGATTAGAGTTTGCCAAACGACATCTAAAAAATCCTTCACAGTTCTCGAACAACATCCTATGGACAGATGAGACCAAGATCAACTTGTACCAGAGTGATGGGAAGATTGGAGTATTGAGAAGGAAAGGAACTGCTCATGATCCTAAGCATACCACCTCATCAGTGAAGCATGGTGGTGGTAGTGTCATAGTGTGGGCATGTATGGCTGCCATGGAACTGGTTCTCTTGTATTTATTGATGATGTGACTGCTGACAAAAGCAGCAGGATGAATTATGAAGTGTTTCGGGCAATATTATCTGCTTATATTCAGCCAAATGCTTCAGAACTCATTGGACGGCACTTCACAGTGCAGAGGGAAAGAAGTGGAATGTTATGCAATGGCCAAGTCAATCACTTGACCTGAATCCGATTGAGCATGCATTTAACTTGCTGAAGACAAAACTGAAGGGAAAATGCCCTAAGAACAAACAGGAACTGAAGACAGTTGCAGAAGAGGCCTGGCAGAGCATCACCAGGGATGTAACCCAGCAGTCTGGAGATGTCTATCTGTTCCAGACTTGAGGCTGTAATTGACTGCAAAGGATTTGCAACCAAGTATTAAAAAGTGAAAGTTTGATTTATGATTATTATTCTGTCCCATTACTTTTGGACCCTTAACAAGTGGGAGGCACATATGCAAACTGTTGTAAATCCTACACCATTTACCTGATTTTGATTTAAATACCCTCAAATTAATGCTGGGTCTGCAGTTGAAGCACATCTTGTTTGCTTCATTTCAAATCCATTGTGGTGGAGTATAGAGCCAAAAATGTTAGAATTGTGTTGATGTTCCAATATGAGGACAGCAATACAGATGACTATGGAGATGAGCGCTGGAAGTGCTCATCTCCCTGTGCTCTGCCTCCGCCGCCACTGCTGCCTGCCGCACCCCCCTCGCAACGACACTGGCAAGGCCCCCACCAGCGCGAGGCCTTAGGCGGCGGTCTAAGTGGCCTAATGGAAGAGCTGCTGCCAGTCGGAGCTAGTGGAAAGTTAGAGGCTTTATGAATTCCTGAAGGTGCCATCTCAGCTCAGTGCATTTGATATAAGTTTAACTGAGTAATTATAACAAAAGCAATTCCTTAATAAACTTTGTGCTGTGCATCCTAAAACTAGTATCTCAAAAGTAAATTGGACAACAGTAAAATGACACCAATGTTTGGGAATGTTACAAGAATGCTACAAGTTAACATATCAGACATTGCAACAGTGTGTTAATTGTATAACACAGCTGCTGGTTTTCTGCAGTTTTGTGCCAAGAAGACCATTCATAGAAGCTGGCCACATTGCTGACTGTGTAGCTGGTGTTGAATGAGTCCTGACGTGTGTAGGACAATAGGACTCCTAATGAAAGGTTCCATCAGTATAGATTGTGTTTCCATTATGGAAGGTTCAATATATTCCTTTATCTCTTAAGTAACCATCTGAAGCAGAAGCCTTTCACATTGGCATTGACAAAACATGGAAATATATCTACAGAAAACCAAATACTCTATAGAATCAATAAAGCAGGATTGCATTCCTTCTGAAGTTTATGGAAATATATTTGGAAATTAGAGGTTAATAATACATTCAAACCAGTAAAAAAAGGATAACTAGGATAACTTGTTAACCCCTTAAAGACCGGGCTTATTTTCACCTTAAGGACCAGGCCATTTTTTGCAAATCTGACCAGTGTCACTTTATGTGTAAATAACTTTAAAACTCTTTTACTTATCCAGGCCATTCTGAGATAGTTTTTTCATCACATATTGTACTTCATAACACTGGTAAAATAAAGTTAAATTTCTTTTTATACCAAAAAACAAAATTTACCAAAAATGTATAAATAATTTCCAAGTTTCAATTTCTCTACTTCTATAATACATATTAATACCTCCAAAAATTGTTTATTAATTTACATTCCCCATATATCTACTTCATGTTTGGATCATTTTGGGAATGCCATTTTATTTTTTGGGGATGTTACAAGGCTTAGAAGTTTAGACGCAAATCTTAAAAAATGTCAGAAATTTTCCAAAACCCACTTTTTAAGGACCAGTTCAGGTCTGAAGTCACTTTGTGAGGCTTACATAATAGAAATCACCCAAAAATTGGGAAACTACACCCCTCAAGGTATTCAAAACTGATTTAACAAACGTGGTTAACCCTTTAGGTGTTCCACAAGAGTTAATGGCGAATGGAGATAACATTTCTGAATTTCGATTTCTTGGCAAATTTTCCATTTTGATCCATTTTTTCCAGTAACAAAGCAAGGGTTAACAGCCAAACAAAACTCGATATTTAGTTCCATGATTCTGTAGTTTGCAGAAACACCCCATATGTGGTCGTAAACTGCTGTACTGGCACACGGCATGGCACAGAAGGAAGGGAACGCCATATGGTTTTTGGAAGGCAGATTTTGCTGGACTGGTTGATTTGTACCATGTCCCATTTGAAGCCCACTGATGCACCCCTACAGTAGAAACTCCAAAAAAGTGACCCCATTTTCGAAATTACGGGATAAGGTGGCAGTTTTGTTGGCACTATTTTAGGGTAAATATGATTTGTGGTTGCTCTATATTACGCTTTTTTTGAGGCAAGTTAACAAAAAATAGAAATTCTGAAATTTCATCTCCATTTGCCAATAACTCTTTTGGAATACCTAAAGGGTTAACAAAGTTTGTAAAATCAGTTTTGAATACCTTGAGGGGTGTAGTAATCTTAGATGGAGTCACTTTTCTGGAGTTTCTACTCTAGGGGTACATCAAATGGGACATGGTGTCAAAAAACCCATCCAGCAAAATCTGCCTTCCAAAAACCATATGGTGTTCCCTTCCTTCTGTGCCCTGCTGTTTGGCCATACAGCAGTTTACAACCACATATGGGAAGTTTCTGCAAACTACAGAATCTGAGAAATAAATATTGAGGTTTTTTTGGCTGTTTACACTTGCTTTGTTACTGGAAAAATTGATTAAAATGGAAAATTTGCAAAACAAATAGCTGATTTGGGATCATTTATATTTTTTGTTATTTACATTGTTGATATGACAAGTTAGATCTTGTATTATTTCTATACAGCAGGTTGTTACAGACGTGAAAATACCAAATATAACCACTTTTGGGGGGGTTGTTTAAGTTTTACATAATAAAGCATTTTAGAAAAAAATTGTTTTTTTAGTTTCTCCATATTCTGAAAGCCATATTATTATATTTTTTTGGGGGGTGACTGTCTTATGTAGAGGCTCATTTTTGGAGGGATGAGATGTCTGTTTGATTGGCACTATCTTGGTGTGCATGCAACATTTTGGTCGCTTGCTATTACACTTTTTGTGATGTAATGTGACAAAAATGGCTTTTGACACCGTATTAATATTTTTTTTTTTTTGCTGTGTTCACCTGAGGGGTTAGGTCATGTGTTATTTTTATAGAGCAGGTTTTTAAGGACGCGGCAATACCTAATATGTATACTTTTTTATTTATTCAAGTTTTACACAAAAATATAATTTTTTAAACAGAAATAAAATCATGTTTTAATGTCTCCATAGTCTGAGAGCCATATTTTTTTATTTTTGGGGGGCGATTGTCCTATGTAGGGACTCATTTTTTGTGGGATGAGATGGCGGTTTGATTGGTACTATTTTAGGAGGCATATAACTTTTTGATCGTTTGCTTTTACACTTTTTGTGATGCGAGGTGACAAAAATAGCTTTTTTGACACTGTTTTTATTTATTTTTTAACTTTTTTTACGTAGGTCATGGGTTAGGTAATGTGATATTTTTATAGAGCAGGTTCTTACGGACGCTGCAATATCTAATATGTATAGTTTTGTGGGCAATTTAAATTTCATCATAGTTTTTATTTTTTATTTTTTATGGCGTTCACCGTGCGGGGAAAGAAACATGACCGTTACATAGATCAAGTCATTATGGATGCGATTATATCAAACATGTGTAGTGCATTTTTTTTTTTTTTATCAGTGATAAATGTGTTTTGTTATTTTTACATTTCTTTCACTTAAAAAAATAATAATTTGACCCAGACCCACTTGGTTCTGGAAGATCCAGTGGGTCTAATGTCTGTATAATACAATACAGTACACTATATAGTGTACTGTACTGTATTTTCACTTTACCTTTAGCAGAAGTCTGTTTAGACTTAGCCTTACCATGGCAAGCCAGAAGCCTGTTAAGGCATCCGGTTGCCATGGTAACCATCACTCGCTGCCTCAACAGAGCAGCGGGTGATAGGGAGGGGGGCCACCTCCCTCTTTGATCTCGTCAAGAATCGGTGGCTGAAACGGCACAGCAGCCCCCGATGGAGAGGGAGCTCCCTCCCCGTTAACCCCTTCCATACAGTGGTCCCTACTGACCGTGGCATGGAAGGGGTTAAACGGCTGACATCACGGCACAGATGTCCGCCGTTTCAAGCAGAGTGTCGGCTATCCTAGAAATGAGAGGGGGTGGGCGGGATGATTGCGGATCAATTCACCTGGTTTCCGGGTGTCCCTGCACTACATTGTATAATTGTCTACAGGATGCAGAATTCATAATTAAAACTGGATGGACATCCAGCAATGGCAGGACAAGGGAACCATTGGTTCCCTGCCAGGCCATTTGGAACTCAGGCGCTGTTGTGATTCAGGCTGTGCAATTATGTTATTGTGCCGCCCTTGATATAGCACAGATGACCTGGCCTAAAGAGGCCAGGAGAGCATAGCTGGATAACTTTATGGGATTGACATGAAAAGGTGAGTATTATAATGAGGCACAGAACATGGGGGCACAGAGCATGTATCCATCACTATAAAAGGGGGCACAGAGCATATCTCACTATATAAGGGGGAAACAAAACATGAGAGAGCAGAGCATGTAGCACTATATAAGGCACAGAGCATGTAGCACTATATAAGGTGGTACACAGCATGGGGGCACAGAGCATGTAGGACTATATAAAGAGCCACAGAGCATGCTCAGTGGGATTACTTGCATAAAACATGTCTTGATATCCTGATGATTTGTCAGCTCTGCTATATCTGCATAATATAGATCTTATCACATTTTAATATATGTCATGCAGCTGTATTTACATGATCATGTTTTGTCATCACTCTTTTTTTAGGCTAGTAGTGCACGTTTCTCCACCTCATATACTGTTAAAGAGATTTTCCAGAGCTCAGGTATTGATGACCTATCATCAAGAGGTCCAACATCCAGCAGCCACCAGTGTTGGAAACTATACAGTCAAGGAAAGGCTCTGTCTACTGAGTAGCTTACAGAGATAGTACTGTATACTGTGGCCCAGCTCCCATTCAAGTGAATGGTAGCTGAGCTGCAGTACCGCGTGGCACGGCCACTACATAAAGGATGGAACCTTGCACTTTCGGCTCCATCCACTGTACAGTTTTCAGAACTGCCAATTGCCCGAAACAGATGTTCTCCAGGGATATTGAATGTCCTGGGGATAGGTCATCAATGCTAACCACCGGAGAATTCAGAGATTAGTTGAGGGAATACATTATTTACAAATGCCCCAGTCACTGGTTGCAGTGGGTCACCTCTGCTGCCAGTCTGTTGGACATTTCCTGTGACTCAAGAAGCAAAAATAAGCAGAGACCAGAGGAAAATGAGAATGGAGATGGATGAAGTGAGTATTTTAATACACCATCCTGAGGCTTTTGAAAATAATTTATATCACCCAGGCAGCCCCTTTTAATTCTTCACAGTTTATCTGTAACTATAGCTAATAACTTTTTGGTAACTTACTTATTATGTATGTTCATGCATATGTGTGATTACAAAGTAAGAAGCCTACTGTGTAACACTGAATAAAATGCTCCTATTTATACATCACTATAAACGGACATGCCATACATACACATGTACAGTAGCATGTGCCAGTTCAGCATCTGACACATATTGTCATCTTGGCTGCATCTAAAAGCAATGTTGTCTTTCCAAGAACCAACCATGATGGTTAACATGAAGGGCTGACACATTGGTGGCACAGACTGAAACATGATGTTTGCTAATTCTGTAACGTGTAAATTAAAGGTACAAACAGCTGTGTAAGCATAAAGAGGAAAGATATATGATTAAAAGCAGTGGAATATTGGGTACTAGATTAATCAGAAACAAATGGACTTAAGGAAGAAGATGAAAATATTTAGATATGGAGCATTATTTTGTGATATATCATTGATAAATAAAATAATTACATTAATGAGCTCTGTAGTAGACCACCATGAATGGACTGTATAAAAAACTGGCATTAAATACACAAGGCACTGTAGCCAATTTTTCTGGAACATATTACATACAATTCATTTATGAAAAATGTCAAATAAACTGTTATTGAGTCTGCCACATGCTGCATTAGGGTAAAGACCAGTGAACCATTTGTAAGGTGCAACTTGTAACAGTCATCCAGACTTTTATTGCAAACTTCAAGAAATTCATAACTTCTAGCAGGAATAATAAAGGGATTGCACAGCGTGAAGTCATAAGAATAGATGCTCAAGAAAGGGGTGCATGTAGTTGCTAAAACAGACATGTCAGGACAGGTCCTCTTTAAATAGTTATCTGCCTAGAATGCTGTCTTAAGCCCTCCCTTGAACACCAGTGTTGGACGAAGATCAATGAGTTTATTAGTATGATCTTAAGTTCTTACATGTATCTATGAGATATCATAAAGTTATTAATGGGATAATGAAAGAATATTGAAGACTGGAATTTGGATTTAGCCAAGAAGTCTATGTAGCATATGATGCTTCAGTTACACACCAAATTGTTCCCTAAAAGTAATACATGTAGGGGAGAATATCGCCATAATATTGCATGCCATAAAATGTGGCAAATTTTCTAGGGTCAAGTAAGCTTTTATTAAGTGTTCTTGCATGGCAAGACCACTTACTGTTATCTCACATATATATTCTTATTATTATAGCCAAATTTACCATCCTAACTCCTCCCACAGTTTTCACACTATATAGATGGTAATATACCGAAAAGTGCGGATTGTTCCCGATTGGTGTGCTTTTTTCGCCGAATGGTTTACGAAATATCCGCGTTTTTGTAGCGAAATTGGTCCCATAGGAATAAATGGTGGAATGTTCAAAACTAGAGTGGGAGCTGACAAAAGCTAGAGTGGAAGCTGAAAAATCAGGACATGATTTCTAAACTGCCACCACTCCCTAATTTTCAAGCCCACCTACACAAATGTTATATCAAAACGCTCAGCTATCCCTGCTGCCACAAAAAATGCCCTAAGGCTAAGCTATAGTCCTGATAGTTTTCACAATATGACCATTTGATTGCAACTCACGCCGCCCATTGACATTCATTGAAACTCCACTCTAGCCACCTCAAATTTGAAGGGCAAATTCTAAACTGCGACTGTGCCTTAATTTTTGATATTTCAGAGACATACTATGCATCAAAATGTAGGTCTGGGTCTTGTGATTCCCACAATATTAAAGCTCTTTAGTGTAGGATTTAACATTTTTAAACTACAACCATTTCAACATGGCAACCGCTAGTAAAGTTCGCAAGTTGGAGCAGTTTGTTTTTAACCGATCTTCTCTGCCTTTGCTGTAGAGTAAGTTGCCATAGGAACCCAGGTGTGTGAGCAGCCACCAGAGTGACAAAAGCTAGAGTGTGAGTTGAAAAATCAGGAGATGATTTCTAAACTGCCACCACTCCCTCATTTTCAAGTCCACCTACACAAATCGGCTGCTAATGTTTTTTATAAATGTATGTTTTAATATAACTGTGAAGCACTTTGGGCAACAACATTGCAATTAAATGTGCTATATAAATAAATACAAGTTGAAATGCATGTCTGACTCTATCAAGCTTGCCATGTGCACTTTTTAAATCTGATCAATCAATTGGTTAGTGTAATGTTTACTATCTTTACTCACTCCAAACACTCCACACAGTTACTCTGCCCACTCCATAAAGTTACTTTGCCCATTCTAACCTTTCCACAGTTACTCCAGCCACTCCACCCAGTTACTCCACTCCAGTTGTAGACTTCTGGTGGAGGCAAGAACACTTCACACAATTTCCCCAGAAATTGTAGCTTTTCTAGTTATTAATAAAACATACCAGGTTTTATTGAACATTGGTAAGAAAATATTATACCACTATTCCACCTTAAACAACAACAGTGTAGCAATAGAGAATAGCAAACTTCTTGAAATTTGTTTTGTGTTCGATTCATCAAATTTTCCCCAAAATTTCACTCATGTCTGAATCATTTCATCATGAAACAAAGTTGCTACAATTGGCATGAAAATTGGTATACCGCACACTGAGGTCTCCTAGGACTCAGTTTAAAAGAAATATATTTTCATATTTTTTTTTTTTGCTAATTCTCTCCTCTTCCTCTTTTAAGCTCTTGGAGACAGTGACAGCAATATCAAATAATGGCATGCATGGTTAAACGCATGTTTGATGGTGTTAACAAACATTACATTGCATGTGTTATGCTTTCTTGTATTAAAAACCTTATTGAAGACAGATAGTGCTTAAAAACACACAGTGTAATGGGGAAAAAAAATTGTGGTTTGTTGAGACCAAGTGTCCAAAAATAATGACTTAACTGGGGAAGATCATTGCTCATATTAGCAGTGGCTTGTTCTGCACCATTATCCCAAAATTATTTCTGGGGACAGAATGCCTGCCTTCACAAGTGTTAATTGTCAGAAGAAACAGTGGCTTGGTCTGAACAAGCCTGAAAAAATTCTCGACCAAACAGCAATGCAATATGGATGGAGGAGAGGGTAAAAGTCACATATGGCTGCAATACTAGGGGCAGCCATAGCAGCACAGCATAGAACAGACAAGGCAGTAGATGTTTATGCAGCTGTTTAGAGGTAGTATTAGTGGTGGCTATGCAGCAGTAATGGTAGTGGCAGTAGGAGTAATGAAATTGGCATTAGTGGGATTACCGAAGGGAGTAGCACCTGCAGCAGCAGTCATACAATATGGAACATAATGGTAGGCAGGCAGACAGCAGCAGTGTCATGGTGGGGCACCATCAGCAATACCAGATCTATTGATCAGCCTCAGCCGGAGGAGTATGAAAATCCTCAGAGATCCATGCCTAGTTCATTTTGACAATAGTGATGTTGGAGGAGGACACTGGTGGAGGGCAACTTTGAGTGTCACGATGCCCCCTGTCATGCTGAAATTCCTCCCTGAGATGACACGTGAGACTTGAAAACAAAGAACAGTGAGAGCATACTGGGCCAGTTCAGGGAACACAAAATGCACTATAAAAAGGCCAGAGTCCAAGTAGGACTGAACTTGATTGTTCAGACAGTACATCTCTGTTTGCTGATTTGCATCAACTGGCTGCTGCTACCGATTTTGCTTCTTGTTCTACAGGAAACAGTGGAAGGTGGGACACTCAGCAGTTGGTGGAGAAGGGCCTCAGACATAGGAAGTAAATAGAAGGTGTCCGCTTGCCAAAAGCTGCAGCAATTTCCACAATAAAGCAATTTAGCTTACCCTTTGGCAACAACAAAACATTCCCCCATTTTGCTTTGATAGCGAGGGTCTAAAAGCATGGCTATACAGTAATCATGAGATTACTTGATGGTAAGGAAATGGCTGTCAGCAATCAAGCATTTAGCTTGCCATTCTAGCCAGCCTGCCCAAGGACACAGTTTTTTGCCTCCCCACACAAAGATAATTGGTCATCATGCAAGGTGTTATTCTCATTATCAGCAGCCTCCTGCTCTTCTTTTACTCCTCCAGTGGAAGATTTGCATCCTCCCTTTCCATGAGACTTTCTCCATGTGGGTTCCCAACAGCTACAGGGTGACCAGCAAAATGTATAAGCTGTTCTTCTTCTGCCATCCCTTGTTTCATCAGTGTCTGTGTTAAGATAAATATCAGGGAGATAACATTGCTTACACTGCAGTTGTCCCTACTGACAAATCTGGTGGTCTCTTTGATAGTGTTGAGCGGCATGTCCCATATTCGAATTCTCGAAATTTCGCGAACATTCGAAAGAATTTTCAGAAAATATTCGCGAATATTCGAATTCGTTATTATTTCGCATATGCGATAATTAGAATTTTCGCATCGCATAATACATATTATGCGATGCAAAATTCGCATGTGCGCTAATGAAATCGCCTTACGAAGATTCGCAACTCAATTCAATAACTAATGTATGAATGCAAAGCCCTTTGCCTCTGTTCTGGGACAAGTGTAGATATTTGCATGTGTGTTAATAAAATCGCCTTACGAAGATTCGCAACTCAATTCAATCACTAATGTATGAATGCAAAGCCCTTTGCCTCTGTTCTGGGACAAGTGCCGATATTCGCCTGTGCGCTAATATAATCGCCTTACGAAGATTCGCAACTCAATTCACTAATGTATGAATGCAAAGCCCTTTGCCTCTGTTCTGGGACAAGTGTAGATATTCGTATGTGCGCTAATAAAATCGCCTTACGAAGATTCGCACCTCAATCACTTTCTAGGCAATGTGAGTAAGATCTGAGCTTTTGGACTTTTGGGAATCAATCAAGATACAGTGGGGGGTGATGACAGTAGTTGACAGAGTACAGATCAATGTAATCTGTAAGGTGGAAACTAAAATAAAAAATACGAATATTCGTAAATCGAATTTTACGAAGTTCGAAATATTCGCGAATATGGTGCTATACTATATGAATGCACAGGCCTTTGCCTCTCTGTTCTGGGGACAAGTGTAGATATTCGCATGTGCGTTAATAAAATCGCCTTACGAAGATTCACAACTCAATTCAATCACTAATGTATGAATGCAAAGCCCTTTGCCTCTGTTCTGGGACAAGTGCCGATATTCGCATGTGCGCTAATAAAATCGCCTTACGAAGATTCGCGCCTCAATCACTTTCTAGGCAATGTGAGTAAGATCTGAGCTTTTGGACCTTTGGGAAACAATCAATTATATGTGTACTGTAATTTTGTGAAAAAAAAAAAAAAAAGAATATTCGTTTTTACGAATATATAGCACTATATTCGAAATATTCGCGAAATCGCGAAGTTGCGATATTCGAGAAAAAAATTTGCTTTTCGAATATTCGCGCTCAACACTACTCTTTGACAGGCCTGAGTACACGACAGGCATGTCTGATGAGCTGCCACTACCTGACCTCAAAACAACTCATGCTCCCTGCTGTGGTGCTCTGGTGGATGACAAAATCATTCCCTGCTTTACACTGCTTGTACAGATGATTTAGCATATGCATGTTGGAATTCCAGCAAGTTGGAACTTCACAGATCAAGCGGTGAAATGGGAGACTGTTCTGTAGCTACAAGTCCAGGAGTGAGTTCCTTGCCAAATAAGAATGTCTGAAATTCCAGAACAGTGTCTTGGACATAGCCAGAACCTTCTGCAAGCCACTGTACTTTTAAATAAACCACTGCATGACTTAATTTATCACATGCGGCATGCAGGGAGCATGTGTTAATTTCACTAAATGCAGCATGGCTACGATGTTCCTGCCATTGTTGTTGACTACCTTTCCCAGTTGGAGTTGGTGGGGAGATATCTAATGGTGTGTTTTTTGTTAGATGCACTTTAGCAAGTGATCGCCTCTGTGGTTACTTTCACCCAGGCCGAACAGCTCTAAAATGGCATGACAATGCTTCACTTTACACATATGATAGGAGGAAGGGGGAGCGATGCTATGCCCTGCTTCTGTTGAGGGTGGAAGGATGTTCATTGAGGAGGATATTTAGGAGGCAGATAAGTACCAGACTGACACAAAACTATAGTGTAAATAAGACTTGGCCTTCTTGCTGCAGTGTTGCCTTGCTACTGCCACAAAAACCATTGACCCAGTGGGCCATGAAAGACTTGTACTGTGCCTGCCCATAACAGCTGCTTCAGGTGTCCTCTGTGGTATGCACCTTGCCACACAGCAAGAATTGCAAGGAGTGGCCTTCTCCTCCTCATGAGAGTACAAGTACAGAGACTGCTTTTTTTGGAGAAATAATGGTAGTTAGGTATACTTTAGGGAGGCTGAACACATGCCATCAGCTCCCTAAAGGCAGCAGAAGTATTACAACAGCAACTGCACCACCAGTAACTTGGCCAGGTGGGCGTTAATCTTGCCCACCAGCGGGTTGCTGGGCATGTAGCGTTCTTTCCTGGCCACACATTCCATTATCGATGGGTAAAGACAGATTGGAGTAGGAGGAGGAGAAGGAAGTATTCTGAGCGGGAGAAGCAGTTAGTGATGATGACAATGAAAAGGACACTATTGACAGTAATTGGTGATGCCGCGTCTTGTGGTTTAATAAAGCCATGGTGCCTACCTTTGTGTTTAAATGTCAATGGCCTATTGCAATCCTGCTGATCTTGCAAACGGCAATGCTTTTGTCTTCCGGCACTGTGGATAAAAACTGCCAAATGGAAGATACTCACAAAGAGCTAGTGACAGCCTTGGCTTAAATCTGGGATGAAATGGCACCATAGTATAAGTGGCATTATCAGTTCCTGAGCTGTCCATAATAGAAGCATATTTGGCCTTTGCAGTTTTTGGTGAGGTTCCTGCTGTATGTTGCGTATGCCCTTGATTGCTGCTGTTGCTGCCACCACCTTCCTTCTCCTATGTTACCTCCCCCTCAGCACCCCGATCCCGCTCCCAGATCCTGTTCAACACACAATTGTCATCATCATCCTAAACCTCTATGCCATTTAATCAGTTATGTCATCTTGGGCTTCTTGCTCCCCCTTCCCTGATTCCCTGCTCTGTATTGGTCCTGAGTGCCAATATCACTACCACTACCCTTACCTCCACCACTGTGACTACAAGTACCACTACTACCAACACCATAGCTATGCAGGGGGTCCCCTGCCTCCCCCTGAACCCCTTTTTCATGACAGTCCAAACATTGACTGTTTTCACACAAGTCATCAACAGGGAGAATAGCTTAAGTATCTTCCATAATGTGGAAGGCTCTAGGAGGGCACAGTAAAGTCAGAGAGGATGCAGATGAAAGGCTTGTCTGGGGTTGCAAGGAGAGGGAGCAGGCGGAATGCTATGACCCCTGGATCCAAGGCATGATGTCAGACACAGAAGGGACATACACATCATGCTATATATCTTGTTATGACTGAGAGGAGGGATTAGCCATCCAGTCCACATCCTCATGTAAATGTCTTTGAGAAATGCGTTCAATAACACAGGTAGTAAAATGGCGTTATTTCCATAAAATGTTTTTACTATAATGCAATGAATTTAATAACGAGGATAGAGTGCATTGAAAAGTTTTTTTACAAGAGAAAGTACAATGGCTCAGGGTGTATAGCAGAATGCTATTGGGGTGCTGTGCTATGATATGTAGAAACTTGAGGTTATGAAATACAGCGGTCTCTATTGGTTCATATACAGAAAAAAAATTGGTTTGTTTTCTTGCAGGGGGTCTTGTAATGCAGAACTAGCTGCTAGGCTGAGCTGCCATAGCTGTATTAAACACAGTGTGACAAGCTCCTCACTCCTTTAAAGCTTTCCCTGATACAATTCCCTACAATCTACACAATAATATCACTTTATTCTCCCCCTATAGTGTCCCTTTCAATCACACTACATTAGTGGCTTGTGCCTGAAATTGCGTTTTGTTACTACCAGACACGTCCTTCCAAGTCTGAATCCTAAAACAGTATGGCGATTCTTCTTTCAGGGCAAGACCCCCACACACTTCCTCCCAGTGGCCTTTGATTCACCATCTACTTCCTTGTTTGTGGTTTTACCCACCAATATTCATAGTAAAATGGCTCAGCTTAGCAAAATGAATTACAGAAGCTTCAGATTCATTTAACGAATGCATTTTTAGGAAATTTGCTACAAATCCAGTTCATCTAGAAGTGATCCACTTATCTCTATAATACTAGAGAGGTACTGTATGGACTTATAGCAGTCTAATAGATTGGTACAACTGTTTAATACAACATGAATCCGCAATGCAACGGTGTGGAGGAGCCTTTAACAAAATTACTTAGAATGCTTAAAAAATGTACAATAATATAAGCTATTGGTAACTCCTAACTTTAGTCTTTCTCATGCAATATTTCTTGCATGTTGGTCTTGGTAGTTAACAACTTATAAATGACTAAAGTAGTCTATATAGAGAGAAAGCCTCAGAAAATGAGCCCTGCACAACTAGTGGTTGACTTCATTAGAGCCCTCTCAATTCTTCCAGTGAACATAAAAGAAAACAAAGCCTGGATTGTGTCCCTGGTAAGCTTTATTGCTCATTTATTAACTAACTACAGGTTCTTGTAGAGTAATCAATAATACATTAATTACTTGGGGATACAAAGAGGATTGAGACTATTTACATGTGTAATTACCCATACATGACACATGAGCTGAAATATAGGTTCTCACAATGGGAACCAATAACAAGGCTTGTAAAACAACAGCTGTCAGTATTTTATGGATGTGACTACCACTACATGAAACATTACCTTCTGTTTAAATCTACAAACAATAATTTACGAAGTAATAATTCATACTGAACTTTTATAGAATTTTTTGCAATTTATCAAATTAGTAAATTACCTTACATGGAGATTACATATTTTTTTTATTGGGTTTTCGAGCTTGCATTAAACAAGGCCAAGCACTGATTCAACTTCATTTGGTTTCATTTGATTCAAACTATCATTCTTGGTTCAGGTAACAAGGTCCATGTGTCGGCCGCATCTACAGGACTGACCACAACTTCCCTGACTTGAACTGAGTTCATCATAGTGATTTATGATACAGTCAGTCCCTATCTTATCACGGCTTTGTTGTACTGTACTCACTTGATCATATCAGCACAGTACAATAGACCCATAATCCGATAGGAACTAGCTGTATCAATAAAACAATCAGTTCAAGTCAAGGGAGCTACAGTTAGTCTGGGAGTTATGGCCGACAGACGGCTTGTGTTTTCCAGTCCCAGTATAGTTGTGCAAATCAGCTCTAAAGCAACAGCATGTATTTTATCTTCAGTAGACATGTACGTATATGTGGGCAACATGTTGGCCCAGTGGTAAGCTCTGTTACATTGCATCAGTGAGGTCCTTAGGTTTGAATCTGACCAAGGGCAACATATGGAGTCTATATGTTCTCCCTGTGTTTGGGTGAGTTTCCTATAGGTTTTCTGGCTTCCTCTGATGAAGGTCACTGTACAAAGCTATTGAATATGTTGAAGCTATAAAAATAAATACATATATATTATAAATAAATATATATATATATATATATATATATATATACAGCACAGACCAAAAGTTTGGACACATCTTCTCATTCAAAGAGTTTTCTTTATTTTCATGACTAAGAAAATTGTAGATTCACACTGAAGGCATCAAAACTATGAATTAACACATGTGGAATTATATACATAACAGAAAAGTGTGAAACAACTTTGAATGGACATTAGAACTGTGGAAATCTGTGCTTTGGTCTGATGAGTCCAAATTTGAGATCTTTGGTTCCAACCACCGTGTCTTTATTCGACGCAGAAAAGGTGAACGGATGGACTCTACATGCCTGGTTCCCACCGTGAAGCATGGAGGAGGAGGTGTGATGGTGTGGGGGTGCTTTGCTGGTGACACTGTTGGGGATTTATTCAAAATTGAAGGCATACTGAACCAGCATGGCTACCACAAAATCTTGCAGTGGCATGCTATTCCATCCAGTTTGCGTTTAGTTGGACCATCATTTATTTTTTAACAGGACAATGACCCCAAACACACCTCCAGGCTGTGTAAGGGCTATTTGACCATGAAGGAGAGTGATGGGGTGCTGCGCCAGATGACCTGGCCTCCACAGTCACCGGACCTGAACCCAATCAAGATGGTTTGGGGTGAGCTGGACCGCAGAGTGAAGGCAAAAGGGCCAACAAGTGCTAAGCATCTCTGGGAACTCCTTCAAGACTGTTGAAAGACCATTTCAGGTGACTACCTCTTGAAGCTCATCAAGAGAATGCCAAGAGTGTGCAAATCAGTAATCAAAGCAAAAGGTGGCTACTTTGAAGAACCTAGAATATGACATATTTTCCGTTGTTTCACACTTTTTTGTTATGTATATAATTCCACATGTGTTAATTCATAGTTTTGATGCCTTCAGTGTGAATCTACAATTCTCATAGTCATGAAAATAAAGAAAACTCTTTGAATGAGAAGGTGTGTCCAAACGTTTGGTCTGTACTGTATATATATATATATATATATATATATATATATATATAAATTCCTTGTCTATCAACTGGACATATCCTAAGATGTTAAATAAAATAAGGAAAAAAATGTATACGTTCAGTAGATGTCATCTATTGTTCATAAGCTTCTACGTTAATATTACTCTAATGTATACTTTCTGTACTAAAGGTCTCTGGGGGGGGGTCATTTATTATGACTGGAGTTTTAGATGCAGGTCTTAATAACTCCTGAGATGGTGATGGATCCGCCGAAGTTTTGTAGAGGTGAAGCCGTTTCCATTGACAGTCTAAATCTATGCCAGCTTCCTTTTTAGACCTGGTGTGAGCAGGGAAAAGTCGCAAATTGCGGCGCAACTAACCTTTGCGCCACAATCTGCAACAGAAATACACCAGAAAACTGGTGTATATTAGTTCGTACATGTTGGTCTTAGATAATTCCAATATCCCACATTTTTTTGATTTGGGCCAAGTGGGACCAAGTAGATCAGTAGGGCTATATCGCCTTCTGATACAAAATAGTTGTGTAATAAGGTCTGTGAAATGTTAAATTTCATCCAATTCAGTCTACTATGAACTCTTACACTGTTTCCTCATATACTAACTTAACATAACTTGTATTAGTATAGTGGGATGGCTGCCATTTGCCTCACTGGAGGTCACCGAAGACATTACATTAATTGCGGTATACCTAGCCAGTTGAATATAAAGCTCATTGCATTAAATGAAATGCAGTACTGTGAATGCTGACATGGGGATTGACATATATTAAATCCACCCTTCCTATATATATATATATATATATATATATATATATACCTTTTTAAGTGAGTTCTCTATGTGAAACTTTAGTACACTTGCATCATTAGTATGAAATCAGGTCATCAGAGAAGTCACTATTTAAAGGGACTCTGTCACCTCCCTATACAACTGTTTGCATAGACTCATACTGTAGTTATGATTCACCTGATTGACACTTTGTCTTTTGCTGATCCGAGGCTCCGTTCGTGATTATACTTTTTTTAATATGCAAATTAGGCCTTGGTGCAATGAGGGCATCAACCATTGCTCTTGTCGCACCCAAGCTTCACTCGTGTCTTTGGCCAGCCCCTCCCTGGCTGCTTTGATTGACAAGGCCAGGCAGTGGCAACACAGTGGGGGAGGGGCAGACACAGAAAGGACTGGAACTTGGGTGCAACACAAACAATGGTGCCCTCATTGCACCAAATACCTAATCTGAATATTTATAATAAACTATCATGACTTGGTAATGGAGCCTCAGATCAACAAAAGAAAAACTGCGTTTTAATCAGATGAACCATAGTTATGTGTCTATGCAGACTGTGGATTTGGGAAGTTGCTAGTGGATTCCCTTTAATAGGTTCTTATTGCTAGCAGTGCTCATAATGGTGTTTTAGCAACTCTAAAAGCAAAATGTATACCTCACAGGCACAGAGATCCTGCCTGCAGCCTCCTTGATGCTTCTCCCTGCGCCTCTGTGAGTTCTAATCATGTACTTATGTGCAAACTAATAATGTAAATAGTGAGATAATAAAAAGACCAAATAGAGAAAGTAAAAAAAGAAAGAAAAAGAAAACGTAAATGAATTAGACCAACTGAGGTCGTTCTTTCTCATTTTTCCATTTTTCCCATTGGTCCATTTTCTCTTTGTTACCTTATCACTTATTACACAATTTGTGATAAAATAAGATATGATTCCAGTCTTATTGTTACCCCACAGCAATATAGAATTCATTTCAAATTTAGGCATTATCTTAATTATGAACTGAATAAAATGGACAGTCTATCAGGCTCTTGAAATTGCATTCTGAGAAATAATTTCATTTTCTGTATTTCATCGTCGCATTTCTATTACTGGAACATTTTCCTCTGGTAGGTTCTGCGTCTGCTCTGATTCTCAAAATTTCACATTGTAATGGAATTATTTCAGCTAAAATCAGAACACAGTTGACACTTATTTGCGCTTTATACACATTTATACTAGAGGTCATTGTGCATATAGGAATACAGATGGCTGAGAATGAACTCTATTCTCTAGGAACCTCATGGAACAGATAAAAACGTGGAAGGTAGCGCACATAAACTGAGCACTGTAAAAACACTTCTGGTGATCTCAGTTTTAGCATTTCAGTGCATAATAGACAAATGAAGTTTGCAGCCTCATTTGGAAAAGTGTTACCGTACTTTTTTTTACACGGTATAAATCACATTTTCTATTTCACTGTTTTGCTCTAAAGCATAGAGATAAAAAATAATTGTGCACATTTTTTATTATTTTTTTTTGTAAAATTAAACTTAGATAACAGACTAATTCCTGACCAAATAATTGTAATAAGAAAAAAATACTAAGCAAAAACATACTAAGAATATGATAAACATAGATCTTATTTTTTTTACATTTATGCTATGAATTATTTTTTTTTACTGTTCCTTAACTGTTTTTTTTTTTTTTTTAAAGATATATATATTTAATTTTTAGTTTGCTTTATTTATTATGGAGTGACAGTAATACCGGATCCATGACCGAGATATATATAAAAACTAAAAACGATACTCTTAATTATAAAAAAAAAAGTTTTAGATGAACATCTAACTCAAGGCTCAGTTGACATGTCTATCTAATGCATCTTGCAGATAACACATTTTAAGCATTTAACACCTTTCACTGTCTGCAGTCCTAAGCTGCCCGGTATTCTATCAGAAAGAGGTTAATTAGTCTTATTTTATGGTTTATTTTCTTTTCTCTTTTTTATTACTCCTAAAACGAACAAACAGTCATCCAAGTCTGAATAAAACCCCACAGTTCATAGCATTCTTCATTTTTTTCCACATTTTAAATTATTTGCTATCACAGTACCTCCATCTTTTATCTCGAAATATAGTTCCAACCCTGTTAATGTGTGCATGTACTTTTTTCTTATCTTCCTCCCAGCAGCATCTGTGATTCATAGGCATCATCAAAGTGATAATAAACTCATTCACAACACTAACAAACAGTGGACTACCAGTTATTTACGAGGCAAATTCACTGCAAAGCCGAGCACTGGAACAGGGGAGAATCAAGATGGTGTTGATTGATAAATTGACAGGTTAATTTACAAGTGTATAATAGAAGATAGACCTAGAGGGAGAACATGTAGGCCTATGCTCTAGTTTGGTTGCACTGCCATCTGTCTCATGGTAGGGAATCTGCACAGCCTGATGCTTTTAAGATCAAGTGTACACAGCCCTATGAAGGCACAGGCTTAGGGATGCTGATATGCTTGCTCTACAGTGAGGATCAAGTACAGAGTGATGCTAATAAAACTTATAAGTACGGTAACAGGAATGTCCCCCTCCATGAAATCCATGCTTGTTCTTTTATCAGTTTTGACCATGGAGTGCAAATGAAACATACATTTTTAATCTGACATGACAGAAAAGGGTCAATGTTGTAAATGTAACATTAGGCATTGGCGTGTGGCTATGTGACTAAAGAAGCAATGGCGTGAAAGTTATGTTTCAGTGATATATATATATATATATATATATATATATCATCACCACCATTAAAATATAGAAGACACAAATATCAGGTGCAGACCTCTGCTTGCCATATATGCAAAAATGTGTGTGGCTAGCTGATTTATGTGCATCTTACAGATAGATAGATAGATAGATAGATAGATAGACAGGATACAGATATATAAACAGATAGATAGATAGATAGATAGATAGATAGATAGATAGTTTGGTGAAATTCACAATAGAAATTAGTGACACCTTCAGGCCAGAGCGAGGTCCTGCACTAAGACTCTGAGTCTATACACATTCCATTTTGCAATTCAATTGAGCTATATTACCTTTATTGTTACTCATACATTTATTATGTTTGAAACATATTTTATTTCAATAAACCCATGCAGCATATTTTAAATTAATTTTCATTGTAGAACTTTAGAATGGCAGTTTTACAACAGAAACATTTCTAAAAGATTTAAGAAAGACATTAAAGAAAATGAAAATGAAAATATTATACAGTAACGCCATGGTTCTGTGTTTGTTTCCTAGGTCCAATCAGTAGAAAATAAATAAATACAATGAGTTGCTGCTATCAGGGTATGTTTTTTGCTTACAGAAACATTTAGAAGAATGTGCTAAACTAAAAGTGCACCAGTAATGAGTATCTCATAATATTTTTACATTGAGGAGTCTCTCATATAAAGTCCATAGTTTCAAAATTGTATTGTAATAAGGAGATGGAACTGGATGGTAGGAACTGGAAAGATGCTTGCTGGGAAGTATTTATAAACTATATCTATGAATCTGGTCAAAAAGAGGGGCTTTTAAAGAGGGATGAGAGGAAGATGGATTTAGTTCAAAAGTAAGGGCTATTCATCCAAAAGAGAGACACTCAGGAACTATAAGATCCAGCCATCACCCTGTCAAGTCTGAAGGTGCAGGCAGATAAATGTAGAATGAAGTACACTTATTCCCCTGCATACATTAAATATGATGTCAATGTAAATCAATTAGTTGTAGCAACATTTAAAAAAAAACTAAGGATAGTTTCCCTAATCTTGCTATCTGAGATAGCAGAAGCAGTAAATCAGCAGCTTCTTTAACAGGTTTTAATTGCATTTTTGTTGTAAGAAATTAATGTATTCAATATCACAATATTAAAACTTTTATAGAGTACGGAACTGAATGAATAGTTATCTTGGATATATATATATATATATATATATATATATATATATATATGCGCTATGTTAAACAATTGCGTATTTTAGCACTAGTAAACTGAGCAGAATTCTGCTTTACAGGGAGCTGCTTATATGATAACTGTAAATCTGAGCTTACCAATAACGACAAGAAAAATGCTGCCTGCTGTAAGGGTAGTTTCATTTGTATTACATTTCTGAAACAAACCCAATAAAAAAAATATGGGCTTGATATTTAGTTTACAGAAGTACTTTTCATTGTCTGTGATCCAACCACTGGAGGTTTTCTATGTGCTTCCCCTTTACATTATAACAACAGATTACTGCATTAAGCTTTGTTGATTTTCAGTGAGCACCGGTGTGAAAGGTGTGCATACCATCCACCTATTTTTGTTTTGCTTCATATATTTAAAAATTATAATTAAATTGATATTTTTACAATAGAATAATTGATTGTTCCCTTGCTCTACAATAAATGTACATGTATGTGTAACTCCAAATATTTAGAAAAACAGCTCAGGTGTATTTGAGCAAAGTCACTTTTATTTCCTAGCACTGACTGGAACAGTATACAACACTAGGGTATTTACCATGGTCAGCTCAGGTTGATTATATAAAAGGAACCTGTTGCAAAGCTGTGTGCACAACACAGTGACACATGGAGTCCTTATAGGTTCATGTGGACAGGTGGAAACATTCAGTTTGCCGCCCTAGCCAGGTGTCTCAATCCCCCTGTCTAAGGCACAGTCGTTTGCTGGAGCCCCATTTGTATCCATCTTCTATAGCAAATTCTCTGCCACATCCTTGTCCTTCAAGTACCAAATACTTACCTAGAATCAACGCTTTCTAAAATAAATTATGAATTCTAAACAAATCTACCCAAAAAACTTTGTGTGTAAAATTTGGAGGTGTAGTGTTCGCCAACATGGATCTATAGTTGGATCTCTAAGTACAATCTATTATGACTGGTTTATTACCTCTCAGTGTGGAGTTCAGAAATGCAATAGTGCATATATGTGTTTTTTTGCTATACACACTGTGACATTATAATAGGAAAACTCTCATGTAAATTTTTCAAAACTCTCTATCACTTGGTTTGCAATAGATATATACATTAATAGCAGTCAATTCAAGACTGTAATATTACATACAAAAAGTGTCAAATTCACCCCCCCCCCCCTCGTCCTCACCATGGCCAAATCTCTTGCCTGTAACTAAAGAACATCCTTTTCTTCACTTCTATGAGGTTAGGGGGGTCCGATTGTCATTATTACAGACTATGCTCTATGGGAAAGAGGATGCAAATTAGATTTTGTCAGCCAAACCTTGGACTCCTTCAAAAAGAAGATCTGTAGACATCTAGTCCACTGTTCTTGCCCCTTGTCAGTACAGAGCAAGGTGATGATTAGCTGGATGAGATGCCTTAGGGTATGGCCACATGGTCAGATTTTTGCATGCAGTTTTGAAAGCCAAAATCAGGGGTGGATCATAACAGGAGAGAAAGTATACAGGACAGATAGAATGTCTTCTCTTTTTTGAATCCACTACTGGTTTTTGCTTCCAAAACTGTAAAAGGAAACCTGACTGTGTCGCCGTACCCTTAGAAGCTCAGGTGGGGTTATGGTTATCTTTGAAGGGATATCAAAATGGTTGTCTTCAGATGGGTTGCTCTTCCATTTGGAAGAACATCTAGTTTGGCTGACATAAGATAATTTAAATACTTCACTGAGGACTCTGGAACAGAAAACAACCCTCTAAAGAAATTGTGCAACTTTTTAGCCTACTTTACATATTATTAGCTCATGATTCAGACAATGTAGTAATAATTTTTAATATTACTTAGAAAGTAATATATTAATTTAGGTAGAGCTGGTAAGATATCTAAAACACACTTTTGCCTGTTTGGGCTTTCTTAAGGGTCAATTTGAATTAAGGGTCATATGTTACAAATTGCTAATTTTCCCAAATTTTCAGATTAGTATAAGGAATTCTATGGTATATTTCAAAATAGAAATGAGAAATTTTATAGTCTGAGCAAATGCTTTTTGTGTTTTATAGTTTATCTTACTTATATTTTTATAGTTTATGCATTTGACGTAACATTAGATTTTTGCAAAAAGCAATACAGGCTTTTGCACCTGTTATATTATGATCATTGAATGCATAAAAAAAGCACATAAACTTTTCTGAGGACAGCACATGGGCCTTTTTTTTTGTTTAAAAGAGAAAAGGCAATTTTCTAAACACACAGGTCTGTTAAAGGTTTACTTTTTTAGAGGAACTCATGAGAGGTGATTTAAATGAGTTGCAGCTGGTGACCTGCTCTTTACATAGAGCCAACCAGCTGATCTATTATCTAGCCTGGACCCCATAGGACTGGGCTTCTGAACCCCACGTCGTGGAACAAAATCTATTCATAGACAATTACAGCAAGACAGCAACCCTGAGAGTACATAGGTCACATACGGTTCAGAGTCTTTTCAAAGAGAGGGGATTATGGACGTTTCACGCTATATGACAGCTTCATATTGTACTCATTTCAAATAGTAATTTATTTATCTTTGGGTATATTTGTTAGATCAGATCAGAAGTTGATGCATAGTACATTATGTAATCAGTTGAACTGTTGATTACACATAGTAACAGTAAAATTGAACATGATGAAACATCTGCCAGTATAAAAGGCCAACTTCAGTTGTAACTACAGATATAATACTGATATTAATAGAAGTATGACTCAATAGTCAAGTCAATGTGTCTTGCTGTCCATCATAATTTTTCAATTCACCAAATGGAATAAAAAAGATAAATAAAACAAACTGGTCGTATAAAACTAGTGAAAGTCATGGGCTAATACTTTAAAACCCCTTTTCTGATTAGCTATTTCCAATAAGAAGCTCCAACCTCTTAGGCACACCTATTCCCCTTTAAAGCATAGCAGACAATTGCACAATAAACAACTTTGATCTATTATCATTGTTCTAATATTTATAGTATCAGAGTAAAGGTACATCAACATAGTGATTTTACAACACCACAAAATTCCTATGGCAGCCCAGCAACACTTTGATCTTTGGTCGTGCAACAGCTTACTCTAAATGAATGTATTAATCAATGAGATTGATTTTTATATACTTGATTATCTACTGAAATTATTTTATTACTAAGTTATTTTAACTGCACAAATGTACACAAACATTATTGTGCAAAAAAGTTGCATAGGGAAAGTTAACCAAGAAGGGGCATAAGGAAAAAGGTTTAAAGGGCTTGTTCACCTTTGGGGAAGGGGGGAGACTTTGTCTGCCAACACTGCTGCCTTGCTCCGGTCTCCATAAGTCAAAATTCTCTTTGACACTGATCATGTAGCCACAGTCATTAGCTTCAGTGGTGACGTGTTCCCATGGGCAACGTGACTACGTCACACACATGAGGGTCACGTCAATGCTGTGGCCAGGGATTGGCTGCATCAACCACATGACTCATGTAAAACAGGATGTTGACACAAGGAGATTGGAGCGAGGCAGTGGCAGTGGTAGATTGAAGGAACTTGGGAAATTGGGTAAATATGCTTCCCATCGCAGGTCCAGCCACATGAGATGGTTTGGCAGAAAGGCCCCGAAAGGTGTTTTAATAACTTTTCTATAGTGGGTATTGTATGGTAGTGATGAGCAGCATGGGCAATATTCGTTTTCACGATATTTTGTTAATTTTTGGAGTAATATTCGCCATTCTAGAATTTGTGATCTTCAGTCATTATTTTCTTGATTGTGAAAATCGCCAATGTAATATGCGCGTATTGCGCTCGCAATACAGGCGTGGCTCACTTTTGCTACATTTTTCAAGCTGCTAGAAGTTTGCACAGTACATTAATTCCAATCACACTACCTAACTCCCTGCACTGGAACCTATCAGCTACACTACATCACTATCTAACCTACAATCTCCGACTAACTGTCTGTATTATATATATATATGAGCTAACTAACTATCTAATGTAATTGAATAGGGATCCACATGACTCAGCAAAGCACAGAGCACAGCAATGACACTGCTCTCTCTTAGAACTGCAAAAAAACAGCAGAAAGTGGCTGCTGGGGAGTTTCTTATACAGTAAGGGGTTGCTAGGGATGTTGCTAAGCTCAGACAAAGATATTGCAAAGTTCTCATTGGCCCACCAGCAAAGCAGTGAGGGTGCTGATGAAAAAACATCTAGAATATTCGCGATTGCGAAGATATAGCACTATATTCTACATTTTCATAATTTCTCAAAGTGCCAATATTCGCGATAAAAACTTGCGATTAGAATATTCGCGATCAACACTATTGTATGGTAGTACATATTTCAGTGTGTCTTTACAGGAGCTATTCTCTCTCTATTGCCTTCCTGTCCCAGTATAAAGCTGCTAAAGACAATATTAATAAATCTGCCAATTTACAGCTTGTCAGCATGCCAATTGCATGTCTCAATTATGCTGATATATCCAATGATCAATACATTTTGAACTTGCCCAATAAATTACATTAATGATTCAACGGATTTCTGTGATAGGTTTTGGGTGCAACTTTTATTATTACAATGGGTCATTAATAATTGCATTATATTTCTAATGATATCATAAACGTATATTGCATCAAAGCATGTATTAAAAAACAGACGGACATTGAGATATGTACGGTCACATACAAGAAATTTTGTCAGATTACATTAGGGGGTCATTTACAAAGGCATTATGCCTGTTTTTGCAGTAAAAAGTTGAAAAATATGGTACAAATAGCATTTTACTAAAAATATTGTTACTTTGTATGTTTTGTCTTTTAAAGAAAGAAGGCAGAGTTTATGAGAAGGAGATGACCTAGGATTCAGTTCAGAGCACAGACCTCACAGACGGAACAAATAAATTGGTCACATCTTTCTCCAGCAGGCTTCTTAGGCTACTTTCACACAAGCGTTCGGCTGTCCGCTTGTGAGCTCCGTTTGAAGGGGCTCACAAGCGGACCCGAACGCTTCCGTCCAGCCCTAATGCATTCTGAGTGGACGCGGATCCGCTCAGAATGCATCAGTGTGGCGGCGTTCAGCTTCCGCTCCGCTCAGCAGGCCGTGTGGAGGCGTGCGGATCCGTCCAGACTTACAATGTAAGTCAATGGGGACGGATCCGTTTGAAGAGGACACACTATGGCTCAATCTTCAAACGGATCCGTCCACCATTGACTTTCAATGTAAAAGTCTGGACGGATCCGCTCAGGCTACTTTCACACTTAGAAAATTTTATACAATATAATGCAGACGGATCCGTTCTGAACGGAGCCACCGTCTGCATTATATGAGCGGATCCGTTCAGAACGCTAGTGTGAAAGTAGCCTTACTATGAATCACTATGAAATGCCAGTTTTTGTAAACAACCCCATTGTCTTTTTTATGTTATTTCTATTATGTTACAAATCAAATTACTGTACTTGACAAAGGACAACATGCTTCCTGTTGTGAAGGTGGTGTCCTAAAATGTATATTTTAAGGTGAGGAGTTCCATATCCAAATGTAGAAACAGGGCCACTCTTGTCCATAGGTTGTGTCCGTCCACTTATCAGACACGGCCCACAGACAAGAGAAGCATTATTTCCTGCAAACAAGCAGTCCCTTTTCAAGTATCATACAATCCATTTAAATGTTTCTGTGACATGTATTATGTCAACATAATTGGGTACTGTTGAGTGTGTATGTAAGATGATTATATGGCACTTAAGTGCCCCTTACACGGGCCGAGAATCCCAAAGATAATCGCTAATATAGGAATGCTCATTAGCGATTATCTGGCAGTGTAAATGTACAGCTGAATAACTGATGAACGGGCAAAACGCTCGTTCATCTTGTAATCCGATCACTTGCACACACAAAAATTATCATTTACCAGCAGTAGATCTTGTTATACAGGGTGGGCTATTTATATGGATACACCTTAATAAAATGGGAATGGTTGGTGATATTAACTTCCTGTTTGTGGCACATTAGTATATGTGAGGGGGGAAACTTTTCAAGATGGGTGGTGACCATGGCAGCCATTTTGAAGTCGGCTATTTTGAATCCAACTTTGTTTTTTCAATAGGAAGAGGGTCATGTGACACATCAAACTTATTGGGAATTTCACAAGAAAAACAATGGTGTGCTTGGTTTTAACGTAACTTTATTCTTTCATGAGTTATTTACAAGTTTCTGACCACTTATAAAATGCTGTGAAGATACAAGATGTGCAGCACCTGAAACTACGGATACTGGAAGCCTGTGATAGCATTTCTCCTGCAGTGTTGCTATCAGTGTGTGAAGAGTGGGAGAAGAGGGTTGCATTGACAATCCAACACAATGGGCTGCACATTGAACACATTTTATAAGTGGTCAGAAACTTGTAAATAACTCATGAAAGAATAAAGTTACATTAAAACCAAGCACACCATTGTTTTTCTTGTGAAATTCCCAATAAGTTTGATGTGTCACATGACCCTCTTCCTATTTAAAAAACAAAAGTTGGATTCAAAATGGCTGACTTCAAAATGGCTACCATGGTCACCACCCACCTTGAAAAGTTTCCCCCTAACATATACTAATGTGCCACAAACAGGAAGTTAATATCACCAACCATTCCCATTTTATTAAGGTGTATCCATATAAATGGCCCACCCAGTATAAACAAGATCTGCTGCTGGCAAACAACGAGTCAGAATGGGGAAGAGCAATGGCATTAGCGATCATTCCTTACTCTATGGTAGTGCAGCATTTTCCTCCACCAGCGAGCAAACGCTTCATTCCCGAAAATCTGTTGCATTGTCATCCTTGGTAAAGGGACCTTTAATAATTTAGCCTTTGTTGATATTCTGTGCCATTTGCTAGATTTTATAAGCCATGCCCCCTTGTTAGGCCAATTTTCTATGCTGTCTGCATAGCGGTCCCATCCATAAGATGGCCCCTGACAAAAGGGTCATGTGACCACACACATTTCATCCATTCACACACACTGCACCTGCACAATACTCCCAACTGTGTAAGTGCAGAGGGCAAGTATGGTGTATTTGAATGGAGGAGACTTAGTAATGTGCATTAGAATGGAGGAGGCTGAGTGATATGTCTGGTCACAGATCCCTCCATCAGCAGCTATTTTATGGACAGGATCTCTATGTGGACAGCACAATAAACATGATCAATGAGGAATATGGAAAATAGAGCAGAATATCAGCAAAGGCTACATTAGTAAGTGTGTAAAGTCATTAGCATTGAGTGAAGCAAAGCATTCGAAGTGGAATTTGGTCTGAAGTTTAAGAAAACTTTGATTTGAAACTAATCTGAATTTCCTTGCTCTTTGTGGTAACAAATAATTTTTTTCTAAAGCGGCGGCTGCATATGTTACAAAGTGAAAGTAAATAGCCTGGCAATGCAAGATCACCCATAATCTTGTGCAGCCAGCCAAATCCACAGATAGTAATCCCCTGTGATGTCACAGCCCTGTAAAACCCTCATTCCATTTGGTCTCTAACATTGTCCTGTGAGCTGAGCATAGGGAGAGACATGGCAATTGCTCATACGCTAGGGAGAGTATTGCAAAAAACTAATAATAGAAGAATTTTGGAGAGGCAGAGTGCAGCGATACCCCAGGGAGAGTGTATTGCCGTGTGCATCGCGTTGTAGTGCATCAACATTCAATACATTAGTGCACCGACATCCAATATTTGATACAGTTAGTGTGCTTCAGTATTACAGGCCAGTGTGATATATTTATGTGTGCATCACATTCTAATGCACCAACATTCAGAGATAATCCGTTATTTTAGTGATACAGTTATTATACACTATGGCCAAAAGACAGTTGCCTGGGCCCTCCAAAGGAATCGGCAGTGGCAAAAATTTAGCTGTAGTTGAAACAAGTAGCAGCAGAAGAAGGAGGTGTGGTAGCATCCACAGCAACAGGCCAGAGCTGCCACTGTCATCCAGTGGTCGTGTTTTCAACAACAAACCAGCTGTACTGGAAGGGTTGACTCGCTCTTCAACATCATCTCAAGTGACACCAGATACACACAGCCAGGAATTGGTGGGTTCCTCCTGAACCTGCCTCCTGCTTTTGCTGGTCCTTCTGTTATCCAAATAATGATAGCTGACTCTGACTCTGCTGTGATGATGAGCTTTATGAGGACAGTCAGCAGTTACAGGCCAGTTACAGGCTAGGCCAGATTTGCAGGAGAGGTCCACTGCGGACTTCTTTATTTGCACAACTACCGATGATGATGATGACAGTTAGTTGGGAGAACATGTTGTGAGTCAGAGTTGTGCGCAAGAGACAGGCGAGGGTTACACAAGTGGCAACCAAACATCTGTAGATGATGATGTAGCCGATATGGGAACATTATAAAGAGGGGACATCATCATCATGGGACAAGGGTGGCAGCATGTTCTTGAGACAGCAGGGTGGCAGCGTGCCTGTGAGACAGCAGGATGGCAGCGTGCCAGTGAGCCAGAAGGGTGAAAGTGTGCCCATGAGGCAGCACATTGAAAGCAGTGGGAGATCGGGAGCCAAAGGTGATAGGGGTACACGGTCTTCTACTTGGGAGACTACCTGTGAGGAACATACTAGCAGCGCATGGGTTCATAAAAGCAATAGCAGGCATCACGCTACTATGTGGAAATTTTTCTCTAAGTCACTGGGGGACATTAGCGTGGTGGCATGCAGGATCTGTGGGCAGAAGGTGAAGCGTAGCCAGGGTGCTAATGTTGGCACGATGGCCCTGCATCAACATATGGAGCATCACAATAAAATGGAGTGGAAAAACCGTGCCACTCATTTAGTGTTACAGCCTGATACAGAAACCGCTGCATTTCCTACCTACCGCCACCCCATTTCCAGCAGAGTTCGTCAAGGTCAGGAGAAGAAAGCTGTCATTCTTTCCCATCGACTTCAATGTTATCTATTGCTCCTGATTCTCCTACTTCTTATCACCTGTTTGACAACAATTGATCACTGATTGTAAATCGACAGCCATATGCTTGGACTCATCCAATGGTGCAGAAGCTGAACCTGGACAAGTTGCTGGTACTATAGTCCCTCCCTTTCCATGTAGTTGACTGCACATTTCAGAAAACTGATGGCTTGTATTCAGCCAAGGTGGAGAGTCCCAAGCCGACAATATTTTTCCTAAAAACTGTTACCAACTCTTCACACATACGTTGAGCAGAAGGTGGGTCTCTCAGTTTCTGGTAGAGTTCATGCCAGTGCTGACATATGGAGTTGTTACTATGGTAAACTGGGTAAATGTGGTTCTGGCCCGGTTCCACCTGTAACTTGGCCATGTGATGGCAATACCACTTCCAGGTTGTAATGCTGGGATTTTTGCTCCAATGTCCTCCTTTGCCTCCTTATCCTTCACCTTGTCCTCCCTTCGAGGCACAGTTCAAAGTGGTCCTCCAGCATATCACCTGTACAAAGCTAGGCATTATCACGCTGTTCTGTACCTCGTCAGCCTGACTGAACTGAGCCACACCAGGGAGGAAGTGCTTGGCATCATAAATAAAGATATTGAGCACTGGCTGTCTCATCGCTAACTGGAGATAGGAACCATGGTTACTGATAATGGGAAGAACATTTTGCTCGGCAGGCTGACCCGTGCGCCTTGCAAGCCAAACGTCTTCAATCGCGTTGTCACCCGTTTCCTCATAACACGTGCCGTTTGCTCAGGCCCTTTGAGGAGGCCACTTGTCAGTCGGCAGAACTACGGGATGAATGATGTCATTATACTCCTTCACATCCTGGAGGGAATGCTGAGAAATGTGATTGGCGAGGGGAAAGAAAATGTGGCACCATAATCTCACAGCCACTTGAGCCTTGAGGAGGATGAAGAAGAGGAGAATGAGTACGAGAGGGAGGAATTTTATACACAACTAGGAGGTTTATCTACCCAAGTGTCAGGAGAGGAGCAGGAGGGGCAAGAGGAGCTGAAGCCCGACAACAAAAACAACACAGATCTATAGAGTTCTATGAGGGCTTTATTGGGAGGATGGACTGTAGTTTTTATTAGTACCATTTTTGTGGTAAGTACGACTTTTTGCTTTTTGATCACTGTTATCGAATTTTTAGGGGGGAAAAGGGGCGTTAAAATCAGCGAATGTGTGTTCATTTTTTTCCATTACAGCATTCACCGCACAGGAAATTCAGACATTTTGGACCTGGCTATACCCAATATTTTTTTTATTGTTTATATATTTTATTAATTGGGAAAGTGGGGTGATTTAAACTTTTTAATATTTTAATTTTCATTAAATTTTTACTTCCGACTTACCTCAGAGGGCTAGAACCTGATCTTTTGATCTCTTGTCCCATTCACCCGAATAGAGATCTGATGTGCTGTGCCTTGTGCAGATTGTGCAGATGAAGATTATCATGGCAGGCCTGTAAAGCTTAAAAAATGTCCAGGCTGCCATGGTAACCAATCGAAGCTCCCTAATTTCACTGCAGAGACTCCGATCGGAAGGCAGAGGGAGCTGCATCCCTCTGCCTTACCTAACCCACGATCGTGGCATCTGAGGGGTTAAATGACAGGGTTATGTGGGTTTGCCATTCCCCATCATTGCGGCCAGGTGTCTGCTGTATGATACAGCCGCTACCCACAGTGTATGGAGTGGTCTCACTGCAGCAGCCCGCTGCATACACTCCCTCAGCCACCGTGACAGAAGGGAAGGATGATCACCTGATGTGTACTGTGTTAAAAAACAAACAAAAAAACAAACAAAGTAAATATTCATTATTACGAAAATATAGCACTATAATCTAAATATTTGCGAATTCTCAAAATTCTTCGCAAAAAAAATTTGTAATACAAATATTCGTGCATCAATAGTGGCGATTTGCGTGATCTCAAATACTTTCAAAAACTATATCTGCATATAAAGCTATTGTTTTGACATGCATGGCATTTTAATCTAAAACAGTGCTGTAATGTACAATTACTTACCGTGATCAGGAGTTCTTCCTAACTTCTCTCAAAAGTTGCTGCCAACCATTTTCATCACTTATGTAGCTAATAGTGCGTATGTGCGCGCATAATAGCACAATCGAAAAGAATATCACAAATATTATGAAATCACAAATATTTGGCGAATATTCGCCTAAATATTTGTGATAGATCACAAATTTGATTATTGCCCCTGCCGCTCATCACTAGTGATTTGTGACAAATTAAATTGGAATAAATCAAATTTCTTGGCTAACTTTTTTTTTAAACATGGCTCATCTCTAAAAGTCATATTACAAGTACACTGATAAACAGTAACTAGAAAGTGTCTAAACCCTTTAAGAATATGTAAGAATTCTTAGGTCAATGAAGCTTAACTTCTGGCTGGTATAGATGAACTATTACTACTGTATTTCTTGCTGTTGTAACAAGGTACTACACTGGACGATCTTCGTCAGTGCGAGTGCTGACGTAGCATAACACATCCATTGGCACTCGTTTTCACCAGCCTAATAACACAGGCCAATGCAAACTAAATGTGTTAGAAACAATTGCTACCACAATCATTCCTTTCTCATTCTGTTCTATTCATTAATGGCAGCACGTCTCTGATTATGCAGGGAGATATGCTGCCGATCAGGGATCTTTAATCCTGATGAAGGATTCCCATAAGCCAACAAACAAGCATTTGCTTGTTTATAGGCTGATTGACTTATCCGACCGAATAATTGGGAATGAGCTTTCCTATAAACATTTGTTCCTGATAATTTGAGCATTTACCATGTAGTCTAAAAGGGGCTTTAAGAATGCAAATGCTCTTCAGGTATTAAAAATACCTAAAATACTAATGCTGGTTTCAAAGGGATTAATATAATGATTGTAGTTTAGTGCCATTATTCATTCCACAGATGTTTGAGTGATATACAGCGGTGTAACTTTCCTATAAAAAGTGACCGGTGTCTTGTCCTTGAGACTGCAGATAACCAGATAGGTAAATAATGCTGAAGGCTAAAGCTGCAGAAGTGAAGCCTTGAACTCGGGTTCTTTATAGTGCAGCTCAACCCTTTACAAATTAAACCATGGTCTCTGTCAGTTCTGTTGCTCTCTATCATGTTACTAGACTTTTTCTGCACAGAGGCAAGGGTTGTGAATGCAAACTAAGGCATATAATTATCAAACGGCCTTTCTTGCTCCGGTCCTTGAGAGTGACCAGAAGAACAGGTTTCCAGGGCAACGTTTTTACCTGAGATGTTTTAGTGACAATTACAGCTAGGTTAATTGATTAGTTAACACTGTTCTAAGTCAGAGTCATAGATTAAAGGGCTCCTTGGCTTTAAAGGGTTTGGTTTTAATTATACAGAGCTTGGGGATTTGGTTACTATGCAGGAGCTGTAATCTGAAGAACAACTTATTTTTGAGGGAAAACTGCTATCACTGGGGGAAGTTGCGGGTGATTATACATTTTTCTGACAGTGTGGTATAACGTGGTGTCCATTCAATATATGCCTGCACTGAGTCATGTGAGCTGCTTCCTGGGCAGCTGTCTGATCTTTCAGATTAATACTCCCTATAACCAGATTTTAATCATGAGACAACCTCTTTATCTAAGTATCCCACCCATATGGCACTCACAACAGTGAAAACAGAGATCTTGAAAGTTGTAAGACAGGGACCTCACAATCAGTTTTTAATTAGACTGCCTAGACTTCAAAATTTCTTATACCCATCAAAATTTATTTAGATACTTATTCACATATTTAAATGGTCACTAGCTTTTCATAGATCTATGCATAAATCAGTAGTCCAGGCAAATATAATGTACCTTGCTTGTAATATACCTTATCAGAGAAAAATACCTTTCTCTCCTCTTATCAGCTCTTATATCTTATGGACAATGGTTGTGGAACCACTTTGCCAACTAACCAGTTTGACTTTGGGCTTTTCCTTAGGTTATTGTTCTGGAGGTCCCCAGGTTTTCATCTTTTAACCATTATACAGGAATTATCTGGTCTTTGTTGCAGGGCACCAACCAGGCCTGGTGTAATTGACAGTTATCCCACAGAGGTCAGAGAAACTAGTACAAAGCACCAGGTACAAGCAAAGCAGACAGACAGAACCAAGCTGAGGTTAGGCATACAGAGTACATGCTAATCCAAGGACAGTCCATGGCCAGGGCACATGGAACAAGTTCAGAATATGGCATGACGAACAGATCAAAGTCACAGGCTCAGGTCAGGACAGGCAGACTGAGTAAAGAATTAGACAAACTGATTATAGCTCTAATACATGCTCCAGCATGCAGAGTGACCTTGTAGATCTATTGAGAACTATTGCACAGCCAAGAGGTGGCACACAGTCAAACATATATAGCAGGACTAATCAGCAGCACACAGCCTAGCACCTGCTACAGTGCCACAGTGCTGTGAGGTTCAATTAATAGACTCACACACAGAAAGGCCAAGTGTAACATTATTTATCTAACTTTCACCTAACACTCTCTTGGAATTCTGTGATAAATCTGTCTTGAGAGACCAAGATGGGTTGACCGATCACTGAAGGATCAGATTACACCATTCCATAAAAGTCTATAGAGAGAGGTAGGTGAAAGAGCAGTGATCATAAGAATTCCAGCAAAAGTTAGAAGAGCATAAGAGCATAGTGACGCCAGATACAATATATTGATTTGATTGGTTAATAATGGCGAGCTACAGTTTTTGTTATATTCTGACATATTAATGGCAAATGTCAGAAACCTAAAATTGTGGAAAGCTGTTGACTGAAATGCCCAGTGGGGGTGATCAAGCTGAGGTGCTTGATAATGTGTGGTGTTTTATTTGGATGGATAAGAAAAAGACACAGCGCCTCATGTGTGGTACCGCCTAATAAATAATATGTTATTATGGGGCTTATTTTGCTTACCGGATTCTGTTGTGAGGAGTCACAACAGCTGTATATGCCTTAGCTGGTATCTATCCCCACCAGCGTCAGGGAATGCCGTGCTGCTGCCTGGGCCTCTTCCTGTCTCGATAGTTCCAGGAAAGTTTGTATGCAGAAAATCATAAAAGTATGAGACCACTATCCAGACGGTTTTATTTGGCTGAGGATATCACTGCAAAGTCACAGGGAGGTGGATTTGTAATTGAGCATGCACACTCTAACTCCATTCAATGTCTGTGGGGTTGCTGGAGATAAAAATGTACAGTACTACCTAATTTTGTCAGTATCCTAGACGTTAAATGGAGTGGAAGTGCACATGCTTGACCACTACTCAATTTAAACTTCTCATCTGTGAGGTCATGCAGGGAGGACGAGGGGAAGAAGGGTGGTCTAGTGATTAGTATCCTCTCCCAGCAATCAGACATTCATCACCTATCCTATGTGTAGATGGCAAATGTCATTTGTGGGACAACCCCTTAGATTTCAGTGTTGTTTTACCAAACTTGCCCAATCCTTGACATTATTATCACTTTACAATGGGAATATCCTTTCAAGGTGTGCTGTTCCAGTTGCCTGCCCATGTACTGACTTTCTGCCCATTTCCTGGTTTGTGACCCTCAGCTGCCTGACCTATGCCTGACCTACTTGCCCATCCTGTCCTTGGGCCATTTACCATGCCACATAAACTATGCTTGTCTTGACCTCAGCTTGTCCCTTTCTATGATTTTACCTGACCCCTCAGTGCCCAGCACTGTTGTCTCTTGACCCTTGTGGTTCCGTTGTCAATCATACAAAGTCTACTCCAGGAGGTAGAAGCCTGGTGGCTCCCATGAAGCGAAGTCCAGATTTCTATACAGGAGTAAAAGGGAAAAACCATTAGATTACCAGGAAAGCGCCCTTGCAAGTAACCCAAATCTGTTGGTTGACACAGTGATCCAACACCTACTGCTTTAACAAAGTACTGTCCTAGACGTTCCATTTTTAGCTATAAAAAAGTATGAATGCCTCTGAAGAGATTTGAACCCACATGTAAAACTCAATTTCTTGGTGGGGTGGTGGGTGATTGTTTTGAGAGACCATTTTTAATTAAGGGACTCTATCACCACATACCTAGTAGTAATCCAAATGTATTATCAGATGTGAGCTTGTCTGCTGATTCAAATGCTGTATACCCCATCCCAATTGGTGCCTGCTTCCCAAAGAAATGAATTATTTTATTATTTGCAAATGACCTACTTGGTGAAAAGAGGGCATCGCAGTTCCACCTTGTTGCACCAAAAGCTCATTGCCACAGTCCCCAGCTTTGAGTGACCGAGGCAGGCAGGGAAGATATAATCTCAACTAGCGTTATGTTCTCATGCATGTACCAAAGCACAGCACAGCCCTGTTGCTAGCTAGGGCTGCATAGTACAGAAGACTTCTGCCATGGCAAATATCAGGACTGTACAGTGTGTGTGCTGATTCCTGAACTAAACAAGCAAGAGCACAGGTCCAGGAGAAATTAAATCTCACCTGCCTAGCCATGTCACTCATAGCTGGGGTTAGTGCAGCCTCCAGCGAAAGGAAGCTGAGCTTTTGATACGGCGAGGTGCAGTGTTGAGGCCCTCACTGCACAAAGCATGTGCATGGGGGAAGCAGAGTTAGAATCAGCAGAAATGCGCACATCTAAAATTTCATTTGGATTACTATGGAAGTATATTAGCAATAAATTCATATTGGAGAAACCATAATGACTGGCACGTAAGAGAAACATCTAGCGGTTCTAGTCAAGTGAGTCATGAGCTGTGCCATAATGCCCACCGCCACGTCAGAGAAGCTCATTATTCTAGAGCGGCAGTGCAGAGGCGCTACGGTGTTTTTTTGATAATGACATAATAATGAAATAGCTGCAAAAGATGAATCAAATGAATGCTTCTCTTTATAATGTATATAGATTCCAGGCTGTGAAGTCAGTGCGCACAATGACACATGATGATGAGGTGATGGGTCCTGGTTTAGGTTTTACACAGGGGCACGAGAGCTTGGAGCTATTCCTCTGGCTATTTCCATAATAAGGTGAAGAAGATGTATGGCTCATAAGATGTGTAATTGTTCTCAGTGCTTGGGAATGTGACTATAGCAATGTGCACTAATTTGCAAATTCAACTATTGTGTTTATTGAGTTTGCTGGCCTATACATACTTCAGCATGCATGTTTGAGAAGCAGAAGAACATCAGAGGGTGTAGAAGAAAACTTCACAATGCTGTGGGATGAAAAGCTCAAGGGCTGACAGGTGAGTTCACAGCAGAGAATGTTTAGTTATATTGATTTTAGTTTTCACAGGCTCCTCATTTCACGTCACATGAAGGCATCCAGCTCGGAAAGCAGATCAATGCAGCTAGAATTGCACTGATCTGTTGTACACAAGAAGAGTTTCCAAAGTCAGAGCCCAGGGAGTGGAGTGAAAGTGACCCTGGGTCTGATTGACTTTTATTCAAATGCGGAGCTTCAGTGGCTGGGAAGAAACGCTATAACCTTTCATCTGAAAGGCCCTTTATCACACTGAGATGAAGGCTTTGTCTTGATACTGTATGACACTGAAAGATTTTACACCATTCTCCCTCTACACTAGTGCTGTAGCTTCAGATATATCAGCCTGCACTCCATGATAGACAGAGTCTTGCATTTTGTGAGCTGGTACTGTTTACCCCCATGGCTAGTGTGCGTGCTCCCATTTAGACATTTTTCTGTTAGAAATTAGAATTTTGTTCTGTAACTTTATAAAATATTTAAGTTGCCAAAAGCATCCTCTCTGTAGCCAGGGCCAGATCAAGATTGGTGGAGATCCTTACTCCAAACATGCAGAGGAACGGGTCTCCAATTTTTGTAAAGCAGTAAAATTATAGGTTTAGTTGTGCTACTCCCCAAAAAGTAGTGTTTGCACCACCATTCAATGTGAAAAGGGGTTAAAAAAAAACATTGGACCCACATTATAATTATTAGTGCCCATATACCACTAGAAATATTGACCAATGTCTGATGATTTGTCATGGAGTAGACTGCATAAGTGAAGATGGTAAAGATCATTAAATGGTGGAGATCTCAGGGCAAATGCTTCCATGCATCCAGCCCTGTCCATGTCACTAGGCTGAGTTCAGTTTCCCTCCAGTGTTAGGCAGGAAGGGGAACCGAGCCAGAACTGATCCCATTGTTTTCTATGGGAATGTGCACATACATCTGCTGCATCAGTTGTGATGATGGATGCCAAATAGCGCTGCACAGAGAAACGCTGCATGCTCAGTTTTTCTGTTCAGAGTTATCAGTGGAGAGATGCCGGATCTGGGCACCGAAGTCCGGGTCCAGCATAAAACAACTGGGCAGGCACAGCTGATATATGTGAACATAGCCTAAAAGCAAGTAAAATAGAAAGGGTTACAATAGGCAATATTTCACTGAACGATTTGCCTATGTGATAGTAGAATAAAGGAATCAATGGTCTGTAGGATATGAGAATTTCAATATACAATTTACCCCTGTTCTTTCCAGGCCAATTTTTCAGTTGTAGCAATAGGACAATCTAATTGCACATAACCAATTCATTTCTGAGCCAACCTATAAGTATTTGATACTGTTTTTCACGGGACACCTTAGACCTTTCATTTGTGCCATTAGATGACACATGTAATATGTTGTTTAAGTATTTAAGGAAAAACTGTGAAAATTATTAAAAACATTTACAGTTTTCCTTTCATATTCATTTTTGTTCTGTTACAAAAGGTTTCAGGACAAATATTTCTAAAACCATTACCGTATGTTTATTCTGAAAATTGACGCTGTTTATCTACTGGCTGAGCTCACAGCAAGACTTCAAAAGGCTGGTTCTATGGCACCGTACTGCTAGATCAGATGTTGTACAGTGCCAAAACGTTACAGGCCCCTTCAAAGTAACTTTTTTATGTTGTTCCCTCAAGGTATTCACCTTGGGAAAATTTGAAAATGTAAGCTTTTTTTTTTTTTTTTACTTTTTTTATAAATGAAAAAATATACATTAATTTGTATATTTAATGCAGAAAAAACCCTGCTGTACTAAATATAGCTAAAACCAATACCTAGATTTTTTAAATAAAAAGTGTGTTTGTATATTTTACACACACAAATTCCACTATACTGTGATTTATTTTTTTTTTTTGTTGAACAAAAAGGGAGGGATGATTGTATGTAGTCTATACTATTGCTAATACTACTAACTATTGTGATAACTTTTAATAGTTTTATTTTCTGCATTTCTCTATTAATTTTTTGTGAATATTTTTTATAAATTATTTATTTATTTTTACTCTCTCTTTCTCTCTCTCTCTCTCTCTCTGGGCAGTGCATAGTGCATATTTATGCAGTTTAAACATCATTAGATAATTGATAAATCAAATACATTTAGTACATATAATATAATAAAAAACAACAATACAAAAATATTTTCACAGTCAAAGTCTGTACCTCATTTGAGTGTATCACAATGGCATTATTCAATCTTATACAATACAGTATACACATCAAAAATATGATATAATATATTAATTGTGATGATAGTGAGTACAGGTGCAGATCTTTTCTAATACCTTAATAATCTAAAGTGCACAGGTGTACCTTTAGTTGAGGATGACATGAATCGTGGGAGTATGGAGTCAAAACACATGGATCTCGGCGTATCAGACAATGCAGTGCGCATGTCCAAGGACCTTTCCACACAGCTCAGTCACATGATCGCACGTAAGCCGGTCACGTAGTGCGCATGTCCAAGGACCTTGAAGCATGTGATCGCACCACGTGATCACGTACCCGATCACGTGACTAGATACATCACGTCACAGGAAAGAAGAAATTCCAAGTACTTTGTACCCTACGTGACTTAGGAACAGCTGATCATAAATCTGATCTTGTGTTCCAATATATAGTCGCCCCCTCTTGGAAGAAGTACACATATAGATTATTTAGTTAAATAACATAGTTCTCATAGTGTCTGCAACTCGGCACATGTACAGAACCATTGTCCGCATTAGCACATCATGATCGCCGGCCACGTCTCAGTGTTGGCCGCAAATTACCGGCTCTGATGGAAAGAGGCATATGCATATGGGTCCGTGGTTCATCAGGGAGATTCGCAGGCAACTTCTTAGACGGAAGTACCGTTATTGTAAGGAAAAGTAAGAAGAAGGTGTACAGTGTGCGGTAGTACCGCCAGATACCAAATCGAGTTGTTAACTCAAAAATGGTCATTCTAGTGCCTCCCAGTCATGTCGAGGAACACAACCACTGTGGTCCGGTTGTCACCGCATAACCACAGGTTGGAATAATCCCCTGTTCACAGGATCCCATTTATGGGAATCCAATGTGACCGCCCGGGATCATCCTCTAGGCTGGGGGGCAATCATACATAACACCCATTAGAGAAATCCTATGTCGCCTATCTCTCTGATACCACTGACTCCAAATGCACCACCGCATAGTCGGTCGGAAGATGCAGGCCATCCTCTGGACATCGCCGGTCTATCACGACAGTGCCGCGCATGGGACTGTCAATGTGCCAAGTGCAGAACAAATTAATCATATAATATAATATCCAAAAAGATAATAATGTGTACGAAAAAAAGAAAAAAGGGGGATGAAAATTCTTAGTAAAACTGATCCAGGTCCCATGCTGATCCAATTGGTTGACTTTGCACCATTCTCCCCTGGCCTAAACCAGATCAATTGTCACCATCTCCTAAAGATAATAAAAACAATACATAGAATTACCCTGTTATTTCAACAAGGAGCACTACCACAAATAATTCAAGACAGGAGCAGGCGAACAGAATCCCAACATGATCACTCAAGACAATAACCAGGGCCTATAATCCACATTTAACCCTTGGGGTCTCAAAGTGTTTAGTCTAGCAATCCATCGGATCTCACACTTCTTAAGTAAAGTGTGTCTATTGCCACCTCTACGGGGAGTGGGAATGTGGTCTATTAACATAAATTTGAGGTCCCTTTCTTTGTGGCCCATGTCAGTAAAGTGTTTTGGAACTGGAAGATCCATCCGTTTTTTACGGATAGTGTACCGATGTTGATTAATTCGACTTTTAAAATCCAATGAGGTTTCTCCCACGTATAGTAACTGACATGGGCACCAAAGAATATATACAACGAATGAAGATTTGCATGTTAAGTAATATTTGATTTGGTATTTGGTTGATACCACTGAAAAACAGGAAGCTTTACAAGCCACATTATGTTCCCTGTTATCCACAGATGAATATCAGGAATACTTATCGAAGTTTCAACCATTCCTGGATAAATTGAGGATTGAAATACAGGATACTAAGCGCAGCAAATGGCAGCGCGATACATCAGATTACAACACAGGGAATGTTTATAACTGGACAATGAATCACCAGCCACAACAACGCACTCAAAAAGCCGGAAAGAAATCTCCTACCAGGGACTTAACTCAAATACAACAAAACAACTTGGTTACTGAGCCTTTTTTTAGAGCACACAGTGAATTTATCAGGAAGAAACGAACGCGACGTGGAGGATGAAAACACCACCGCTACCAACACAAAAACAAGGAGCAAGAGGCCATTTGTCAAAAAACGCAATTGAAAGATGCCGATATTGTGGTAAATATTTCATCACATGTCTTGTCAGATACACAATTGAGTTTGTTGGCCAGAGGTCTGAGTTTTTGCCCTAACAGTAACACAGATTGGTTACAACTTGAAGCGGACCTATATCAATTCTTCCGCAGGCTCAAACTCAGAACCTGGTTTTCAACACATTCATTTACAGACAAAACCAGTACTCACACTGAATTGAAATTGAGTGATTACAACCTATTCAATAAGAGTGATTTTGTTCCACCTGTGTCCTCTCCAGCAATTGAGTTATTCATTGATGCAGTGATGAAAGATGTAAATACACTAAAATTGAATGCTCAAAAAAAAATTGTACACCCTAATATGACATTACTGGAGTGGCGTGCTATTGATGAGTTGGTCCATGACCACAGTCTCACCATTAAGCCTGCCGACAAAGGCGGTGCGATTGTGGTCATGGACACTCATCAGTACATTGCAGAGGCCAATAGACAGTTGGATGACTGTGAGGTTTATCAGAAATTAAATACTGACCCGAGATGGGACATTGAACGTAGGATACAGAGTGTGATACAGGGGGCTAGTAATGCTGGCATTATTGATGACAAACTTAGAGACTTTTTAACAATTTCACATCCCATGACACCGTTTCTATACCTGTTGCCTAAGATCCACAAAAATCTTAAAATTCCACCAGGGAGACCCATCGTCTCGGGCCGAGGTTCCATTTTGTCCAATATTTCTATCTTTTTAGATAGAATATTGCGACAATATGCAATATCAGCTCAGTCCTATATTCAGGATACTTCTGATTTTCTGAATAAACTGACAGTGACCACCTTTCCACCGAATGCCATATTGGCATCGTTGGACATTACCAGTTTATACACCTCAATCCGACACAACTTTGGGATTGAGGTAGTCACTAGGGCTCTGGCCCAGTCAACTTTTTCAGCTGAATGTCAGGATTTTATTTTACAATTGTTACACCTGGTACTGACATGCAATTATTTTTTGTTTGGAGATTATTTTTATCTCCAGAGGAAGGGGACCGCCATGGGGTCGAATGTGGCCCCTACTTATGCCAACATGGCGGTCTCCTTCCTCGAAGAGATGTACATCTATGTATCGCCCCACTTCCGGCATGTCCTGAGGTGGTGGCGATACATAGATGACATTTTCTTGATTTGGACCGGACCAGAGGATGCACTCATTGAGTTTTTTCATTTTTTGAATACTATTGACATAGACATTAAATTCACATTGGAACACTCAAGGGAACAGATCCACTTTCTGGACACTGTTGTGACCATCAAGGAGGGTGTATTGTCAACGAGCCTGTACTCCAAACCGACTGATCGCAATACTTTGTTGAGTTACAACAGTGCACATCCAAGAGCTATGGTGAAGTCTCTTCCTCTAAGTCAGTTCTATCGTGCAAAACGCATTGTGAGCAATAATGATGAATTACCAGATACCCTTAAACGCATGACACAGGCCTTTGTTGATAGAAATTATCCCCTGTCTCTGCTTAAGGAACACCTCATTACGACACAAGAGAAATCACGTGTTGATCTTCTCAAAAAGAAGGATGGGAATAATAACAAACAAATTAAGAGAATTCCTTTAGTCACTACCTACACTGAAGATAGTACACAGGTTAGACAAATCATATCAAAACACTGGTCGATACTGAGGAGTGGACATGGGGGAATTGAAGAATTTCTTCTTCCTCCCCTCATGTCATACAAGAGAGCCAAAAATCTTAAAGATAAAATAATACATACTGACATAGGTCCACAAAAAGAATCTGGCCAGACTTTTTTACGTTGCCCTAAATTGGGTAGTTTCCCCTGTTTAAACTGTATCAATTGTCGCTATATGCAGAAAGGTAGTTTCTTTCTGCATCCATCGACACAGAAAAAATACCAAATCAAATATTACTTAACATGCGAATCTTCATTCGTTGTATATATTCTTTGGTGCCCATGTCAGTTACTATACGTGGGAGAAACCTCATTGGATTTTAAAAGTCGAATTAATCAACATCGGTACACTATCCGTAAAAAACGGATGGATCTTCCAGTTCCAAAACACTTTACTGACATGGGCCACAAAGAAAGGGACCTCAAATTTATGTTAATAGACCACATTCCCACTCCCCGTAGAGGTGGCAATAGACACACTTTATTTAAGAAGTGTGAGATCCGATGGATTGCTAGACTAAACACTTTGAGACCCCAAGGGTTAAATGTGGATTATAGGCCCTGGTTATTGTCTTGAGTGATCATGTTGGGATTCTGTTCGCCTGCTCCTGTCTTGAATTATTTGTGGTAGTGCTCCTTGTTGAAATAACAGGGTAATTCTATGTATTGTTTTTATTATCTTTAGGAGATGGTGACAATTGATCTGGTTTAGGCCAGGGGAGAATGGTGCAAAGTCAACCAATTGGATCAGCATGGGACCTGGATCAGTTTTACTAAGAATTTTTATCCCCCTTTTTTCTTTTTTTCGTACACATTATTATCTTTTTGGATATTATATTATATGATTAATTTGTTCTGCACTTGGCACATTGACAGTCCCATGCGCGGCACTGTCGTGATAGACCGGCGATGTCCAGAGGATGGCCTGCATCTTCCGACCGACTATGCGGTGGTGCATTTGGAGTCAGTGGTATCAGAGAGATAGGCGACATAGGATTTCTCTAATGGGTGTTATGTATGATTGCCCCCCAGCCTAGAGGATGATCCCGGGCGGTCACATTGGATTCCCATAAATGGGATCCTGTGAACAGGGGATTATTCCAACCTGTGGTTATGCGGTGACAACCGGACCACAGTGGTTGTGTTCCTCGACATGACTGGGAGGCACTAGAATGACCATTTTTGAGTTAACAACTCGATTTGGTATCTGGCGGTACTACCGCACACTGTACACCTTCTTCTTACTTTTCCTTACAATAACGGTACTTCCGTCTAAGAAGTTGCCTGCGAATCTCCCTGATGAACCACGGACCCATATGCATATGCCTCTTTCCATCAGAGCCGGTAATTTGCGGCCAACACTGAGACGTGGCCGGCGATCATGATGTGCTAATGCGGACAATGGTTCTGTACATGTGCCGAGTTGCAGACACTATGAGAACTATGTTATTTAACTAAATAATCTATATGTGTACTTCTTCCAAGAGGGGGCGACTATATATTGGAACACAAGATCAGATTTATGATCAGCTGTTCCTAAGTCACGTAGGGTACAAAGTACTTGGAATTTCTTCTTTCCTGTGACGTGATGTATCTAGTCACGTGATCGGGTACGTGATCACGTGGTGCGATCACATGCTTCAAGATCCTTGGACATGCGCACTACGTGACCGGCTTACGTGCGATCATGTGATTGAGCTGTGTGGAAAGGTCCTTGGACATGCGCACTGCATTGTCTGATACGCCGAGATCCATGTGTTTTGACTCCATACTCCCACGATTCATGTCATCCTCAACTAAAGGTACACCTGTGCACTTTAGATTATTAAGGTATTAGAAAAGATCTGCACCTGTACTCACTATCATCACAATTAATATATTATATCATATTTTTGATGTGTATACTGTATTGTATAAGATTGAATAATGCCATTGTGATACACTCAAATGAGGTACAGACTTTGACTGTGAAAATATTTTTGTATTGTTGTTTTTTATTATATTATATGTACTAAATGTATTTGATTTATCAATTATCTAATGATGTTTAAACTGCATAAATATGCACTATGCACTGCCCACTTTTGTCACTGCTTGAAAAAGATCCCATTGAGCGGATCGAAACGTCGCGTGTCTGGTGAATAAAGCCGTCTTTTACTTTTTACAACTTGGATGTGCTGTGGATTTTTCTTCTTTATATATATATATATATTTTTTTTTTTTTACTTTTTTCAAGGGAATTAACTCCTTCTAGTCACAGTCATGGCAGGAAGGAGTTTATTCACTGCAAACTCACAGTTAATTAGCCAGCAGGGAGCACTCTCACATCAAGAAGAGTGCTTCCTGCTAGCTTTTAAATTGTACATACACTGCGATGAATTCTTCCCATGCAGCCAGACCACTTATGATGGTCTCGGCACTCCTCACTGTGACCGCAGTTGTCTAATGACAGCATGGTCACATCGATCTGCAGTGCCACGGGACGCTGGCAGATCACGATGTAGCCTGACATGTTTATATGTCAGGTTGCAGAAAAGAGCCTACTGCCACGATGTAAAAAGTTGCGCTGTGGTAGGCAAAAGGATAAAGCACTCAAAAAAATAACACTATCTATACTACTGACACCAAACAGAACAACATGAACTATTGCAGTTTCCTAGATAAGTGTTACAAGTACCTGATGCTCCAGGTGACACTATTCCATTCTTCTCTCTTCCACCTTCAGCACCGTATTTTTCACACTCTGGTGTGGGAGGGAAACCCCCATACCGAACATATGAGGGAAAGGGAAAAGGAAATAAGGCCTGAAAACCAGGGAGGGAAAATGGAGACCTCCTAGTGAAAACCCTAATCAAAGCCCTAACTGACTACCAGTATGAACAGACCCCCGAGGTAAGTGAGTTCATACACAGGAATACATAAAGTCCTATCTAACCCTAAAGGACCCTGGTACTAATGACAGGAATGAGACATCCTGTTCCTCCAAAAGGAAGGATGAATGGGTGTATCCCTAAGGCCTAATACAAAACAACAAAGAAATGCAATACACAGAAAAGGCAACACTTAACTTCCAAGAAGCTATGGCACCACGAGGAACTCAGCCAGGATCCAAACACCAGCTATCTACAGGTCCAACTGAAGCTATAAACCGCACAGCATTGTGGGAGAGACAATTATAAATAGGGAAAGTTAAAGGACCACAACAGCAACACCTGGAGGTTAAGGGTGTGGCCAGTACCAGAAACAACACAGACGCCTATTGATTCACAAGGTAAACATGTCAAACCAAACCACGTGTTGCCAGTCTCAAAGATCTCCTGTCAGTCACTGTCGCAGGGACGTCTGTGACAGTATTGTGTCTACAGATTGTCCGCATCCAGCGACATCTGCTAGTATGACCTGTGGTCCCGATAGGTGTAATGTGTCAGTAGAAAGAATGTACTGATAGAGTAGTCTGCCCCAGCTAGCATCTCTACTCCTATCCTAACTCGCGCTCTAACCAAGTAGTGACATAAAGCATACATTTTTTTCTTTCTTTTTTTTTTTGAGGATGTAAGACTTGCAAGCATCCCACACTTGATAACTTTTCCAACCACATCTCTTTTCTTCAGAGTTTGACACACAGACATTTCTTAGATTCTTCGCTTTTCAATCATCCTTCTCTTCCTCGTGCCCAAACATCGTCATCCTGCTGCTACTCCTAATACTGTGCCCGCTTAGCTCCGAAATACTATACTACAAAAATAACAGCACCATACAGTTAGTCCTCTCATAGTAATAGTTCTTTCAGACTGCTCTCAATGCGAATAGGGCACCCTACAGGACCCCAATATCAAGAAAGTTCCCCAAGAGTGTCTCCATTACTAGCTATGCCATCCATATTGTGCCCAATAATAATGCCACCACAGTACCCCAGTATTAATAATAGTCCCCAGTGCAATAGTAGAATAGTTAAATAAAATAAATAAATAGTCTCCTGTGTTCTGCTTTCCACCGCTATCTATCATCCAGGCCAAAGTTCCTGCTTCTTGGCACAGGCGGTCATGATGTCTTTACAGTGCCCTCCTGTACTGGGTCCCACGTGATGACGTGATCATGATTGGATGTGACACTCTGTGAGATCCAGAACAGGAGAAAACAGTGATGTCATTGCTATCTCTTGTGCCAATTTACTGCCTCATTGACTTCAGGCTTAGCGGACTGAGGCCTTTAAGCAGAGACAGGAGTCATAAGCTTCCGATCCCCACTGTAAACTGCTGCCCCCCTAAAAGTCAGGTCAGCTGTCGTCTGAAGTGATATACTTATCTCACCTCATGGCAGAAAGTGGGCTTGGTCCTTGGGTGTATCAAAGCAATAACAGGGGCAGTGATAGGGGAGCCTCTACGTAACTAGCTGAACTGGAAGAGTTAGCTTGGTGGAGCTGTGGCAGAAAAAGGAGAAATGACTCATAAGAGTGGAAAGATACTAGAGTGATTTGTTTACATGGTGAAAATAGGTCAGAAGAATAATAAAAAAAAGGGGGGAAGAGCTACATAAGATAAAGAAGTACATGAGCATATCTGTTAACCATAGTAATCCCAGAAAACCACTTTAAATTTTTTAGATGACAAATAATTTATCTTAATTGCTTATTTTCCTCATGGGTGTTATGGGTGTTTGCTGATGACTGTAAATGAGTTTTCAGATTTTGCAACAATTTGTGACCTATCCAAGGGTTCTGTTAATGGGAACATACTGTAACTGTGTAGAATCCGCTTTGCAAAGTGCTGCTTCCTGGGTGACAGGATAAGGGGAATTAGTATTTTGCATAATAATTTTTTTTTTACTATTCTTTTTACTTAACTATACACCACAGAATTATATTTCTAAGTATCTGCCTCATCATACTGTATATACTATTGTTTAAAGAGGTTGTGCACGTTTAGGGGTGGGCACATATGCAAAAGGAAGCATACCTGCTTCTTGACACTGGCACCTGGCTTCTGTACCCTCCGCTGCTCCGCCTAGGTTCCTGAATGTAAAATTCCAGTTTAACACTGCAGCAGCCAATTGCTGGCAGCAGTGTTAAGTTGTTCCCCTTGTGCCATGTCAAGTGGCCAAATAACGCAAGGCGAGTAGGTCACTGCTGTGGCCAGCAACTGGAAGATTACATTTAGGGACCCAAACAAAGCAATGGTCTGAAAAAGGAAGGCACCAGGAGCCAGTGTCGGGAAGCAAGTAAGTATGCTTCACTTCATAGCTGTGCCCGAAAGGGGGAGGAGGATTGCTACCCCCCAAAAAAAATGCACAACCCCATTAACCCTTAAGTACTGGTCCCATTTCTTGTTTTTTTCCTCCCCATTTCCAATAGCCATAACTTTAAATTCTCTGTTTACAGTATGTAGCCATACGAGGGTTTATTTTTTGTGGGATAAGTTGTAATTTTTAAGGGCACCATTTAATTTGTGGGGTTAAATTGAAAGAAAAAAAAATCTGCCAATATTTTTTGGGTTTTGATATCATAGCATTCACATGACATCCTTTTCTGCTACTCAATAAGAATACAACGATAGTAAAAACACATATAGTTTTTTTCTTGTTATAGTCATAACTTTTAACCCCGTTAGGGTGCTAGATTTTGATCCTTTGTCATATTCACCATAATATAGCTCACACATGGTCTGCATGTTTCATTGTTGCAGATGCATTGAATTTTACATTTAGAGTGGCTACATGCATTTTTATGTATGGTCCCGTAGAGTATATTCTGCGCTAGCTATCATCTATTGCAAGTGTGACTGTTTTTATCATGTTTAAAAATAATTCATAATTTATAAAGTGAGAGTGTGAAAAACAACAGAAAGCACTTTAGTTTACAATGAGATGTACAAAGTACAGATCTAAAGGTCCCTTTACATGGGACGACAGAGCAGAATATTATTGGGAAGGAAACATTTCTTCCCGACAATCTGCTGCTCGCTGATGGAGGAGACAGCTGTATTTCCATGCAGCAATCTCCCCCAGAGTATGGGGAGTAGTGATCCCTAATGCCATTGTTCTTCCCCATTTTGACTCTTTGTATGTTGACAGCAGATCGTGTTTACATGGCACAATCTGCTGAGGGCAAACAAAATTTTTCTGTCTGCGCAAAAGATCAGATTACCCCATGAACGAGCGTTTAGTGATTATCTTTAAGATTCTCAGCCTGTGTAAAGGGCCCTTACGTATACTTTATAGAAACACTGATCAATGCTATCAGTATATAATATGATTTACTATGGGCAGCGTTACCATTTAGTGTGTGAAATATGTCAACATAGTGAGTGACATGAAATGTATTTTTTTTTCTTTTAGCCTTATCCAAATCTTGGATGGTTTCAGTATACAATGCCAGAATTACAATGACAGATATCCCCTTTGTATACATACCGTAATAGAGGATCCACCGTTCACAATAGGTGATATTACAGCTTTTCTACTCCCTCCTTACCTGTCACGGACGGGGGTAGGGAAGCGTGCACCCCTGACTGCCACTCACGCCTCTGCCCCTACCTACTTGCACGATCCGTCCTAGGTAACGGGGTGCAACTGGATGGCAGTCCCTAACTTAAGTGCAGGGGGAAAACAAAAAACAGGACAAACAGAACACAAAGCAAGTCAAACTAGCCAAAGTCAAATACCAGGAAATCAAATCAGTACAAGGGAGCAACAAGAGCGAGTCCAAACACAAGCCGGAAGTCAGTATCAGGAGATCACAACAAGCAACAGGGGATGAGCATGAAGCGAGGTCAAACGAGCAGAGCCGAGGTCAGGATTCAGGAACACAATGTCAGGAATACAGGAGCGTATAAGGACCTTAATCACAGCAACCTGTGGCCAGCAGGCTGCCTGTTTACATGGAACCAAACAAAAAAAAGGCCTCACTTATAATGCCATAATGGAGGGCAAACAAGAAAAGCAACTATAGAAACCTAAAATGTTGTCCAACAAACAACAATTGAATGCCCAATGTAAAATATATATTATTTTATTTCATCAAAGTAGACAATACATGATTCTTTAGAATAATAGGAATAACAAAAAAGGTTTGGAGAGGTCAACAGAAAACCCCTGGATGCCGCAGTCCCCCGGCCAGTAATTCCATAGCCCACCAAAAGATGGAACACATGTCAAATGTATATAACATATATAATGTGGTGATTCACAGAAAAGGAGGGGGTTATGACGTATACAAGCCCCAGAAAAATGGTTCTGACTGTGATCATCACTAGAGTTGAGCGAACACCTGGATGTTCGGGTTCGAGAAGTTCGGCCGAACATCCCGGAAATGTTCGGGTTCGGGATCCGAACCCGATCCGAACTTCGTCCCGAACCCGAACCCCATTGAAGTCAATGGGGACCCGAACTTTTCGGCACTAAAAAGGCTGTAAAACAGCCCAGGAAAGAGCTAGAGGGCTGCAAAAGGCAGCAACATGTAGGTAAATCCCCTGCAAACAAATGTGGATAGGGAAATGAATTAAAATAAAAATTAAATAAATAAAAATTAACCAAAATCAATTGGAGAGAGGTTCCATAGCAGAGAATCTGGCTTCCCGTCACCCACCACTGGAACAGTCCATTCTCAGATATTTAGGCCCCGGCACCCAGGCAGAGGAGAGAGGTCCCGTAACAGAGAATCTGTCTTCATGTCAGCAGAGAATTAGTCTGCATGTCATAGCAGAGAATGAGGCTTCACGTCAGCCACCACTGCAACAGTCCATTGGCATATATTTAGGCCCAGCACCCAGGCAGAGGAGGGAGGTCCCGTAACAGAGAATCTGTCTTCATGTCAGCAGAGAATTAGTCTGCATGTCATAGCAGAGAATGAGGCTTCACGTCAGCCACCACTGCAACAGTCCATTGGCATATATTTAGGCCCAGCACACACACAGGCAGAGGAGAGAGGTCCCGTAACAGAGAATCTGGCTTCATGTCAGCAGAGAATCAGTCTGCATGTCATAGCAGAGAATGAGGCTTCACGTCAGCCACCACTGCAACAGTCCATTGGCATATATTTAGGCCCAGCACCCAAGCAGAGGAGAGAGGTCCCGTAACAGAGAATCTGGCTTCATGTCAGCAGAGAATCAGTCTGCATGTCATAGCAGAGAATGAGGCTTCACGTCAGCCACCACTGCAACAGTCCATTGGCATATATTTAGGCCCAGCACCCAGGCAGAGGAGGGAGGTCCCGTAACAGAGAATCTGTCTTCATGTCAGCAGAGAATTAGTCTGCATGTCATAGCAGAGAATGAGGCTTCACGTCAGCCACCACTGCAACAGTCCATTGGCATATATTTAGGCCCAGCACACACACAGGCAGAGGAGAGAGGTCCCGTAACAGAGAATCTGGCTTCATGTCAGCAGAGAATCAGTCTGCATGTCATAGCAGAGAATGAGGCTTCACGTCAGCCACCACTGCAACAGTCCATTGGCATATATTTAGGCCCAGCACACACACAGGCAGAGGAGAGAGGTCCCGTAACAGAGAATCTGGCTTCATGTCAGCAGAGAATCAGTCTGCATGTCATAGCAGAGAATGAGGCTTCACGTCAGCCACCACTGCAACAGTCCATTGGCATATATTTAGGCCCAGCACCCAGGCAGAGGAGGGAGGTCCCGTAACAGAGAATCTGTCTTCATGTCAGCAGAGAATTAGTCTGCATGTCATAGCAGAGAATGAGGCTTCACGTCAGCCACCACTGCAACAGTCCATTGGCATATATTTAGGCCCAGCACCCAGGCAGAGGAGGGAGGTCCCGTAACAGAGAATCTGTCTTCATGTCAGCAGAGAATTAGTCTGCATGTCATAGCAGAGAATGAGGCTTCACGTCAGCCACCACTGGAACAGTCCATTCTCAGATATTTAGGCCCCGGCACCCAGGCAGAGGAGAGAGGTCCCGTAACAGAGAATCTGTCTTCATGTCAGCAGAGAATTAGTCTGCATGTCATAGCAGAGAATGAGGCTTCACGTCAGCCACCACTGCAACAGTCCATTGGCATATATTTAGGCCCAGCACCCAGGCAGAGGAGAGAGGTCCCGTAACAGACAATCTGGCTTCATGTCAGCAGAGAATCAGTCTGCATGTCATAGCAGAGAATCAGGCTTCACGTCACCCACCACTGCAACAGTCCATTGTCATAAATTTAGGCCCAGCACTAGTGTTGAGCGGCATGTCCCATATTCGAATTCGCGAAATTTTGTGAATATTCGAAAGAATATTCGTAAAATATTCGCGATTATTCAAATTCGTTATTATTTCGCATATGCGATAATTCGAATTATCGCATAATACATATGCTATGCAAAATTCACATGTGCGCTAATGAAATCGCCTTACGAAGATTCGCAACTCAATTCAATCACTAATGTATGAATGCAATGCCCTTTGCCTCTGTTCTGGGACAAGTGTAGATATTCGCATGTGCGCTAATAAAATCGCCTTACGAAGATTCGCACCTCAATCACTTTCTAGGGAATGTGAGACTTTTGGGAATCAATCGAGATACAGTGGGGGGTGATGACAGTAGTTGACAGAGTACAGATCAATGTAATCTGTAAGGTGGAAAGTAAAATAAAAAATACGAATATTCGTAAATCGAATTTTACGAAGTTCTACGTATTCGCGAATATGGTGCTATACTATATGAATGCACAGGCCTTTGCCTCTCTGTTCTGGGGACAAGTGTAGATATTTGCATTTGCGTTAATAAAATCGCCTTACGAAGATTCGCAGCTCAATTCAATCACTAATGTATGAATGCAAAGCCCTTTGCCTCTGTTCTGGGACAAGTGTAGATATTCGCATGTGCGCTAATAAAATCGCCTTACGAAGATTCGCAACTCAATTCACTAATGTATGAATGCAAAGCCCTTTGCCTCTGTTCTGGGACGTGCCGATATTCGCATGTGCGCTAATAAAATCGCCTTACGAAGATTCGCGCCTCAATCACTTTCTAGGCAATGTGAGTAAGATCTGAGCTGTTGGACCTTTGGGAAACAATCAATTATATGTGTACTGTAATTTTGTGGGGGGGGGGGGGAAACAAAAAACGAATATTCGTTTTTACGAATATATAGCACTATATTCGAAATATTCGCGAAATCGCGAAGTTGCGATATTCGCGAAAAAAATTTGCTTTTCGAATATTCGCGCTCAACACTACCCAGCACCCAGGCAGAGGAGAGAGGTCCCGTAACAGAGAATCTGGCTTCATGTCAGCAGAGAATCAGTCTTCATATCATAGCAGAGAATCAGGCTTCACGTCACCCACCACTGTAAGAGTCAATTTTCATAAATTTAGGCCCAGAACCCAGGCAGAGGAGAAAGGTCCCGTAACAGACAATCTGGCTTCATGTCAGCAGAGAATCAGTCTTCATATCATAGCAGAGAATCAGGCTTCACGTCACCCACCACTGCAACAGTCCATTGTCATAAATTTAGGCCCAGCACCCAGGCAGAGCAGAGAGCTCCCGTAACAGAGGATCTGCTTCATGTCAGCAGAGAATCAGTCTGCATGTCATAGCAGAGAATGAGGCTTCACGTCACCCACCACTGCAACAGTCCATTGGCATATATTTAGGCCTAGCACACAGGCAGAGCAGAGAGGTCCCGTAACAGACAATCTGGCTTCATGTCAGCAGAGAATCAGTCTGCATGTCATAGCAGAGAATGAGGCTTCACGTCACCCACCACTGCAACAGTCCATTGGCATATATTTAGGCCTAGCACACAGGCAGAGCAGAGAGGTCCCCGTAACAGACAATCTGGCTTCATGTCAGCAGAGAATCAGTCTGCATGTCATAGCAGAGAATGAGGCTTCACGTCACCCACCACTGCAACAGTCCATTGGCATATATTTAGGCCTAGCACACAGGCAGAGCAGAGAGGTCCCGTAACAGACAATCTGGCTTCATGTCAGCAGAGAATCAGTCTGCATGTCATAGCAGAGAATGAGGCTTCACGTCACCCACCACTGCAACAGTCCATTGGCATATATTTAGGCCTAGCACACAGGCAGAGCAGAGAGGTCCCGTAACAGACAATCTGGCTTCATGTCAGCAGAGAATCAGTCTGCATGTCATAGCAGAGAATGAGGCTTCACGTCACCCACCACTGCAACAGTCCATTGGCATATATTTAGGCCTAGCACACAGGCAGAGCAGAGAGGTCCCGTAACAGACAATCTGGCTTCATGACAGCAGAGAATCAGTCTGCATGTCATAGCAGAGAATGAGGCTTCACGTCAGCCCACCACTGCAACAGTCCATTGGCATATATTTAGGCCTAGCACACAGGCAGAGCAGAGAGGTCCCGTAACAGACAATCTGGCTTCATGACAGCAGAGAATCAGTCTGCATGTCATAGCAGAGAATCAGGCTTCACGTCAGCCACCACTGCAACAGTCCATTGTCATAAATTTAGGCCCAGCACCCAGGCAGAGGAGAGAGGTCCCGTAACAGAGAATCTGGCTTCATGTCAGCAGAGAATCAGTCTTCATATCATAGCAGAGAATCAGGCTTCACGTCACCCACCACTGTCAAGAGTCAATTTTCATAAATTTAGGCCCAGCACCCAGGCAGAGGAGAGAGGTCCCGTAACAGACAATCTGGCTTCATGTCAGCAGAGAATCAGTCTTCATATCATAGCAGAGAATCAGGCTTCACGTCACCCACCACTGCAACAGTCAATTTTCATAAATTTAGGCCCAGAACCCAGGCAGAGGAGAAAGGTCCCGTAACAGACAATCTGGCTTCATGTCAGCAGAGAATCAGTCTTCATATCATAGCAGAGAATCAGGCTTCACGTCACCCACCACTGCAACAGTCAATTGTCATAATTTAGGCCCAGCACCCAGGCAGAGGAGAGAGGTCCCGTAACAGACATCTGGCTTCATGTCAGCAGAAT